>NC_142116.1:6740000-7102500 GCF_056152115.1 Neolamprologus brichardi | reverse complement strand
TGAAATACTGTTTACTTTCAACAATCGAGAATCTTTGATCTACAGAGATTATTATACTGACTCTGCTCTAATTCTGAGTTTTGTTTCTGCTCTCTGTAAAAAAAAAAAAAGAGACTATCGTTTGTACAATCTGAGATATCATAAATCACCAAATAAGGCAACAGTAACCTTACTTGGAACCTTGTTTTACTTATTACCTTATTAACTTTGCACCTCAGTCATTTTCTCCCTTTCCTTCACAACTTCAATGAGGGTCATGAACATGTTGTTTTCAATCAAAGTCAGACGTGTGTGTGTGTGTGTTGGGGGGAGGGGCTTCTCATATAAGCATATAAGGATGTCAGACAGATACTGCTGTTTTAAGGTAAGACGCACACTTTCCTTCGGTGTCTGTGCCGTCGCCCAGTGAACCATTGCTCCAAATGAAATCCCAAAAGAGCAGAAGAGCCACTGGAGACAGCTTTTCATGAGATGTTTTTGGAGGTTTGCTCAGTTTTGTTGCTTTGTTAGGTCTAGCCCCTAAAAACACACACTCAAAATTATGTTTACTCAGCGCATTAAAATGCCCCTATTTACAAGTCGGGTGTGACAGACCCATCTCACTATTGCTGTAAATCTGGTGGGTCATGCTGAAGACACAAAAGGACACATTGTGCACAATTTCGAGGCAATAACAGGGTTAGCTGATGTGTGTGGAAGAAAAATTTGTACACAGAAAACCGAGTCAAACACAGTGCAGGAATGTGAGTCAGCAACGATGTAAAAGGAGAAGGAGAGTGAGAGGGCTGGAGGGAGGGAATGGGACTCAGGGCAAAAGAGTGCAGCCATGTGCTGGGTGTACACCTGTACCCAGAACAGGTGTTTTCCGCCCCACTTGCAGACCCCCTGATTAGGAGCCGCTACGCTTGCCTTACCCTGTCAAAGGCTAGCTTATCCCCCATCAGTGCAGCTCAGGCCCTGGATAAAATACCAGTTAATTAGCCAGCAGAAAGATATAGACTGGATGCTTACAGAGACACCCCCATCTCAACCCTCCGCCCTTTATGGAACCAAAAGTAATGTGAAGACTAAAGAACGAGTCAAACAGAGTAACATTTTATAACTAACTGTTGTTTTCTAAAATGATCTGAATTTTCAGAACACACACTGGTTTTTATTACTTTGATTTTCCGCACTACTGATTATGAGCGTCATGCTTGAATAACTACTGATATAAACAGTTAAAACACTTGATAATGACGTATAATAATGGGTATTCTTTGATTAGCCATTACAAAAAGAAAACAATGACCGTCGTAAGGTTTTTTTGAGTGAACAGATTAATAGAGCACATTGTGCTTTATACCATATAAAATGTCCTTTTCCTGGCTAATCTTCACATACATAGGGAAGCAATCAAAGAGAAAAGGAGAACGAGAGAAACTATAATCATGAACAGCTGGAAAAGCGGGGGGCCGGGAGAGGTTGCATTATCCCGCACTAAACACTTTCACCTGCGCAGCTACTCCACGAAACATTAAACACTTTCACCTGGACAGAGCCATGTTTTTGAGTTTTAATCATATTTCCATCAGGGAGCTGAATTACTGTGCTGAAATGACTTTGTACTAGGCTTATATGGCCCCATAGATGTTAGGCAGGAGCACTGTTGAGAAGCAATTATGATAGAGTAACAAACTAAACTTGCCCTGCTTAACAAAAGCAGCAATCCTGGTGAATATTTGAAAAATGTTGCAAGTTTCAAAGCAGGGTAGGATGTACCACGTATACTTAAAAAAAAAAAATCAGGCTTCACTGCTTGCAGCTGCAGAGCAGCAGAATGATATTTGCATGCACTTGGCCCATTTTCTAACACAGTGTCCTTCAAGCAGAGCATCAAGCCTGACAACTATCTGTAGTAATAACCTTTCAGTTACACTGGTGAAAATACTGCCTGCAATGGGCCAATAAAGGAAAATACAAAGGACTGCTTCTGCCAGATTATTTGTTTTTGGTGTATTTAATAGTGATTTTTGCTTTTTCATTTGGAAAGTAAACGTGGAAAGTTTGGCCTAATAATTAAGGGTCAAAACAAACAGGAAAGTATAATTCATTCTCTATGACCTATTGCATAGCATATAAAGCCACAAGAGAAACAATGTGAAGGGTAAATACAGGCCTAAAAACATCAGTGTCATTATGGGGATTCAACTGCTATGGACTATGAGTATCACATCATTATATCTCTAAAAGATACAACACTAACTCATGCTTCATTACACCCTAATAGATATTTTACACTGTCTCCAGCAACACTGAATACCAGATGAAAGTTATTAAATTTCTAACCATTACTCAAGATGTGCCCACTCCTCTCTAAATTGGCTTCTGCACAGAGACCTGTCACACATCCTCATATGTGGCGTTCATCTATTCATCCATTTTCTGCTTCTTATTTGAGTTGGGGTCGTGGTGACAGTATGCTAAAGTTGGTATCTATCTTTCCAGCATCTACGCCCCCCTTTGCAGGGTTTCCCTCTTCCCTTTTCTCATGCAAAGAAAAGGGCCTAATCCATATTCAGTTGCTTGGTTGGAGGTATGGTGCTGTGTAAGGACTTCAAGTTGCTTTGGCTTTTTCCTCATCTGTGAAATGTCGGTACACATCCCAAGACTGCACCTTTGCCTTCCACCCAGTCCTGACCACTGCGCCAATCCTGACAGGTGGTCAGCCCGCAGGACAACAATCTCACATTACTTTATTTGGAACAAGCCAGGTAGTGCTCCTATAAGCTCACCTTACAAGTCCGTCTTTTCCACACACACAGTTTTCACCAAGGCCTTTAAACAGCTTACCCTTGGTAAGCTGTTTAAAGCCACCAGGCTCAAACGGCTATCAATTCTCATGATGATCTTCTAACCTTTCTACTTATAAAAAAAATCTATAATTGAAAAAAAACATCTGAACATATCTAATGGGAAAAGGAGTAGGACAAGGAGGAAAAAATAATGAGGTGGTCACAATATTTTTGTCAATGAAAACAATTAAAATACAACACATTTTATTACCGAGTGGACAAAATAAGGGGGGAAATCACACGAAATCACTATTTGAAAGAAAGAGTGTGGAGTGGATACTATGTACAGTAGAGATAATATTCAGGAGGGGGAAAGTGGTGAGTGTCAGAGTATACTGGGGAATTTGGGTTTTGGCATGTATTCCTCTCTGTGGAGCTACCAGTGCTCACAGATCAGAGCTCCACTTCTTCCAGGCACGCCGTGCAATACACAGAGGTGAAAGAAATTCATGTGCACAGACCTATACACACATTCCATGTATGCATAATGGATACACACTAGCTGTCTCACACACACACGTATGCATATACACGCTTACACAATTACTGTACATGCTTGTGTTCCCTCCAGCCATAAGCACTGCTCTGCAACCTAATTAAGAGAACAATTAAGTTCAAGGCGATGGGGATTGAAAATGAGGTTCGTTCTGTGTGGATTTGTGTGCACCTGCACGTGTGTGTGTGTGTGTGTGTGTTGAAACCATATAGGGTAGTAATAGAATACAGCCTGTTGCCAAAACATGAGGCAGTCGTCTCATTACCTTAGATATGAGGTGTACTGAAACTGTTTGAAATCAAAACTTAAATCAGTTTGCAATTTAAATAAAAACTATTTTATATCCTTAACACTATTCTTCTTCTTTTTTAAACCCACCTGTGTAAAGAGCTCCAAAATGCACAGATGGTAAAATCTTTTTTACTGTATCTATACTGACACCATAAAGTAAATAAAGGAAATACTCTTGAGGTTTTGTTGTGTCTCAAATTGAAAGTTTGCAGTTTGTAGATTAAGCTACCTTTCCTGAGCCTATTTCAGGGCCCTGTCAGAATTATTCTGACTTCTTGTAAATCCATTCAGAAAAGATGGACATTCTTTCACATGACCTCTTTAAAAATTGATGTTCTAAACATACATTAAGTTCATCCGACAGAAATGATATTCCATCTGAGATTATAGTTCTGTGCTGGCAGCACAAACAGGATTTTGCGGCCAGGATGCCAAGAAGCCAGGAAATATTAAACAAAGAAGGAGAGAGCAGACGCTGAAAAATACCTGCTGGCCCAATACCGAGGCTCCATATGCCCAGCTCTACCCCAACTGCTGGCTGACCAGCCTGTATGCCCACTCTCTCTCAGGCCTAAACACACGTAGAAATTCACAGACAGACGCAGGCACACATGCAGCACATGCTTCACTGGGGACAAGCCAGCAAGAGTAATCCTGGCCTACTTTTCTGCCCGAAGCGTACTCCAGGACCAGCTACAAACAGTACTACTACAGAGGAAGGAGAAGAGGTACAGGAGGGGTGGATGAAGAATGAGAAGTGATTCAGGGTAAATCAGAGTGAGGATGAAGGTTGAAAGAAGATGGACAGTGTGGTTGGAAACTGGAAAGAGTGGTGGAAAGGAAAAGGATGAATGGGAAGGGAGGACTTGTAGTCCCAATTTTAGGGCGGCAATTAAAGAAGATGAGATAATGACAGAAGGTACAAGAAAGGGAGGGATGCGAGAATGATTTAAATCAGGTTGTATGCCAATGTGAAAAGAAAGGAAAACTGAGGGAGGAGATGGACTTGACTAGACTTGAGAGAGACCCACTGAAACGGGTTTGGAGAGAGTCTGTGAATCCTAATAGAAACCAGTGCAACTGCAGATTCTCCTGCCAAAGTAGAAGAGGGGGGGGGGGGGGGGGGGGGGGGGGAGACACTGGCTGATCTTTTCTAAATAAGCGCATTAGTTAGAGAGACTTCCTCTTGCTGGGAGTTCCTGCTGCATATGCTAAGAAGCCTCAAACCACACAGGGGAATATTTTTTTACTTTGCTCCCATTGACAGAATGAAAAATTATACCTGGAATATGTAAATAAATTATTACATCACACACATCCCCCATGAGCGCACACATAGCTATTACTTACTTCAAAACATGTATTAAGACAGGAAATAAGAAACTGCATGTTTATTTATACACATGCGGCTACACTGTGTTGTATGTAAATAATCAGGATCATTTCTATATTCAGACATTCTGGTGATTCATGTGCGGTGCAGACCTTCAGGGGTTACATGTGCCGCAAATTCTGTTTGCTTTCAGTCAAGGTATAATTGCTGCGTGTACCCACAGTCTGCACAAAATCGTTTTATGAATCATGTTCCTATACATCTGCGGTCTTCTGTTTCCTGCATGCAAAAAGGTTGCCATGGAAAGCAGCATATTATCCCTCGCGATGATTAAAACGTTTTTTATAAACAAGGATTTGTTGTGAAACACAGTCATCATTTATCTAGTATCGCAATTGTCTAGAGAAAAGATAAACAGGCAGAAGACAACAAAGGTAAATTATTTAAAGTGTCACTTTAAATGCCGCGCATTTATTCTGAAGAAAAGACATAACAAATTACCTAAACTAGCTGGTAATAGATTAAAAAATATCTACCAAATAAAACTGGGCAAGCAAAAGACCAACAGGCTGGTGAAAAACTGAAAAGCTGGGGGTCACTAAAAATCAGTAAAAATTGTTCTTATTGATGACTTCGGACTACTTTGTTCTGATGGGCCATCGAAAGGTTTGGATTAGCACATTGGACAGCACTCCCTACCCTTCATCATCAAAATTCCAAATGACAAATTATTGACCAAATTATTTCTTTGTTTGTATTGAAGGAAAATGGGACTAAGGTGCAAAACAACAGTTAAAAGTTCTGGTATGCAATTTTTTAAAAAGCGGCATAAAAGTTTTTCAGATTTCGTATTTCCACATTTTGGTACTGCAACTAACATGTTTCAAAAGGAGAAGCTTCTACTTTGAAGGAAAACACTCACCATTTCTGGTTTGCGCCACACTTTTTTTTTTTTAAGTGATCAGTGACGAGTCTCTTAAAACAAGTCAGCATCTTCGTTGAAAACTACCAGCAACCTTTCTTTGTTTTGCTAGCAAACAAAGAAATCACGAGGAGATTTTTGTTGCAGCACCATATACCTGTTTGCAGCACTTTCACCTAACAAGTGCCAGCAACCACTCCCCAACCAGAGTGGGATTACAATTTTCCCTTACTGACTGTGGTTGCTTGGGAGGGGGCGGGGGGGTCTGTTGACCTGTGTGACTGAAGCCTAAGCTCATAACAAAAGCTTTCCATGTTTCTATGTACGGCATGTCATGCATGCAGAGGATGAATAAAATTTAAACTTCATAAAATAAATTTTATAAGCTTTGCAAAAGTTTCACAGCACTAAAGTGATATTGTCTTAAATGGTAACAATGTTGTCAATCGCAGTGTGGTTACGGCTTGAGAAAGATTTTTGTAAATAAACCAAGCTCCATTGCAAAATAGCAAATGTGTAAGTCTTCTCATTCTCCTTACCTAATGTACCAAACACACTCCCCAGTTGGTGCTTTATTCAAGGTGCAAATTTGTCAATTTGTCAATCCCACAGCTGCCTGCTGTTTTAACTCCTCCAACAGCCCTACCTGTATTCTTGATGGGGATGTTTACTCGTCAGCAATTTCTACATGTAGCATCTTTGCAGAGATTGATGAGACTGGAGTCTAGATTCCCAACTAAACTATTCTTATAAAATAATAAATTCATTTTAAACCTGAGTTTTCAGACTAAAGAACAGCAACTAATCTATTGTTAAAAATTTGCAACCACACAGAGCTGAGTTGATGGAAAGACTGAATAAAAAAAAAAAGTAGACATGGATACAAATCTGTGCTCTGCCCTTAGGTCTTGAGCGAGTCTGCTTGGGTCCACTGCACAATTTTTCGTGACTCCTTGGACAATGTACCAACTGCACGGACTTCAAGCAGACTTGAAGTATAACAAGAAGGACTCCTTGACTCTTCTATCCAGCTGTGTCCACAGCACTCACAGGCTCAAGTCTCCACCAGTGACCTCCACATTCCTTGAATGACACACAGTATAGTGCGGCAAACTTCCATGCTGTACAGAAACACTGCAAGGATCAATTCTTGGGCCCCTATTTTTTTTTAATGCATAATAAATCTTGGTGCAAGTATGGACGAGAACCTCAGCTTTGCTATATCAAGCCTTTAACACATCAGCTTTTGGACATTTTAGAAACAGATTTTATATGTCAAGGCAAGATCTACAGCAGATTATAACTTTATCTGCTGTAGGGTTAACTACACTGCACTGCTCTCCTCCTTCCTAAAAAGACTATTAAACACTCAAAATTGGTTCAGAATGGAGCCCAAAATCACAAAAACTAAGAATAGGGGTCACATCACTCCAAACTCACAAATTTATCTCCATGCAAGAGATGTAAGACATAAAATGAAATCGTTTGCAGTCCTTCGGGCCCTAGCCACCAGATCTAAAACTGAACAAGGTTAAATGGCCACTATCCTGCTCACTACTGGAACTAACTGCCCAGTAGTTTAGATCCACTTCAACTTCCTCATTTTCAAAAAGAAGCTAAAAAAAATGCATTATTCCACATCACCGTTAATTAATCAGCTCAATGTACCTTTACACTTGCACCTTTACATTCTTTAACTCCACTTGTACTACTAAAACAGCTCGTTTTATTACCATTTTTTAATCTACTCTTAATTCATACATTTTTGATCACATCTGTTTTAATTTTATCTTGTAGAGCACTTTGAATCAATGTGGTGTTTTGAAGATGCTATATAAATAAACTTGCCTCTTTATGCCTGATTCCTGTGACCAAGGGCACTCTAAGTAAAATGTGACGTGTGGAATCATCCGATATAGGTGTGCTTCCTTGAGATAGTCTAACATCAAACGTGTTGCTTATTTTGTCCACGCATTTATAATGAGCATTCTTCGTCCACAGAGTCAAGCAAGTCCCATGAAATTACACTTAATTATCTACATCATTCTTGTTCTTTTGTTCCTAGAGTATAGAAACGATTTAATGAGTACCCGGGCTCTATGAATCAATGATACTACACTGTTAAACTAGACAGAGGTTGCCTGATTACATTTTTGTCAGCAGGGAGTAAGAAACAGCGCTGAGCATTCCCAAGGCTTTTCTGTGTTAAGGAAAAAAAAGAAAAATGGATTGAAGGAAAAGGGGGAAGGGTATTTAAAGGGTCAATTCTAATGCACACACTGCACAACACACACACACACCAGAGTTATCCCATTGCTCTCATCGCTCTCACTGATGAAAGGTGTGTCTCTGCTCATGGGTCGTTTGTCGCGGGCATCTCCACGGACGGCTCATTGGAGAGTGCAAGGACCCCTTCATCTTTCACAGTGACAGGTCTCGGACACTGGGCCCCCGTGACAGACGACCCATAACTCACCAGAGGGGGAGATAATGGCCTTGACTCTCAGCCTTTGTAATGATCACGTCCAGATTTCCAGTCTTGCACTATGATGTTAGACCCCGCCCACAAAGGCAGGTTGTTGTCACTTTACTGGGATCAGACACAGCAAAGTGGGTAAGACCTCTCTGAATTCCAAAACTGCAGTAGTAGGGGAAAAAAATAGAGATTACAAACAAACTCCAGACCAGAGCTGAGCACATTCCTGTACTTTCTAGCATGTAGCAGAGAATCATGGACATGCAGAGCCCCAGTTTCCCAAAAGTGCTGATAAATCCCCATGCTAAATTTTCCACGTTTTCTACTAGTCTAGAACACAGCACCTTCTTCCTGTTACTTTTGTTGTTCCCACCCCAGACAAATCTGGCCAATAAGCTGACTGAATGTTCTCATGCATATTGTTGTAACACATTTTGGGCCTCGTGGACATTGCTTTAATTTTATTCTGTGTGAAAAGAAACCAAACCATGGCAAAAAGCTAAGAGATTACAACTCATCAACTGATTCCGATCATATAAAACAAACTATAGGTGTGAAACTGCCTTTAGTGACTACCTGAGGCGTACCACAAAAGTCCTGGAGTTAAAAGGTAGCAAGCTGTGGCCTGGGTCCCATTAAAGGGAAATACCAAACTATCAAAAACAAGCAGAGAAGAGCAGCTTGTATTTCAACACCAACGGCTATGGTACAACGTGGCAGTCACAATGCTGCTTCCAAAGATTTTCCACTCCATTTCAGTGTCAAGCGGAAAAAAGTAAATAAATATGTGCAGTATCAGCACAAGTAACTATCACAAGAAACTTCAGTTTGAAAAAGACTGCTCCAAAAATACCCGAGCAGTACACGACCTTTCAGCTTTCAGTACTCAGAGCTACGGTGGTTCTTCTGGGCTGCAATTCCATAAATACGTTTCTATAGATCAAAAACTGGCAATCTGAATTTCATTTGCCACTGAAATATTCATTCATAACTATATATGTGACAGAAACTTTAAAAAAATGCCAATATTGCTTAAATATTGTGTTTGATTAATAACAAAACGTTTTTAAAAACTGCAAAAAGGTTAGGAACAGCGCCACATCCATGAATGCATTCCGCAACTATAAGCAGATCAAACCATGTATTTATGGCACACCAGAAAATTGCCGTGCATGGACAAAGGAGTAGGAGCACCTTAAAATGAGCGATCGTGGCTCAAGAGTTGGCAGTTTGTCTTGTAATCGGGAGGTTGCCGGTTCGAGCCCCGGCTCGGACAGTCTCAGTCGTTGTGTCCTTGAGCAAGACACTTCACCTACCGCCTACTGGTGACAGCGATATGGCAGCCTCGCTTCTGTCAGTCTGCCCCAGGGCAGCTGTGGCTACAACTGTAGCTTGCCTCCACCAGTGTGTGAGAGTGAATGAATAGTGGAATTGTAAAGCACTTTGAAGGTCTCAAAAAGCACTATATAAATGCAATCCATTATTATTATTATTAAAATGAAATGTTTAAGGAAGCATTCGTGGAAGTGGCTTCCAGTGTTTAAATGATATCAAGCAGCAGCCTCCTACATGCCCTGTATCATCCAGTAGCTCCTTGCTTGCCTGCACTGTGTAAGCTTGACACATCTTGTCTTCAAATGTAACTGTACCCCTTCAAGCAAGCAGGGTCAACTTAACAACGTCTCATCACTTGACAGAGAATATGCTCACTACCATTAATAATACTGCCTCTGATTTTCACTGAACAGCGTAGGCTCGCACCGATCCTCAGCGTTCAATTCCACATTCAGTGAGCAACATCAAGATCTATTAGGGTGTTCGTGATTGCACTGAATATGAATGCTGACAAGAAAGCGAGGGCTCCCTGTGCCAGACAGCGTGGGATTTGGTCTCTCACAATTTAACTACAGAAGCAAGTTCAGAGGAAATAATAATATACTGACCTTGTAAAAGAAAAGAGCAGTTAAGTACTTTTGTCTTCGCAAAACCCACTGAGACTCACCTCTTGGCATCAGCCCACACATTTTCAGTCTCCAGAAATAATCATCCGATACTAATCACACAATCACATAGGCAAACTATGTAATTATACGTTGATTTTTTTTCCCCTTTTTCTACAAGTGTAAAATCTTTAACGGTGTAACACAGTGACCTTTCATATGCCGAAGGCCTCATTTGGAATTGAAAATGAGACAGACAGCCATTCTGAAAAGATGAATAAAGAGTGGTAGGGAGGAGTTTTCGGGGGACCATGAAAACTGAACCCTTGCTTATGAATATGCATATTCATATTTGGACCCTGGTCACCATAAAAGACAATGGAGACTCCGAAGTTTACTGGCCCCTGTGGGTGTATTCAACCCCATCCTATACAAAGACAAAAATTTTCCGCTGCAGCCTAGTCAGGGAAAGCACGGAGGAAGCTCAAGCACCCCTGAGTGTTCCTGAATTAGACAGACAGGAAGTCGTGCTACAAGAACCCCCGTCCCTATAGCGATTCCCATGAATTCCCACAATTCCACTGGCCCGTTGGTTGGTTACTTATTCAGCAAAGCACCACTGTGCTCCCCTTGAACCCAGTCATAAAGGGACAAGAGAGAGGCAAAGAGTGCGACAGAAAGAGATGGAAAAAAATAATTTTTCATTCACCGTCGCAACATGCCCTAGATAACAGTAGATTGCCCTTTTTAGTCAGGACAAAATTGCCTTTGTGTCGGAAGTTACAAGAGCGAAAGAGAAACAAAAAGCCAAATGAAAAGGGGGTGCTTCAAAGGTTAATCCGTTACAAGTGAGATCAGAGCGTCCCGTCTTTAAGGAACAGAAGAAAATCTCTCTCTTTTTTCTTTCCCTCCTTTCTCTTTTATGTCTGGCCATAAAGAGCAGGGTTTTATGTACACTCCAATGGCTGAGCCTCACAGAACATGCATGTGAATGAGGGGGAACCGCAGGGGACCGATATATCTTTACAAATATATATATGCACATAGAGAAGAAGGTAGAGAAAGGGAGAAGAGGAAAAGATATAAAGACAGAAATAAATAGAAACAAGAAGGTAGACAAGGTAAAGGAAGATGGAGAGATGGGAAAGAGGGGGATGATGGAAAGAGTAAGACAGGAGGAAAGAGAGTGAGTCTGAAGTAAAAGAAAAAGAAAAAACTGGAAGAAAAGCAGTCTGGTGATTTAATCATAAAATCAGAACTGAAGGAGCGAGGCAGGCATGCAGTCATCATAACGGATCCCATCTGAGAATGCTATTACAGTCCTGGCTCTGGCTGTAGCTAAGGCTACCGGGCTTACAACACCAGCGCAGAAGCATTCCCTTTCAGCCATGATCTGCCTTTAATACCTGCTGAAAAACTGTGCCTGCTTAATATCAAAGCATTCAACGATCCCCAGGCTGGTGATGGTGTGGTGGTGCAAATAAAACTGCTGCCTGCAAACAGGTGAGAAATCTGGCCTTGTGCTCACCTCAGGAGACCTTTAAACATTTTCATTCAGGTAAAAACAAAAAAAAACAACATAAAAATCCTGAAACACAAACTTTTCAGTTTGCTCTGTACAAAAAAAGTCACCAATAAAACAATAAACCTCATGCAGGTCAGAACTGAAAAGTGCTGCTCGATTTTCACAGTTCTTATGAACTGTTCTCTACTTTTACACTTGGTTTATTTATATTATATCATATTGATCCCTTTTGTTTTTCCATTTAAATGTTGCTTTTATACCATTGCTGCACATTAGCTACTATAAGTCTTATAAGATCACAAAAAATTATCATCATCTTTATCTTTGTGAAATAAGTTGCTAGTGCTGGGAAAATTTTGCAACAAAAATACTTTTATCTTAGAAAAAGAGTATCCCATCACATATTTATAGAAGGCGTCTGTTGAGCATATGCCAACTTACCTGCAGGACTGTGGGATGGACTGATGCATAGAGGGAGAAGGAAGGTGGTATGGGGAGAAGGGGGGTGGAAGGAGAGATGCTAGAGGGAAGCAGGAGTCTGGAGTTAAATATTAATCCGTGGTGATTCATCTGCTGTGGAAGCCTCCAGGCTCCTTCTGCACACCGCCAGCTGTTGGCCCCCATCTCTTGGCCCTGGACCTGGATGTGAAAGGCTGGGCTGCTGCCCAGAATGCCCAGACATGAGCTTCCTTGGCTGGGAAAAGGCAGCTATAGCCAGGACAGGTGGTAAACCTGGCCCGAATGGCATATGTGTGTAAGTGTGTATTTGTATGTGTGATAGGAGGTGTTATACATTCTATATAACCACAACTCTAGGTGTAACACTCTAGCACTGGAGTTACAACACTGTCACACACAGACAACAACGAAGTTTGACATTATGGAGATTCTTTGAGGGTGCGAGGAATAAGGATGCAAGGAGACTGGATGGATGGGAGAGGAAACCAAATCAGCTTCATGTTCAGTTCTTGTGCTTTGCCAAATTGAAGCTGCCCCACAAACAGGCCATTTACTATGTTTATTTTCCTAACATATAATGCTTGAGTACCATATGATATTGTGGAAAATTGAAAATACACGCTTAAACAACTTAAGCAATAACATTAAATTAATAGTATTGCCCACTTTGAATTTACTGATGCTCCAATCTATGCAACATACCCTTTTCAAGCCACGTTGTTAAATAATGAACTAGTTCTTGCTCACAGAGTTTGAATTTAACTTATTAAGACTCTTCAAAACTTCAAACTGTTGCTGTCTCTAGGCTAGCTCAGCTCGTTAGCAGATAACCTTTACTGTTCAGACCAACTCTGCAGTGATGAGGAGCAAGCAGACGGAGCTATACCGGGCTTTTATTTCCTTTAAGTGAACAAGGTGCCTGAAATCTGACATATCAAGCCATTTGATGGTTGTTTACAAGACCTTTACAACCTCATAAACACGCAAATCTCACACTAGCTGCAACTAAATTCTGTTATTATATCTGTTATATAAGTCCTTTCAATTTCTTAAGGGAAAAGGCTGACCAGGAACAACAGTAATGTTTCAAAAATTACAACATCTTATATCAGCTAATCACAAACCCAGCACATGCTGTAATGATCCAAACATCCAAAAATGAAAAAAAAAGAAATGTGCACTTCACACAAAACTAAAAAGGGAGAGCTACAAAATAATCTGTCGACATGCTGCTGGCTGACAAGCAAATTCTGGATGGAGAGGTTCCAAAAGGCCAAAGCAATCCAAAGCTGTCACAAAATCTCTTACATCACTTTATATTTTCACATAGTTACAGTGGTAATCATCCTCGTTTACTGTATCTTTGGCATCTATCTTGTTCAAACATGTGAAGTTGTGCAGCATGTCAGAGCCACGCAGGCAGACTGTCTCACACACAGCTGCTGCTTTGGCTATTGCTCAAAAGCTAATGTACCTTACAATGATTCCCCAACACCGTGACTCCACCGCACCATGGAAGCCAATCTTACCAGTGAGAGAAGGAAAACAAGAGTTTGAGGAAGACAGGGAAGCTGAAGTTGCCAGCAAAGGTAAATCCATGGCTGAAATAAAGATATGAAAGACTCATAAAATACAGGGTATATCAAATTTGCGAACATTAATGTTAAGATTGAAAAGAAATGGTAAAATAGAGGGGGGGAAATGTCTACTCACACACATGGTGCAAAACACATGACCTGTGAAGTTTTCCATCATAGAGTCTCTACAGACTTTCTAAGAGGAGCTCCCTCTAGACCACTTAGATTCTGATATACTGAGAATTGTGGTCTTGGTGGAGAGGGCTTATAGTTGAAACCTGAGCAAAAAACCTGAGTAAAAAAGCAAGATGTCTGCCTCCCATACTATATCACAAAGAATAAAAAACTGTGCAAATGCAACAGCTGTACAGAATTATTCTAGTTTGCCAATGGTATATAGTTTCCCAGACAGGAAGGCAACAGTAACTCAAATTACCACTTATTTTCATTATCCTTCATTTATTTTTTAGGTAAAAAGTCTCATTTACATTCAAATGTCTTTTCCAAGACAGACCAGGCCAAACATATATAATACAGCCAAGGTATGCCTGGAACAAGATGGGCTACAGAAGCAGAAGACCACACTCCTGTTAGTTAAGGACTAGAAACTGAGGCTACAATTCTGCTCATCAAAATTGGACAATAGAAGATTGGAAAAACATCGCCTGGTCTGATCAGTCGTGATTTCTGCTGCAACATTCTGATGGTAATTTGGTGTAAAGAACATGAAAGCATGGATCCATCCTAACTTGTATCAACAGTTCAGGCTACTGGTGTTGGTGTAATAGCTCGGGGGTCATTTTCTCCTAATACTTGAGCAACTTCGAACAGATTTAGCATCATTTAAACGCCACAGTCTACCACAGTCTATTACTGCACAATCTACCGATGGGAACACTGATCATCTCTAACTGGTTTCTTAAAGATAAAAATTAGTTTACTGTACTTAAATTGCCTCCACAGTCGCAAAGATTTCAATCCATACTATCATTTAAATATGTAGTACTGTTTTATTTTCAGGCAGGTTTCAGCTTTTTCAGCTCATCACTAGTAGAATCCAAGAACCAAGAATAGAAATATGGAGCATGTGTGAACCCTTTAAGTAAAAAAAACTAGCTTTACAGTATTTTAGAAACACGTAAGGCACTTGAGAATATGTGTAAAGCTCAAACGTGAAAGTTTGGGGTTGTTTACCATTTTATCTTTTTTTAATCTTTTAAAAAGCACACTACAGTTTTTGCAACATCTCTCTATTATTATGTACTTCATCATTTAGCCATGAGTACATAACTAAGTACATAACTAGAGGAAGAACACAATGGAACCAGATTATGCAATTTGCTTTCTCACAGAACAATAAAGATCAGTCCAATGCCATAGGGGCTTTGCAAATTTTTACCACTCAGGTTCACAGCGAAGTACAGGAGAAGGAAAACCTCAGGATGCTCTTGATCTGTGCTGAAGACACTCACATGGTAGACTGTAACTAAGAAAAAACAAGAATCAAAAGGAGGTTTTTCTCGCCGTTTCTCTGCAGGTGTCCCCTGAGCTCACCTAGCCTTGCCTGAAACTACATTCTTGTTTCAGTGCTCACTTTCAAAGAAGAAAGAGGAGGGATATGTTAGCACCAAATGAAAAAGAGAAGTCTTCCTCAAACACCACAGGAGGCAACAGGACACCATAAAAGCTTGAAGAGTTTGCTCAGTTTTCCCCATTTGTAGTTTGCCTTCTTTCACAGGTTTCTCCGTTTCCTCCCCTACAAAGAGTTTAACTCCAGGATGACTTCATCTGTGGGGGCTAAAAATAGGTTTACAAAATACTGTACCTGCCAACACGAAAGTAAAACTCTCAGGAATATGAGTCAACATTTGCGACCTTTATCTAACGAACACATGTCTGGAGATCGAACCATCTGTCTTTTCGAAACACTACATCATATATTTTAAACAGGCTTTTTGTGATTAAAGCCGTCTACACATCTTCTACAGGCATTTCCATTTTTCTCATTGGAAAAAAAGTTATTATTGGACTTTATTACTGCAGTTGCTTGTTAGTGCGCACAGACCTCCTCAATGAAACAAAGAAACACAGCCAAGCCAATTAATACCCTCCATCCTCCCTCCTCGTGCATGTTAAACATCACACAGAACTTTTATGAATACATTACATCTTCAAAACCCCTCTTTCATGTTCATGTATGATGCCCACCCGCACTTCGGTACCTTTCTACTGGGCAAAGGCTACTCAGGGAGAGCGTCACTGCAGCATCTTTGGGAAAGAGAGAAAAAATTTGAGAGAAGAAGAAAGAGAAAATGCTGGGTCATGAATTATAGAGCAGATCACTTTCGTCTAGGTCCAGGGTGAGAGAGAGAAACCACAAGAGAGAGAGATTCACCCCCTATTCTTCTGTGCCCTGTCTGGTACGTGGGAAACCACTGGGGAGAGCGATTTATGGCCAATTGAAGCAGCAGCAACATCTCTCGGAAGGCAACGAGTGGATCCATAGCAACGATCCTAGCGGGGCATATTAATCCCCTGCTTTATGTAGTGCTAAGTGTACAATAGTAATCAGGATTGGAGCAGGCCCCACTGATCATTAAGGGAAAAGGCTATATAAAGAATTCATAATGGGATTAGCCCACGGCGAATGGAGAAGGAGAGAGAGAAACAAGAGAGTGTGGGGGTAGATGTCTGCAGGATGAGGACAGGGAGAAATGGGCAGAGGGAGGGTGGGTGGAAGGATGCAGGGAAGGGAGGGGTGGGCACAATGCTGGAATTAAATCACCCATCAAATTGCATGGAGGAATTTTAATTTACAGGTTAATGTCTTATTGTGTGACTAATCATAGGCAACCGTTTCAATGAGCCAGTGGAAAACCAAGGGAATCTGAGGCTGCTGCAACCAAATGGAAATACTATGTGTAGTCATTCCTGATGGAAATACAGTGTGTTAAGTAAAGCATAAATTATTTCAGTGTTCACAGAGGATCTTAATTCACTCAAAGCCTAATACAACAGGCTCAAAAGGCAAAGTCAGAGAAAAAAAATTCTGTTTTGGCAGCTACAAGGAAAAGATTTGGTGCACTTGTAAATGAAATAAAACAGGTTTATCTCCACAGGAGTCTGACTTTCACCTGCACACAGATATATAAACAACACAAAGCCCAGAGTTGTTGAAGGTACAGTTTAAAATAAATCATATAACATGACTGACTATACATATATAATGACCTGTCCTTTACTGAAAATATATGACAAAATATGCTTCAGAATTTGATATGGAAGTCTGAGAGTCAGCAAGGAATTAAAAATTAAATACAGGAAGCTAAATCGCCGTGTGAAATTAGACATTTTTATTAGGCTAACATAACTGAAGGATTCCGACATGTGATCTGATATAATAACCCAATACAAGCTGTCTTCTGCTTTCGTCTAATAACCCCCTATAATCAAACCAGACGTAACACACTACTTCTGTTTTAGTACCACACATCCACGGACAATTTCTGGAATTAATCTGGTCTGCTGAAACTTCCACTTTATTTTAAACATTGATGAAAAGTGAAAGGTGAAAGGTTAGCTTTACGAAGCTACTATAAAAGACCTGAGTCCAGCAATCGTTGAGTTAATTTCTGTGTGAGTGCTAAAAGACGTCTAATTGATACACTACTAGGCTAAACCAACTTAACTTTGGTTCAGATGTTAAAGTTTAGTAGACCTTTATGTCACACATAGGTATTGCTAACATGTGCCTTTTTTAATTAAACATTTATTTTGGTTTATAAAATATTGTTGTTTGAATATATCCAGATGTTTAGGCTAAGGCATAATACCCATTATATACATTGCAGACGGCAGGAAGCCTGATGAATGAGTAGTTATTTCTGGGTACTTTTTCTGAAATCCCCTGCCCAATTCACATGCACAGTTGACACATTAGGATGTAAATTCTCCACGGATGAGTCCACAAAAAACAGGCAGGCACAAAGACTCATGTACAGACCCTCATTCTTGCCATTTGATTACAAAATTTTCATCACTCAAACACCCTAACGGACTCACAGACACAGAAAATATAATCCCGGCTTTATGCTGCTGGACTATAATGTTTGTAATTATTGTGTTTCTAGAGCAGTTCCAGAAGAGGCTGAAGGGGATGATGACACGTTCTGACCAGAGTGGGAACACCTCTGGATCCTCCAGGAGCAGATGGACATGGCTGAGAAAATGTAGGCCTGGGCTATTGTGCTAAATACGCTGCCAACACAAACCACAGTGTAGAAGCATTGAAAAAGTGATGGACAGGTGGATTTATTGGACTGAGAAACATAAGAACTGTAAGATTACCGTTAACCCAAGGTGCTTTACAGTAAAGACTAAAAAAGTAACGAATAATCCTCTAATAGTAACAGAATTATCTTTAAGTGCTCAATAAGCTTCATACAATAATGATCATTTATCACTTATTCATGTGGTGCATTAATTGTAATTCACACCAATTCAAGCTGTGCAACACATAGACAAAAGGACAGCTAGTGAGGATGCGCAGCTCTACCCTATGTCATGTGTTACAGACCAGAAAACATCAAGTGATCCTGTTAGCACCCTTTTAAAGTAGGTCACTGCCAAATGTGCTAGATGCCTCACTTGAACCCCCTCTGTCACACCCTGAATTATGAAACTGTTTTGAATGGGTGTGGCTTAGTTCACTTACATTTAAATAAAAAAAACTGAACAGTCTAATGCAAAAAGAACCATGACCCTATCACCAGGATAGTAACAGTCACAAAGTAAGTTTAGCTGAAGCCTTTCCTTTACTAATTCTATCTAGCGCCTTGGCTCAGCTCACTTTAGGTAGCTCCTTCATCAATCCGGCAGACCGGGGGGAGGACTTTATTACAGCCACAGCTCGTTAGCTTGAGTGGTCTTAATGAAGCAGCGTGGCGATCAGACAGAAATCATGCTGCCGAGGCCCTGCGTCATTACACCAGCCTTTAATTACGTTGATATATAGCTTAGACAGGCCTTAATACCACGGAAATTCACCAAGTCTTACCGGACTTCAGCCTCCTACACTCTATCACACACATAAGCTTATTTCCTCAGTGTAGTTCACTCTCAGAAACACATTCAATAGCTCTTTTTTTTGCTGAAACTGTTGACAGCCAATATGCTCTGCAACTCTTCCACTTACATTTCCAACATGCTCCTCATAGATTTGACAGCATTTTAACACCAAAACTCAACAAGAATTTTAGATTTGTACCAGACGTTCTTCTTGTCAGGGTAAAAACACCTCTAAAACACCATTTAGAGCATAGTTAGACGCCACAACTCCACTGACAGTGTGGATAGTGTTTTCAATCCCAGCCTGCTTCTCTGCACAGCAGGTGGGAGAGAGAACCTCAGGACAGATAGGGAATTGAGGCCAAGTCTTGGGGCAATCGGAAAAGAAACTTGAATGAGAGAGACAACAGACTTGAAAAAGGTACTGTTGTGATTCATTACTATTCATGAGTTAACTTCAAAATCTATTCCCCATCTGAGTAGGACAGAAGGACTTCTAGAAAAAGGCCCGTGAGAGGTTTCAAAATAAGTGAAACATCAGATTTAGAGTCAAACCAAAAGGAAATAATACCAGGTCTGCTTAGGGTTCCCAGTAGGTTATACTTTAAATAATACTTAAAAGGTATGCTCACCTAATTTTTCTATTTCTAAACAGAACATGTGTTCTTAACTTTAATACATCACATTGGTCATTTAAGTAAGTACCAGTCCTTGGTTCAGTTATCCATGGCTTCTAGTCATCTTCAATCTGTAACACATGAGTGAGAATTTGTCAAAAATTATTTCAAGTAATATGAAATCTCTGTGTGGTCCCTGGTTCTCTTTAAGTAATTTTCTAGATAAAAACTCGGCCTCAAGTCCGCAGAAGTAAAACATTACTGTCTGCCTTCCACTGCCGCTGTTCTGTGAAACATATTCCACTTTTCTTTCATTGGACTCAGAGTTATGATAGCTATATTATGTCATGCTTCCCTACCTCCTTCATTATTCAAAATGAACAGAAATCCAGTTATATAATATGAGGGCAGAAGTTCTTATGAGATTTGGAAAGCTCAGCACTAGACATCTCCCCTCTGTGTTAATTGGTTTTGCTTCTGAAAGCCCATCATTTTCTTTCAGGCCCATTAACCATAATGCTCCAGAGTCCTGGATTAGTTCACACTCACTAAGACTGCTGTGTTGTCGTTAAATTCAATTTAACGGGGCACCCACCAGTGCTAATTACCGCTAACCCCAGATACTGTTTCATGTTAGCTTGGTCACTGTTCCTGTGAAAAGATGTCTTTGTTACATTCATTTTCCTTCACCTTTTGGAATGCTTGTTGATTTTCTTTTGTTGGATGCTAGTTTGAGGTTTACTCTATAACAAATTTCACAAAGCTGATTTCTATCCTAAATCCTTAATGACACTGCTGAATGGCTGGTCATCTTCCAGAAACCTCACCTGTGCCTATAAGACTACATCCACACGTACACGGGTATTTTTGAAAACAGCTTTTTCTATGTGTTTGGGCCACACGTAAACATTTTGGATCACTGAAAACAGAGATTTTTTAAAACTTCTGCCAGGGTGGAGATTGTTGAAAATTCAGTTTTTGCGTGTGGCCAAGGAAAACGGAGATTTAGTCAAAGGTGTGCGCCTTTATTGACATCACGCTGTGCGCCATGTTATTGTTTGCATGAGATTAATTTCTACAATGGCAGATGTAGACAAAATACTGCTCCTGTTAA
Organism: Neolamprologus brichardi; assembly: GCF_056152115.1. NCBI lineage: Eukaryota > Metazoa > Chordata > Actinopteri > Cichliformes > Cichlidae > Neolamprologus > Neolamprologus brichardi. The sequence goes on along the minus strand of NC_142116.1, from coordinate 7,081,849 downwards.
TCTTACCAAGTGTAGTTTTTACACGCTTACATTTACACATTCAGTTAGACAGAGGTGTCAGAGTGAACTTCGGACATGGCTTCTACACTCAACACAGATGCTCTCACAATGAGATCGGGTGGGACAACTGCCGAAAGTGAGGCAGTTCTTCCGGAACAATGGCAAGAGAATTTTCGCATGTTGAGGACTTCATTTTTGGCTCTTTGTGAGCTACTTCGTCCGCACATCGAAGACCTAACAACCGAAATGAGGTTACGTTTTTTGCATTTACGTGTGGACGGAGATATTTTTTTCAAAATTGCACGTGTGGACAGGATTTTTTTTTTTTTTTTTTTTTTTTTTTTTTTAAAGAAACCGGAAAATCTCAGTTTACAAAAAACTGAGAACTGTGGACATAGCCTAAACCTGAACAATTCCAGTGGTTACAGCAGTCCCCCACATTGTGACAGAAACCTTCAGACAATCAAAATATTGCAATCGGCCATATTAACTGCGAGCAACAGCATACAGATCATCGTCTTGTAGGTCTAAAGTAAGTTCAACCCTATCACTTGTTTTTCGCCGCCTTCCTTTTGTCTAGCCTGTCAATTCAGTTCTGTCATTTATCAAGACTGGTTTTGCAAACAGTTGATGAAACCATGAGGTAACATGTATGAGGCCATACAGTTTCTTTCAAAAGTCACTGTGTCTTTCCCTACTTAAGAATGAATCATTCTGGGTTTATTTAACTTCTGTGCAAATGAGCATTTACTCACAGGATGGGGTTTTCTTTGCTTAAAAACTGACGTTTACCATTACCTCACCTTCACATTTGACCAGCCGGATATGCTTAAGAAACATTTGCGCTGGCTGCAGGTAAAAGATTCATTATTCAGCCCCAGGAATGGGCAGGGAAGGGCCTTTCCAATAGCTTTTACCTAAGTCCCCCCTAAAAGCCTCCCAGGAAAAATACCTGCATTACAGAGCCTTGCTGTGGAGAAAGTGTATTCAGTATAGAAGCACTCCTAGTACCTGAATAAAAGATGAAATATTGAACACAGACTGTGGGGTTTTAAGTTTATTATTTAGGCCAAGATGGTCTAATTGCTCTAATGCAATGGAGTTGATTTTTTTTTTCCCCAAGCAAGGTGGAGTGTGCTGCAAGTTAAGACCTCTACTTAACTTGCAGGTTTGTGAAGGGACCACTTTATAGTGTACCCATATTTTGAGTGAGGTTCATACTGTACATCCAAGGTAGCAACATTAATTACATTTTAATTTGTAGGGGAGGTTTTACCATCTCTTTAATTTTTCAGGCCCAGGGCTCTTTACCTGAAACTACGAATGGCAAGGGAGTGGAGGGGATCTAAATCTAAATGTAGAAGTTTTTAATCTAGAGAAGGATCGCACTGTATTTATTATTAATGAGTAAAGCACTATTGCCATCAAAACCAAATACGCCCCGAGGACTTTTTCAAAGTAAAGGATGTAAGAGGACTTTGAATAAAGGGGAAAATCTTATTATTGATATTATGATTTACTTTTTATTTAATGTATTAGGACTTGTATCAGAACTTTGTTGCTACTGAATTTTACACCAAATTCAGCAGCTGTTGTTACTGAACTGTAACACCACATTTTTGTAAAATCAGGCCAAAACTACCTGCCTGGCTTCATATTTCCCATAACTGTTCGATTTGAAATGCATCTTAATCTCTTATTAGCACTCAATAAATTTTAGCAGTGACCTTTGCTCTTAAGTATAAAATAGTAATATTAGTTTTGTTGCTGGTTATTTAGTCATGAATCTCTTGTTTCACAATGCAGCTACTTTGCAACAGAACTTGAGGTACTTTGGTAGTTACCCTTATGTTACAGTTACATTTTGCAACTTACATACATGCACAAAAGATTTTAGGTAATATTTGGTGAAAAGGGGGAACCTTCTTTCAGTCTTAAAGTTAATATTTAGCGAAATTATCCTGTTTTTTCCTTCACTAGTTTCTTTAGGAAGCAAGCCCCAACACCTGGGCTACGGACCAGTACCAGATGTGTGTCATTTGGTACTGGGCCACGAGAATTGAGGCTCAGGTGTGAAATTCATGGTTTTCAGGGTTTTTATCGTTGTCTTTTATATCGTTTTTTATTGTTAACTCGGTTTCCCTGGGTCTTTTCTAGTGTGTTATGAATAAATCTTCTTTTTTTGGTACAGGTACTGGTTTTATTTTCTTTATTTTCTCCGCGACACCTGAAAGGAAAGTGAAAATATTGTCGGACATAAACCGGTCTGTGGGACCGCTGTCTTCAGGGGTTACCACAGTGGATCATGAGCCTCCATCTACCAAGATGGGATGGCTTAATCTTAAGCCCTTAACACCACTTCTACAGCAGATTACCCAGCCTGAGTTTTCTTGCCGTGAAAGAAGGCTGGCATTAAAATGAAGAGACAATGCAGTGAAAGCAACAGAGAGACCTTGGCATCACTACTCGTGGTTCCTTCTTTACCTCCTCATGTTTGATTCGTTTGACATTTCCCAGTAATGGTGGGAATTTTCTTCCCTCTCCTAGCAGGAGTCGCTTTTCTCCCCCTCTCCAGCGGCCTGTCTCTCCATGCTGAGACCCACACAAACGCTCTGCACCGGGGCCTGTGAAATCCCTGGATGCCAGGGCCCTATGAAATCCAACAGAATGGCTTTTATCCCCTGAAGATACAGTACAAATCATCATTGGTTTTATCTCAGCTGGGGATGTCAATTTATCTAAATGAGCTTAGTCCCTCTAGCTGCCTGTCAGAGTTATTTCTCCCTCTCCAACACCAGCCCCATCCTGACACCCTCCTTTCTTTTCATCTTTTTCCTCTCTCCACCCATGCCTTAGCTCTTCTCTTCCTCCTCCCGCCCCGAATCGGTAAGGTTTAGATCCATTCGATGTCGCTGTTCTTTGTTCTCGAGAGGGAGGGGACAACAGAGGATGGGGCAAGTAATGGGATTGGTACCCTGTACTGGGCACCAGTTTTATTCGAAGGCTGCCTTGCTGGCCCAAGACAAGTGTGTGTGTGTGTGTGTGTGTGTGTGTGTGTGTGTGTGTGCGTTGTTCTGAGTCCCTTTAGTGTGCACTGGAATGTACTTAATCTGCCTGCCATCGTAATGCAAATGAAGCTCCCTGGTCCCAGCGGGGAGATGCTCACACATTTGTGTGTGTGTGTGTGTGTGTGTGTGTGTGTGTGTGTGTGTGTGTGTGTGTGTGTGTGTGTGTGTGTGTGTGTGTGTGCGCGTGCGTGCGTGCGTGTTGTCAAATAGTCAGGCACTTGATAGAGGATGCTGGAAAGCTCAAGAGGGGGCATCAAAGAGTGGGCAAAGGCTTCTGTCACACTAACACAATGGCTCAGGACCAGGTCCAGTTACACATACACACACACACACACGCAGGTCCATTGAGCAGGCTGACATACGACACCACACATGTGAGGTGGGAAATGACAGTGACCCTGTATTTCCTCCGTTCCTTAAACAGCTCTGCAAAGGTAGTTGACAAAACGTCATTTTCCACCACTCAAATTGCAAATCTGGTATTTTTATCTATTTATTTATTTTTACCTTTTTTATCATTTATATATATATTCAACACAAACTTCTGTCATCTATGTCTTTTGAACACAACACAAGTCTTTCTCTTCCTACTGTGCAGTACATTTCAGCATAGAGGATCTTTTAAGCTAAAGACAGTTTGGATAAATGACATTAAATAACATTACGATTTGTTAGTCAAGCCCCATAAAGTGAACTGCAGAACAATTAAGCAAATGACACCCATTTCCCTAAATATATGGTGCTGTGCTGTAAATGTAAGGACACTGACACATGCGCACATTACACTCATCTCACTTCTAGCTTTAAAAAAAGTCACTTTAAAGACAATTTACCATGATTTTCTAAATCCGGCAAGATTAACAATGAAAGTCGGACGTCTCTATTAATAAAGCTTTCAAGGTGTCCTTGCTACCTGACCCCTGATTTCCGCGCGATTCCCACTGATGAAGACTGAGGACGCTGCTTTTCCTTTAAAGACTAAAAATGCTTCACATTTTTCTTCCTCGCTCACCTCCACCTTGTCTTCCTCTCCTTCAGCAACCCCCCTCCCCAATCATCCACATTCTTAAGATCAAGGTCAAGGTAGATTTTATTGTCCCAAAGGGAAATTACTTTTGTAGTGAGGTTATAGGAAACTCTGTGTCCACATGGCAACTAAAAATATATCCTTGTGGGTACAAGCTAAGTCAATACAAAGGACAAAGGAAATATACGCACTGGCTGTTTCCAGACAGAGATGTGCATTCAGCTGAAACATCAGAGTAAATTATGCTGGAAGCAAGGTTCTCATTGTACCTTCTTTTATGGTTATCCTGTTGATGAGGTTCTACGTGCTCTTAAATACTGTATCACTATGGTAATTCGCTGCTGCGTACTCTCTGTGAGTGTATTGTTATAGAGTACAATGCAAATAAAGGAATACAGTTAATATTAAGAAATCCTGACTTGTAATTGGAGCATCAGCCAAATTAACATGTGACTATAGCAAAATAACATGTTAAGATTGCACAGCACATCGCTACTTGTTTGAGCTGATTTTTTGAATACTTATTTATGAATGACAGAATCTGAACTGTTGTCAAAAAACTTTAGAAAGATATAAGAGTTAAGGGAATCCAGACACTTTGCGCCTTGTGCCTGAACTGTGGCTACAAATCCTCATTTCAATGCTTTGACAGTCAAAGGTACAATAATGTGACCAAACCTATTAATAGCAAGACAGTTAATTAGATTCAAAGATTAATTAACGGCTTATCTAATCTATCAAAGGGCTAAAGATAACCATCTAATTAACAATGTGAGTAAGGAAAAGTAACAAAGTTTGCGAAACAAAGAACTCTGTCTTTAGATATCAGTGTTATCTTTAGCCATCACTCCTTTTCTCTCCCATCCATTGTTCTCTCTCGTCCCTCTCTTTCACCCTCTTTCGTTCCTTCTGTTCCGCCTCTCTTCCCTCTCTCCCCCTCGCACACAATCAGCCTCCCCCCTCTGCCCCTGATGCTTATTGATTGCCAAAGTTCATACAAGAGCATCACTTAATGTGCTTGCTTTCATGTCCTGCCTTTGTTGCGAGGGCCGCAGCTCACGATATTGCAAATTGATCCGTCTCTCTCCGCCACCCTTTGTCAGGGTTTGTGAAGTGAGCTACTATTACATTAGCCCACTCTCCGATTCTTGCCCCCACCCTCCTCCTCCTCTTCCGCCCCTCGGGGTCTTTCACTGATTCCGTCTCTTTCTTGTCATTCTGAGGATGGCATCGGCATGGCTAAACACTGGTTTGAGAGCTGATTAACAGAGCAACACGCCTGACTGACTGCACTGATGAGCTCCTTGAGGTTTGATGATGTAGCCAATAAACGGACACTTTTGATTATCTGACCCCTGACCTCCTCTGTAACAACAACAAACACCTCCCATCCACATTCACCCAACCTCCAGCTTTTCCTCTGCGTCCACTTCACGCCTCCTTCTCTCCATTGACCTTCTCTGGTGACGACTTGAAAATGAGGGCATGCTTGTGTGAACACAAACAAGGGTGTGCATCCTCAAGGGCAGAGCACCCTTGAAAAGATTCAGTGTGTGATTTTATCACCTCTGGGAACCACAAGATGAAGAAGGAATGGTTTTAATGTAACTGATTACATGGCACATCGTCTTCAAAAAGGGCTGAGGATTTGAATGCCGCATAAACAAAGTACATTGTTTTTCAAAAAGTTATACCAAGTGAAAGATCTGGTTAAAAAAACACACACACACACACACACAACAAAACAAAAAAACTTCTTTGCAAGTTGTAATAACCTGTCCCTTTAGGCAGTGGAAGTAAATGGACTCCAAGACACAAGACAAGCATCCATTAAAGAGGTTTTCTCTCACTTTATTCCCGCCTTGGACAACTTGGCAGAAATTTGGAACGAAGACGAAACACCGGCTCACTTTGACGCGCCTGCGGTCTGACTTCAGCGTCCTCCTGAGCCGATCAACAGCCATTCCTGAAGTGTACATCCTTGACAATGTAATTTCCTGGTGGAGTATTCTCCCCAGCTTAAGGCAGAGTGCCTGTAATTAAGACTTGGATGCCCAAGACCACAACCACCACCTCTCATCACACGCATACGCACTCCACCACCTCCCAGAGCTAGTGTTGTCATGGAGAGAAGATGTCAGGGGAAGAGGCTGCAAATGTTTGCGGTGATGGCAGCAGGGGATGGGTGGGTAGATGGGGGGGGGTTTGCACGAAGAGAGGTTGCACAGGGGGTTGTCTGAGAAGAGGGCGATAAGGGGATGGGGGACTGCGGCACAATCATCTTGATTTCTTGTGCTGAACGATTACATGCCATGCTAATTGCTAGCAGAGGGATCTTTAATAAATATTTCATTCGATGCAGCATCATTACTGCCTAATGTCGTTATTAATCTCCACCAGTAATTTCCACTCAGGAGAAGCGTCTTTGTTAGGGGAGAGCAATGTTTTTCCCCCCACAAGGAAGGAAAGAGGGAGTGGTAACGATGGAGAGAGAAAGAGAATTAGGGAGTGATTCTGAAAAAGTGCCATTACTTTAAAGTTATGAGCGGAGAGGGGAGGAGAAGTGAACGAACCATGTGGAGGAAAAGAGGGAGAGAGCAATAAAGACTCGATGCTAAAAGGGAACAAGAGGAAGAGTAGGAAAAGACAGAATGGGAAGTTAACTAAAGCAAGGCAGCAAATACAGTTACAGAAACATGCCATTTCCTGAGAGGCCTTTTCCATCAGTGAGATCATAGCGGCTAATTTGATTTGTACATGAGAAAGGGGTTGTTCAACTGCCGCTGTAGAAAAAGATTTACTTAGGTTAAATGGCAATAGCTGCCAGTAACGACTGCGACATCGGATACATCGAACAAGCAAAAGTGTCAATGTAGCGACAAGAGTCTTTCTTTCAATCTCACTCCAAATTGCTCTGCTGCTAATTTTCTTTTAGAGATAAGCCAGACTGCAATTCCTAAATAGCATGACATAAAAATTTCCTTGCTCCTAAAGCGAGACACTAAGATCTAGTCTAATACATTTTTTTTCCTGGAGAATAGCGTTCAGCATCACTAAAACATCTTTAACATTCAACACAAGGAAAAGGTCACATTAAATATAATATCTGCCAATGTGGCTTTTTTCCATGTCGCTAAGACGTGCTACAAGTTTCTGAGCTCACAAGTAGTTCTTGTAGTTCTCAGTATTGAGGAAAATTATTCCTTGGAAATGTGCTTCCACACAGAAGAAGATAGTAGGTGGAGAGTGATAGGTAATTAGAAACTGACAGCTATGAAGACAGAGCAGACAATTAAAAAACTCTGTGATAGAAAAGCAAAGACAAAATATATCACCTACGTGTCCACTGAACTTTTTTCCAAATCTAAGTTTAGCTTGCAAAATAAAAAAAGGACAACACTCTGCTGACAGCATACCCCGGCAGAAGACTGTGCACGGGTACATACCATGTTGTGCATGCCATCTCTTCTTCATGCAGTTTAAGACATTAAGAAGGCGTGAAAATGGCAGCAAGCTAAGCCTTGGGCGAATAGCAAATAGCATTAGCCAGCGAGCAGACACTGCATTTTACTCATTCCAATATCCATCTGTGCCTACGGCTATGCTAGCTAACTGCTATCAGACTGGCTTATTCACAGATATTTTCCACAGCTCTAGTGCTTTTTAAAGCAAAATTCAATCTTTGGTAATAAGTGAATTGGAGATGGAGCATAAGCACAAACTAAAAAGCAAATCCAAATCCATGTTAGTTTTATCGAACAACGTATTTCATGGCCACATTCCAAACTTTTATGAGAATAGGTTGTGAATCATTACCAGAAAAACGATTATATGCTTTGCATGATGTTTCAATAACATATCCATCACATATGGCCATAGACGGTGACAGGAGAGCTGGAATGGGATGGAGTGATGGCTTGAAAGAAGAGAGGAGAGAGAGAGAGTGATATATTGACTTATAATAAAGAAGAAAAAAGGCTTCAGTTAAACCATCTAGCCACCCAGTCTTCACTCTTTCCTTCCATCTTCTTTTCCTGGCTCACACACACACACACATATTAACACACACACACACACACACAGACCAGAGCCACACAAACGATGGCATTGCCCCCAAAGAAAATAGAGTTGTGTGTACCATCCAATTATCTGTCAGGGGTGAATAATGGCCCCAATAATATATTCACATTGCCGTTGCCGATCAATTTTTAATCAAGCTGAGAAATATGGAGGAAGTGAAGCTAAAATGACCCACAAGGAACTCTCCCATAATGCCTTCACGGAGAAGTCCCTAATTTTGCACCAATCAAATTACCTATTCCCCAGGCCCCACCCGCCCCCCTCCAGCCCCCTCAGCCCATCGTCATCCTATGAGCAATAACGGCATCTCCCAGTGCGGCGCAGACAAGTAGCTACAACTACTCAGTTCTTTCATAAGGGCGGAGGTCAGGGGGCAGTAACCTTATTAAAGGATGTCGACTAATAACAAAGTGGTTAGTAATTACTAGCTGAACAACATGTAGTTAGGGATGCAACGTGTGACAACAGAAATTGCTTTCTACTATTGAAAAGAAAGAAGAGACAAGAGGTGATTTTAGTTTTTACTTTACCTCCTACATCAGATTTCTTTAACAGGTTTTGAAGCTTTTTGCCCCTTTGTCTTTACATTCTTAAATGTTTAAAAAAAATGTGTTCTTTGGAATATTTAAGTTACAAATAATTCAATAATTTATATTAACATGCTGTATTTGATTTATTCCGCTCATTTTAACTGGTGCTTATGTCCGCTTTTTTTTTTTTTAAAGTAAAACATGTTTTAAGTCACTGGCATATTGATGGCAGACAGTTTATTTAAAACAGGCCAATGTTTACCACTGTGTAGCATCGCCTCTTCTTTTAACAACAGTCTGTAAACATCTGGGAAATGAGGCAACCAGTTGCTAATCTTTTGAGATAGGAATTTTGTCCTATTCTCATCTGATATAGGATTCTAGCTATTTGTCATATTTTTAATTTCAGGATGTGCCAGATTATTTCAATTGAAGTAAGCTCTGCACTGCATGCGGGCCACTTCAGTCTTCTACTACAGAGTAATGCGGTTGTAATAGATATATGCAGGTTAGCATTGTCTTGCTGAAATATGCAAGACCTTCTCTGAAAAAGATGTCTGCATGGGAGCATATGCTGATCTAAAAACCTGTAAAAACCTTTCAGCATTGACAGTGCCTTTCTAGCTGCCAGTTCCACGGACACACACAGGCCTATATCAGTGATGCAGACCTTTGAACTGAATACTAACAACAAGCCATGTCTCACCATATGGTTGTTTGTTGTCCGGTTTAAAAAAGAAAAAAAGACACTCTCCACTCTCTGATATTAACACAAATCCTTTATTAAAGGAATAATAAAGAAGGATACCACAAGTGAAGATTATCACTTTAACTAACTAGGGTCAGTTATATTTATCTACAGTATAGCAAGTATTTGCCATGAATTTGGCTTAGCGTGCTTAACTGTACAGTACACTTTCCTTTATCAGACATCCGCTGTAAATATGAGAGAAATTATTGTTATCATAAACTATTCTTTTAACATGTTGCAGTGGACATCAAGTGCATATACACGTAGGACATCTAACATTTTGAAATCAAGACCATCAGTTCTGCTGATACCTTTTTGGAAATGGTGCATGAGTCACTGATGTGGACTTGTAAATATCGTGGCTAACATGAAAATATTATATTCACTTCGAATGGAAATTCAAGCAAACTTAATTTAAGCCAGTGCAGTGAACATAATAGTTGACTGTTACATCATATGGATGCATATACACACATATTTCATGGTGTTCTATAAAAACAGACATTTCTTGCTTTAATTTCATGCCAGCAAACCCACATTTCCTCTCTTGCTATAGTTACTCGTTTATAAACACAATACTCATATAATTCAAGTGGTACACTCACAAACCTACACAAACCACACACACACACAACCAACTTTATGTCTGAGCACTTTGAGAGTAAATTCAACCCTATAAAGCCAAGCCCAGTGCGCCTGAGATGGGTCACGTATCTATACGCAGCGCGGGTGCAATCTGCAATGAAAGCTTTCCCATTTGTAATAAACTGCAGCCTCTCAAAAGAGCAATCCTAGGGAGAATCCTGTGAGCTCTCTCCTCACTATAACAACAGTGTCTGTAAAACAAATGAGCAGGGAGGTAATTGGAGACAAACAAAAATTACATTTCCAATAAAGGTTCTTGTCTCTTTGGGCTCCCAGAAGCCCCCAGCCCTCCTCAACTGTTTAACAGCCGTAATATACCCTCTCATCAGCCTTCCTTTTGAGAAGCCACCAGAGAGGAGTTATCCGAGTACAAACAGAGATCACCTAATGTGAACAGGTTGAGGGTTTAGTGGTTGTAGTGTTTTTGGCAATTAAACAGGAAGGTGATGCTGGGATAGATGGATAAGGGTATTAAAGAAAAGGCTACCAGTTTGCATGACCCATGGTTTAGACTTTAAGACACTCGTGAAACTTCAGTAAAAGATTTACAATTAGTAGCACAAAAGCTGCACAGTAAAAACACCTGAAAACATACTTTATTTGCACTATCAAAGTTATCAAGTCATAAATTATAAATAAATGAGTGAGAGTTGCTAGTTGTTGAAAAATGGCAACCTACAGAGAAAAAGTGCTAAAAAGTGCTATTGTTTCCATAGCCACTTTAGGTTGGTGAGTCAGTCCTTAGATTATCATGTTAAAATGTCCATTTACAGGAAAAGAAAAAAAAAGTCCACACAACATCTTTATAGCCTGACCAAGAAAAAAAAATCAATTAAAAGCGGATTTTTCTGGTCATAAATTAGTTTGTATTAACGGATTACTAGAAGCTCCTTATTATTCTTCGCTTCAGCTAATTTAAGTCAGTGAAATTATAAAATTCCAGGAGGTTTTCATTCATTATTATTCATCATATCATTGATGTGTGATGTCATTTCAATTGGACAGTATAATTTAATTTCACTTTTCTAGTCTTACTGACCTACACAAAGCTCTTTAAGATGATTTTGTCCAGATCAAAACACTTTCCTCACATCTATGTCCAATTTAGAATCACTAATTAACCTTACAATGCAACTCATTGTGTACAGTTGGATGAATCCATCATGTCATTGTGTGTCGACTTTTTAATTATGAGTTATTGATTGCAGAATCCTGAATTGATAGTTTTGAAAACACACGTTTAAATTTAAATATCTACATATGCCATAATTAGCCAAAAGGCTAGTTTTGATAGTCCCTGTTTAGCATGACTCAAGTTGCTGTTTTTTAATCTTGTGTCTGTTTAAACTCTCGTTCTTTGCATTAAGGACAGCTGAAATGAGCAGCAGAGAGAGAGGGTAATTACTCATGTGTAAGAGCAAAGATCAGCCGCACAAATCTCTTGTCAAGAATCCACACATTAAATACAAGACTGTCACATAAAGAGTCTGGCAACTTCACTGAGTTGGAAAAAAAAAACATATTAATTTTGTTATTTAAAATAACGTTTAAGGGTCTTGCAAATTCCAGAAGTTTTCCAGGAGAAATGGCAAAACGAGAAGCGGCCGGGAGAAAGCCAGCAAAAACGGAAGTACAGTATTGATCGGTGTGCTGAAATGCACCTGGTGTTTATGGTTTCAGAGCCTTCATAGATTTTACGAACCTAGCTTGTTAGCATTAGCTGATAATTTTCATACCATAAGGTCTGTCTCAAAAGACAAGATGGCAATGGGTAAAATAGAAATCAAAAGGTTCACTTTGAGTGAACTTTTGCAGTACAATAGGTCACAGCTACATAGCTATGTTCATGTTTACATGCAGTCTATGCTTAAACAGAATTCTTGTGTATGTAATAAAACTGATATATGATATAATATATGTGAAAGGATTCAGATTTAACCAAAGCACTCACTTTCTACTGTGTATAAATTATGATTGGACATATAAAAAAAAGTCTAGATAAACTTGACTAATCTGCATAATTATCACAAAAAAACCCTGATAAAGATAAATGGAAGAGAAAGAATGGACGGAAAATTTACAGTTTATATGTTGGTATAATTTTGACTTAGACAACCCCACTTTGGATGCAAAAAGCCCCTATAACTCTTGTTGCTTTGAAACCTGACACAAAGTCCCACTAGCAAGCTCTTGTTGCAGTTTTCTTAATTTTAGTTAAACTGCATGTTTGGACAATCAATAGTTAAAAAGTCAAGAAAGTCACCAAACTGATAGTGGAGAAGCACTGACCCATAAATGTGCAGCATTAACACTTGATTTCTGATCATTATCAAAGGATCAGTGATTCATGTTGATACTAATTGGCTAAACACTGAATTAGATAATTGTGTCAGCACTGCTTTTAGTGACGTTGGTTCATAAATATCGCACACACATTTTTACACTAGCTCGCTTTATCACACCGGCACATTTGTGCACTCTCACACACAAACCCCAGAGAGACAAAACACACTCTCACAGTAAGAATTCCACTGAGTGCAGCAGCAGTCATCTCCTCCCTGCAGCACCAAGATCAAATCAGTGTGTTTATCTGATGGTGAACCTGACATTAGGCCAAACTAAAGGTCTCTGCTCAGCTTCCTCTTATCTAACCCTGCAAACAGAGATCTCCATGGCCTAGCCTCTCACAGGGGGAAATTGATTACAGCCTCAGGCCAAAAAGGCAGTAAGCCCACAGCTCTATTCATTCCATTAGGAGTCTTGGAGCCGAGCGGGCTGAGGTGGCTATTAGCTACAGGTTGTGGATCAGATCCTCCGATACTATTTGGTCTTGTAACAGTGATGGGTTGAATGAGATGCAGTGTAATGTGAGCTTAGATGCAGGGTTGAGGTTTCATTTGACCTCAGTGGTGACCAAACAGCTGTGGTCAAAGCTTTTAATGAGAGGTCACGGGAGTTCATATTGGTTTGACATATTTTACTTAAATGCATTGACAGTAGTGAATGTTGAACAGCCCATTAGTTACTCTCAGAAGGCCACAGACTGTTTCCTTTCAGGACTTTTAGAGAGCACATCTGCATACTTGCAGTACAGTATGTGTCCTGCACACATCTGCCTGTGGTTACCAGCATTCTATTATGCAGTTTAAATGTATGTGTGAGGCAGACACAGAAGAGGGAAACAAACAGAGTTAGAGAGTGTGTAAGGATGTGTGTGTGTGCGCGTGTGTGTGTCTGTGTGCACGCAAGTGTGATGGTGTGAGAGAGAAGAGCTAATAGTTTTAGGGCATTCCTGTCAGTGTTGCTGTATGATTGCAAGTCCTCTGTGGCTTCCTGCACTCTTTAATGCTTAGCTGGTTTTGATGTAAACACTCTAAGGAGACAAAGATGGGAAAGTCCCTGAGATATTTAACTCACTAATTCCTCCACTGTTTTTCCCTTTCTCTTTGCTGTGTTTTGCTCCGTCTTTACTTTGCTTCAGTCATTCCACTGTGGCGGAAGAATCTGGGAATCCGGGATATGCAAAAAAACAAACACGCCCTGTTCCTTCATTATTAAAAAAAATAAAAGACACACACATACACACACACACCTCACAAACAACCCTTTATGTTAAAACTTTGCTTGAGGCATTTTTTTTCTCCAATTAAATTTGTCATGGGCCTGACAAGTCTCAACTTTGTTCGCTCTACCAGGCAGGAAATTAAAAATTGCATCTGAAACAGTTTTCTTCCAACTTAACCAAAAAGGGAAGCACATCAGCACAACTGTTGTTTGGCACAGAAACATTGCATTTAATCAGATTCAATCAGAAAGTATAGTGGAAAATTCAGTCGTGCATTAAAAAAAAAAAAGAAGAAAAAATTGATTTTTCTGCAGTATAGTAATCTAACCTTCAGTCTTTCGAACATTAATCATCATCCATCTATCCATTTTTTTTTCCAGGTTTCCAATTCAGGGTCGCAGTGAGGCTGGAGCCCATCCCAGCTGTCATAGGGCAGGAAGCGGAGTAAACCTTAGACAAATCATCAGTCTACTGAAGGGCTAATGTAGGGAGGCACACAACCATTCAAGCCTATGGCCAATTTAGAATCACCAGTTAACCTACCATGGATGTCTTTGAAGGAAGCCTGAAGAGAACCCATGAAGGGCAAGCACCCATTCTCCATACAGTAAGGCCTCAGCTGGCCAGTGGGTTCAAACCCAGGAAATTCTTGTTTTGAGACAATCACCAAACCACTGCTTCACCCTTTTAATTATTAATATCAGTTCCATTTGTATGATACTGATCCTATAATCAACTTAATACAATAAATTATTTGCAATCATGTCTGCACCCAAGTCTGATTTTCTTTTCAAGACCACATGAAATAAAAGTAATGCAGACCAGCTTGAAATGATCCTAATCTGATTTTTAAACAAGGCTTGCAGGATTATTTACACATAATATATCTTTTCTGTTAAACAACAACACCTCACTTCAAACCTTTAATGCTCCACACATAGCTTGGATCGCACCCTCCACCATAACTAGAGGTGAGAACAGTATAGCTATAACTTAAAAATGTTCAGAAGATGCTAATTTAATTCTTTTTATGGTGTTACCACATGTGTAAGCTCTTTGAAATGATCTCACTTCATCTCGAAATCAATTCCTAATACTTTAAATGCAAACTTGTGACCAACCTCATGAGCGTGCAGTGATAGTATGCAGACTAATTGCAAAGTGGGACATATCAGCCACATGTCTGCATTTCTATGCATGCACACACACACACACACACACACTTCAAGCCGCCTGGCATCCCCCCTCCCCCCTTTCTGATGTGTTTTTCATGTTAACACTTTGCAGTGCCTTAGGTACATTGTGCGGCTTCCCACCATACACAGCCCTACTAAGCCCATTTAGAATGTTTTTATGATATAACATGGTTTTTATTTTTCAATTAAATTTTTATACCTTTGTGTTTCCCCCCATTTCTTCTTTTAAGAGTGGCTATTTTTCCATCCTGTGCTGTTTTTCTTCTCTCTGTCTCCTTTGTCTTGAAGAAATGATCTGCAATATATTTTTCAACATTTTTGGGAAATACGAGCTGTAGATTAGAGTTTTGAAAGAGTTTTTGTATCTGTCCTTTTACAAATAACTAACTAAGCTAATTTTGCTTCAGTAGAAGATGTGCCACTGCCAACCTGTCTACAGTCACTTGTCATTTACTCTCTAAGCTATAAAAAAAAAAAAAAAAAAAAAACAGAGAACACTGGCCAAAGTAAAAGTTGTGTCTTACCACTGCAACACATTTCAGGTTTAACTCTTATTAAAGAAAGCGATCTCCACTTTCAGAATGTGTTGTAGTTTTCACAGTTTCACGACTTGGTGTGCAGTTAGATTCCACTTGTTTTCTGTGTGCTGTACACACTTTAACAACATAAAGATACACATTCCTAAGGCAGGAAAGTGATTGCAAAAATTCAGCAGGATTTACATGATTACTCCACACTGTTCATAGAGTAAATCACTCCACGTCTAAAAGAAAAAGTGAAAACTGGTTGACAAACATTAGCTTGTATAAAGGGACATTTATATAATCTATATAAGACATTAGCCCCAGTAAATAAATAATGGACGGCATGAAACAATGTACATCATGATGGACGTGATGGCCCACCACACTAGGAGTTGTATAAAGACTGTACTGTAATTCACCATATAATGCTGAATGTACAACTCTTCAGAGGTGTTTTTACAATGGCACGATCCTATCACAACACTTTTTTAAAAAAAAAAAATGGCAAAAATTTAGATAATTTATCAAGCATATTTACCATGAAATTACTCATTTTGCATATAATGATAAAATAAACTGACATCTTACCAACTAACAATACATTCAGCCAGTACAAAACGAAGGCAGCACAACACCCAACACCGACATCGAACAATGCCATTTTATTTGCCAATAGTCTGACTGCAGTAAGGAATATGAATATCAGATATGTGGCTGATATTTCGATGCAAACAGGAAAAGCTAACAAACAAATTCCAAATACACGATTAGAGATCAAATCCCTTGCCATCCCTTTCTTTCCTACGACCTTACACTAATCTAAATCTTGATTTGAATAGTTCAGCTAATAAAGAGACATAAAAGCTCTACAACATCAATTCGGCTGGACTCCTTTACGCCACCCGGCTAAAGTGACACCATATCACATTTGACACCCCAAAAGCTTAGGAAATTGATCCCTCAGTATAGCCATTGATTGGGTTGGGGTTTGAACACGCGCTCAGGCCAAGCACAGAGGGAAGGGTCAGATGCAAAAATGTGCGCTCGGCTCAGTTGTTTTGTTACGAGAATCAATGGTCCCCCACAATGGAGGAGATTAGCCCACTCAGGTCGCGTAAGGAGCACAGCTCGAGTTACGTTTTGTTATGAGTTTGTACACTGTGTCTGATGGCAAAATTTCTGCCTCATTCCGTGTTCATGAGGATCTCTTTTACTTTATCATTTATTGCAATCTAACTTACGTGCTCTTGCTTTGCCAAGTGACTAGATCTGAAAAAAGTGTGCATCTCAGGCAGTAAGTCTTTGGCTTTGCTGGAAGTTGACACTATCAGGAGACACAAACACACATTTGTCTTACGGCAAAATAAAAATATGTCTGTGAAATTTACCTCAAACTAGAAGTTCACACAATGACACTGTTTACAGAGAAACAAGTCTGAGTGCATAAGCGTGATCGAGCATGACATCTAATGAGCACGCGTCCCTGCAAAAACACTTTTAGTCTTTTAGCAAAGAACAAGCATGCGTTTGTTCCTTAATGCTTTGAATCAGTTTCTTATCTGAGGTGTCTTTTTCTCCTGTTAACGTCACTTTTAAGTTGAATTACAAAAATTACATGTTGACTTCTCTAAATCGGAGCAGGGTAATGATAAGGGGGAAAAAATGAAACTTGGAAACACAAGAAACTAACTGGCTGAAACTGTTGTAAATTTACAGAACCATAGAGAATTAAAAACTGGTGAGTTCAGTGTCCTGTGGGACAAAAGCTTACTGGTTGCTGTTTGAATATCTAGTTGTACCTCACACCATTTGCCTCTTTCAACAGTTTCAAACCAGTTGTAGTCCATCATAAACATTTCAGCCAAACCAAGTATGGATTTTAGAGGACATTTATCCCACTACTTTTATTCTACTGAGAATTTAAAAATCTATTCATTCTATATCCATTTGTTTAATCTTAGACAATAGCCAGTAGCCCCCTTAACTTAGCTGCCTAGCTCTAAGATTTAAAACCTGCCAATCAGGACCTGTACAGCTCATCATCAGCACATTGAAAGCTGCACAACAGAAAAGTATACAAATGCCCAAAGAAAGAGAGGTTGCAGCACAAAAGCAAGAACACAGAACATTATAAGATAAACAAAAGTGGAAGCCTAAGGATCTAAAGAATAAAAAAGTGGTACAAACAGAGTTGAGCAGAGAGCAGAGGAGGTGAGAGCTGAAGGCTTTGGCAGGGCCAAAGCAGGCCACAAACAGAGCAGCGCTAAAGGGCCCAGGACAAGTGTTGCCATGTCCCCTTGAAACCGCCAAGGCCGCTGGGTGATGAATAAATAAACACCCCCTCCAACCATCTAGCCTCTTCCTCTTCCTGGTCTCCTTGTTTTGCAGCCAACACACACACACACACACACACACACACACACACACACACACACACATAGAAACTGGCACATGCACGTAAACAATACACACAAATGCCTACATGCATGATTGCCATTGGCCTGACTGCCCAAATACATACTCATAAACATGCAGGCTTTGTGCAGCAGAGTTTCACTGCTTGTGTGAGTGCCTGCAGATGTGTATGCATCTGGCAGGTTGCTCTGTACATCCAACTGTCTGTTTGCCAGAGCTTATTCGCTGCTTTGCCTACTGTTCATCTCTATGCGTTTCACTGCCTACCTATATTTATCCAAGAATATGTGGAGACATTCCCACACTCATAACTCATCTG
The DNA here is from genome assembly GCF_056152115.1 of Neolamprologus brichardi. Lineage (NCBI taxonomy): Eukaryota > Metazoa > Chordata > Actinopteri > Cichliformes > Cichlidae > Neolamprologus > Neolamprologus brichardi. The sequence continues at coordinate 7,063,729 of NC_142116.1, read as the reverse complement.
AGAAATCACTCACACACACACAAATTCAGACACATGCAGCAATGTCATGTCAGAGCTTAAGAAAACAAGAGACATGAAGCTGAGAGAATCAGTGATGGAACCTCAGCTCCACATCTCCTGGCCTGACAGTGAAAATAACTTCAATTATTCAACTTGGCGGACCAAGAAGCCAAAGACAGAGCAACCGGCCTTTTAACTTGTAACTTGTGAGAATGTTGTGACTCACTGCTGCTCAATGAAATGTAGATAATTTGTTTTGTTTTGAAGCGTATTAATTTGTCATTACTACTTTGTTGCTTTTGCCAGAGCTGAGATCTGCTTTTCTTAAACAGCGAGTGAAAACTGAGATCAAGTACAGTGAAAAGCACTTAAAAGTGAAGGACAAATTTCAATATGATCTGATCTACCAGGAACTATGGAAGAAAGGGCACATATTACTCAGGGTATTGACTGATATGGGTTTTTAATGTCTATAGCAGTGTGTCTGGATTTTTATGAAGCCTCAAAAATTCTATGGCTATTATAATGGGACATGAAAAGGTCTTTGGAAGAAAGAGGTTAAATTAAAGTTTTTCGGTGTTAAACTTGAGTTAAAAAAGCAAGTTTTCATAGTAGGCATTACAAACTATAAAGTGACAGGACTTTATCCTCTTATAAAGCATAAACAACAATACAGACGCAATCAAAATCATCCCCAACGACTACTAATCAGTAGTAAACAAGGGGTTTAATAACTGTTAAGAATACAATGTTGACTTCACACTCACTGGACATACCTCACTAGGGCCAGGCTGCACTTTTACCTTCAGAACTGCCTCAATTCTACGTGGAATAGATTCAACAAGGTCCTGGAAACTTTTCTCAGAATGCCATACTGGCATAACAGATCACTGTTTTGGACCATTCTCTATAAACCCTAGAGATGATTGTATGGGGAAAATCCCAGTAGATGAGCAGTTACAGAAATAATCAGATGCTTACAACAACCATGTCATGCACTGACATTTCTCCTCTCATTAAATCTTCTAACTACAATTCATTAGAAACTCATCTTTATAGATATGATTTCAGGTTCTATACAACTATACAATTAATAAGTCTTGCATTGGTTTTTAATGATTATATTTTATTGCATTATAATTCTTTCCGCTGGTTGTGTTCTTGTGAATTTTTCTTGCTTATAAATTGTAAGACAGGTCTTAAACTCAGTGAGAACCTTGCTAGTTTTGCTCCTCAGCTTGAACATCTGCACTGGCAGGATTTACGGCACTGCAGTATGTATCACAACGAAAGCAGGGTCATCGCTAAACAAGCATGGAGTATAATCATGTTTAAACCTTACTCCACAGATTGTGAATATAGTGACAGTATCATGATTCAGAGTAACTGAGAGTCAATGTCGCAGTCTTGAAGATTTCAACCACGCTGTTCCACGAATTATACAAACAAATACTGCAGTCAAAACCCAAGTATTGTGTTTTAAGAATGTAAAGTTTAATCAGAATCTGAGAGATTGCACAGCCTGAAGCAATAGGTACTTTTTTAGTTTTTTTTAGTATAGAAGAGCACAGGCTAACACAAACCACTAACATAAAAATAGCTTAGATTTTATTGCAATTCGCCTGAAAATTTCCAAAAAAAAAAGTTCATTACTTTCTCCAGTACGTTCACATGCACGTATATAATATTAAAAAATACTCCCCTCTTACAGCACATCTGACGCACTTATTGCTCTCCATCAGACAGAAGATTACATGGAAACCTTGACCCGTCTGCTGATCGTACATTTCGACACAGTCTCCACTGACACCTCATTCTGGTGCTTCGTCAGCTTGTGCTCTACAACCGCCATTACGTCACATCAGTGCACTGATGACTTAAAACAAAAGGAGTCTATTGTAGACGTTACACCATATTTTGGAATGTTCCAAGTGAGTTGCTGTTGAGTTCTATGGCTGATCATCCCCAAATGCCGCTGTTAGGAACAATGAAAACTTTTGTAGTTATGCCTCTGTACTCTACCACAGCAGACTGTTAAATACAAACTTAAATACAGACTTTTAGCTTTCATTCAAGGGGTTTTATAAATATTTAGCATGCACAGAGTAAGAATTACAGACATTTTTATATGGGTTTATTTCTTTTATGTACAGCCATATATCGTGGAGGGTTTGGGTTGTTTTTTTTAATGTCCCTCCTATCTGCTTTTGAAGACATCAACATGGCTGTACATCAATCATACATCGATCTACATCATCTACATGCTGTGAGTGAATTGTAACCAATGGGTGGTCTCAAAAATATGTGGAACAATCAGTCCTTGAGGTACTCTTGTTTGGGTGGAAGCTTGTTTCCACCACAAAAACAAAAATTTCAGGGTATTATCCTAAAATTTCGAGTTATTTTCTCAGAAAAGTCAAAATTGTGATATAATAACTTGAAAGTTTGACTTACAGATGTGGAAAAATATATATATATATTTTGTTTGGTTTGGTTTTCAGTGGCTGAAACAAGCTTCCACGTGTTTGTATCTGTGCTTGTCATCCTTGCCAAAGACAACAAAGAAGTCATAAGACGCACACACAGAACGTTGTTCTAGCACAGTGAAACTTTGTTGTGTTAAAATGAATATAAACTCCCCAGTGCAGCCACTGTCTGAGCTTGTTGTTCATACTTTATTTTTAACAGAAACAAATACGATGCCAGTAATTCCACTTCACTTTTGTCTGTATGAGTTTGGTCTTAGTCATGCTTTCAGTTTACTTCCCATTTTATTATGAAGGTTAGCTCCTCGTGTTTTTTTTTTGTGCTCTTACTTCCCTCTTTGTTCTCTTCCCCACCCTTGTTAGTGTCCGATTACGTTCACCTGTACCTTTTTGTCCTCTTGTGTGCATTTGATCTGTCTGTCTCCTCAGAGATTGCCAGGTCTTTGTCTTCAACTTGTTTTCACTTGTTGCTTGTCTCTGTTTTTGCATTCGAGATGCCTGTCCCACTATCACTGTGCAGCACTCGGTATATTTTTCTTTAACTTAGTAATTTAAGCATGTTTTTGACTCATTGCTAGTGATTAGGGGTTAAAATGCTTCACCATACCAGGTTCAGTGCTCAGATAACCAGCAAAAGGAAAACAAGAAACCAATTTCTAATAAGACATGTGCATCTTAAACAATATATCATACTCCCACCCAGCTTTAATAGAACTGGGATAAAAGATTCAGATGCTAATCATTACCTCAGTTTACCAGCTTCATTCATTCATTCCCAAACAAACAGGGCTCGCAAGCGCAGTAACAGAAGCTCATAAGTACCCAAAACTGAGCTTGATGCAAAACACAAAACAATTAAGGTGAAATACACACCTGCCTATTACACTAGTGCTCATTGGTGGGTTCATTCATCAAAGTTGTGACCTCAGCTGGCCTTCATTAGGTCTGCAGAAGTGCTAGCCATTAATGTACAACAACTAATTATCAACACTTCCTGAAGAAGGGCCGTTGTTCTACTTGTGCACAAATTCACTCAAGCAGCCAATCAAGTTTTGAGTTAAATGTTAGATTTACTTTAACCTTCTCATATGTCCATATATCTGTCGGCATTCAGCACATGCACGTGTCTTTATATGGATGCAAATGATTTTCAGGCTGTTTATCTGGATGCACGCAGGCATAGAAAAGTGCATGTGTGTACGTGTGCACCAGTGTGATATCAACGTGTGTTCTCTCTGCTCTCCATGCTGCTCTGCTCCCACAGTGCCCCTGGGACCCATCTGCCTCCCTGTTATTAATTCATCAGGCTTAACCATGCAGCGCTTTATGACTCTGTTTGGACTGACGAACTATCACACACCGCCGCTATCTCTCGCTCACTCTCTCACAAGAACACAGTATTGAAAAACAATATCTGTCACTGGATGCTGAACCTTCACTTGCGGCGCGATATGTCTTTGGTATTGTCTTGGCCTCTGTTTGTATTCCAGAATCATCAATATGGTAAGCATGAGTGTAGCATGGCTGCCACCAAAGCAGACTGCACCATTATTGTCTGTGGTCAGTAAATCGCTCAAAGAATATTAAGTTGAATTAACTGGAATAAAAAGAAAAAAAAAAAGATGATAGAATATCCTCTGACACTTTAAAAGCCCCTAAATGGCCAAAATTATTTCTCTGGGCAGCCCTTAACTTATCTCACTTTCCTTCGTCTCCATCTGTGTAGCTAATCCCCATCACGGAAAGTATTTTGGCTGATTGGAACCATGTTCCGGGCTAACCTTTTTAAGGAAAGAAATTTAGACTTTGCATTGAAAGATAATCTAAGAATCAATCAATGCCCACCACGTGAATACGTCTTGATTGCCATGTCTAAACCTACTCCCATCAAAGACAGGGAGATCTGAGATTGCGGCACATCAAAAGAGTTTATCTAGCTAGTATTATGTGACTGTAAATAGCTGCAGCAACACGACACACAGTGAGCAGTGAGAACTAAGAAAGCAGAAGTGGAACAAGAGGGAGAAAAGAAGGCAAAGTAAAGGGAAAAGTTATCACACTGGCTAAATCAGGAGCCTCAAAACAGTGAATACAAAATACAAACAACAGAAAAATATATAGATTTTATTTATTTATTATACACAGAGATACAAATATTAACTTTGCAACTCATTTTAATTATTCGGTTTAGGTTTTTTGCGTTTTGTAGCAACATTAGTCTTTTTTCACATTTTCTACTTTCCTGACACTTAAGAATCAAAACATCGCAAGAAGCATCTTATGGAACAAAAAAAAGAAGAGAAAATTAACTTTAGCTATTACACAGTGAAAGTGATTTTATCAGTTCCATGAACTCAACAGAGCTTCAACAACTGCGATAACTCTTATTTTGCAGAATTGATGTCACTTACGATTCTCCGCTAACTGATTTGCATTTAATACATCCTCCACGAAAGGTGACAAACATTTATTTCACAAATAACAAAAGGTGATTAGGAATGACTTTACCCCACTGCACTTTATTCCTCAGAAGGCAAAATTAAAATTGAGGACAACCAGGGGGAGTTCTTATTGGTTCAACAGTGGCTGACTGCTAGGATTACACTGCCCCCCAGTGGCACAAAGTAAAAGCTTACATTTCTGCATTGACGAGCAGAAGGCAATCAAATTTTATAAAACGTTCAGAATGAAGCTGAAAGTTAGGTCCTCAGAGCTAGTTGGTGTGCTGATCTAAAGACACATAACCAGACGGGTGTTGGCAAATATGTAGAAACTAAGATTAGGTTCATAGTGTAAATTTTAAATGCCAGCTGAGCCCAAATTAGCTCTCATTTACACAATATGCTGTGAGTATTTTCCAAAACAAATTTGATCTGCGTGTGTAGTAGAACATTTATTAGTTCAGGCTGTAGATGAAAGTGCCCGAATTGCCTATTTCGCTATTCATTTTAACTGGATGTAAACATACGTGTGCAAACAGTCACACTCTCATGACATCTGATCAATAAATGGCAAAAAACAATTACTGCAACTTTTCAGCACCCACAGATGATGATATATCGCCCAGGAAAAGCCTGTAACACTGTCAGTCATTCCATTTATGCACTGTTTGATTGTTGAGCTCAAATATAGAGTATTTCCAACTTTACATCCTCTGTGGAACAAAACGATTGACAGTGTTTGAAAATGGCCTGACAACGTGAAAACGTGTATGACAGCATGCCGGTCGTCACTTCAAGGAAAAGGGAGACATGGGAATGCAAGAGAGGGAGACTGCAAGTCATCAGGCGAATATGTGGATTACGATGGTCTCTGTGGAGCAGAGGAGGGAGAAGAGTTGAAAGGAGATGGAGAACAGTGATGTGAAATGTTTATGTCGAAGAAAGAGTACTGAAGTGGACAGAGGACAAAAGGAAAACCTTTTGATGATATTCTGGCTAAAATACAGGCCGGGAGGAAAGTTTGGCAATGAGATTAAGGGACAAGGAAGACAAAGAGGAATATGGGCTACCTTTCAACCTTCTCTTTCTACCAGAATGCACAATCAAAGATCATCTTTTTGTATCATTTTCCTTGGTTCCTTATGTACAAAAAAATTTTAAAGTGTAACCAGAATAGGTGGACAGTTTCTGGCATATCACACGTTTTAAAAGAAAAAACTTTTTGACTTATACAGGTTTAAGACTGGATGTATTCCTCTTAAGTAAAAACAAAAAATAAAATGGATGGATGGATGGATGGATGGATGTCCTCACATTGTTATTTACTGATGGGCCACTGAGAAGAGGAACTGTTTAGCATCATACCTGTGAGTGGCTGAGTGAGAACATTTTTATTGTATACTTAACTCCAGAATAGTATGGTCTCTCAATCTCTAAATTATTCAAGCAAATTCAAAAATACACAAAAGTTATTCTGTTAAGGTGACGATTACAAATAGCTCCTATAAGTAACTTTGGCAATTAAAGCCTTACTTCTGATTAAACATCAAAGTCAAAAAGTGTCTTTGTACTCAAATGGTTAAAAAAAAGTAAAGATAAAAAAATAGTAACTTAGAACATCACATCAAAGAAAAACAAATCACTTTTTCAGAGATTTCCGTAAAACTTTAATACTGCTGTTGATGTTAAATATATCAAATTTGTTAGATTCTTTTTTTGGTTAATGTTGACACTTCATTATTCCTCACAAACCTGCGATGTAATCTTTGTGTCTATAAGTACAGAGGAACCTTAAAACTTCATTCAACACATTTGCATTATTTGCACTGAGGCAGATATGTAAAGAAGCTACAGATACACAGAAGTACAAATATGGCACATGTACTTAAAAGTGCTAATGCCTTGAGGAAGTGTGCAGATCTTTCCACTTTTTCAAAGAAACAAATATCTTTTAGTTTCTTGGATAAATGCTGCTATCTCTCAATTTCCTGCCCCAAGCAACCTCACTTAGTGCCTTTCCCTCCAGGGAGCTTTTTCTTGGCAAACAGAGCTGTTTATTTTACTAAAAAGGGGCCCTCAATTCAGCTGGTTCGTCTAATTAAAATGTTGCTAAAGCATCGAGGAGAAGGCATTTTATTTAACGGCTAATTGTGCTGACGCCAGGGACTGGGATATTTTATGCAAACACTTTCCAAGATCTTGGGGAAATAACACAAACGTGTAGACACGCACACACAGAGGAGATCGGTTTCTTGTTCATCGGTGGGATGAATTTTAAACAGTCAGGAGTATCAAGTTAATCAGTGAGAATTCATTGGGGGGGATATCGGGTTGCCTTTTAACACAGGAGGATGCATGTATGATTAACGCACTGCTCCCCCATCGGACTGAACAGAATAATTGTCTTGTTTACCAACAGGTGTTTTTAATCTAGACACAGGAATTAACAGTCCTTGTTTGTAAGGGCGCTCAGGGGTTGCCATGTTTAAGACGTAATGGCTTGTCGTTTACTTATCAGCAGCTCGTGTCAATCTAATTGAGCATTTCAAGTCAAGTCAAGTTTAGAAAGCGAAAGAGTTTTTATTTAAAAACGCTCTGTTAGTTGGTTTTCTAGTGGAAACCCATCCACTGAACATCCTTTGATCAAATTATGTTGATAAATGTTAGGAAACAGGATTACAAAAACCATTATGCTTTATGCCCCATTTCCTCAGCGGAAAAAAAAATACTGTATCACCCGGACACAAGTGAAGGATCTCATATGACGGCTACTGCAGCCAATCTCTTTTGGTAACAAGGATGAGATGTCTCAAATTCCCCATCTGTGTTTCTTTGGTCCGTTTTTAAAAGAGGCAACAGTGACAACCCTAGTTGTGTAAGCATAAAGTCACTGCTGACCCCCACCAAAAAAAAAAAAACAACAAACCCTTCACCCAACTAAATGTAACTCAAATTATTTTGTGGTAGTGGTCATGCATATTTAACTCCTTAAGTGTTCTTGAAGTCCAAATGATGATATCCATTATACAAAACTGCTAATGAAACAATTTAAAGAAAAAAATAGGATCAACTGACCCACTCATTTAAAGTCTAATACACAGGTCTATATCTGGTCAGTAACCATCTGGCAAGAACTTTATTCTCCAAATGGTTAGCAAGTGATTGCTGGCAGTTTCTAGGTGAAATCTGTTGCAAAGCGTGCTGCACCAAAACCCTTCCTGTGATTGCTTTGGTTGCAATCAGACTGCCGTAGTCACCAGTAGTTACCATACAACACGTTGACTTGTCTGCAAACACTCTGTAACTACAACACAAATTTCAAAAAGTACAAACTCTTACTCTGAAGGCAAACATCCTTGGATTCCAGTTTGTGTCACACATTTCACAGTTTTACTACAGCTCAAAGTAATTAGTGAGAATTTACGGACAAGTCAGCATCTTCCGTGCAAACTATGGGAAACTTTGGCAATCTACTAGCAACCAAAGCAATCACATGGAGTACAGCAGCCTCTTTGCAACCAGTTTCACGAGCAACCACTTTCAAAGTTGTGTGCAAATACATGTTATTCCCAAACTAATGGTTGCCAACTAGTGTATAGACCTGTGTGACTAGACTAAATGTTCAATTAGGTCCCAAAGTACTCAAGTATCCTGGCAGATCTAAGCAGAAGATCCATCTAAAAGAAGCTGAAACACCAAAGATGATGAACCAAGAAAAGGTTTAGCAATTGATACCTTAAGAATTAACCCTTTATCAGAATAGGTGCCAGTTAATAAAACTGCCCACCAATAATTCAACCTTTAAAATATTTAATGTTATAAATGTCTACTGTAGGATTGCAGTACCAAGTAACGCGGTAAACTATTATTCTTCCTAAACCCCTGCAGATCAACAGATGTGATGCCAGTGGGAAATAAATTTATCACATTTATTATTTTTAATTCCCTGTTCTGTGGATTTTCTGTCATCGTGAGAACTCAACACATATGTCAAGTCACCTCATTTAAGTGTTATCAATGAAAATTGCTAGCATTTTTTCTTCTTTAATGAAGTGCAAAATCACTTGACTTGGGTTCTGCTCGTCTTTGGATTAGGATGGTTGGGACAGGGATGGTGTGAATTTGGTGCAGTTATTGTAGCGTAGCAACCAGGCATGGGGAAAGCGGGTGAAGGCTCCTCAGTGAGAGTAAAAGCCTAGCTTGTATTACCTTTTCACACGTCAGCTTGAAGCTGACAGGTTGCTAAAGCAAAGGTATTTTAACATCCAATTTCAACAGTTTTGTGGCACAATCCTGACAAACTAGGGTGAAAATGAAAATCGAGGAGAGACAAAGAGGGATCTTAACTTGGGAATGGATATAGGTTTCTTTTCTTTGTCAACTGTCTTTTTTTTTGTCCCCTAAAGAAAATAAAAACACTTTAACAGAGTCTGTCACTACCACCATTTCTCACTATCACAAAAAAATAAATTTCCACCTATCTCTCTCATATATGCCTACATTTGTAGATATCTATACATATATAGATGTACTGATATCTCACACACAGAGTGTTTTGCTGACGCATTTATCTAAAGCACCTTGAAAACTGAACCTTGTTATTTCAAAATAACAATTAAAAGGAGCCAGTACATTTGTGGAGCAGAAGGTCAGCAAAAATTAATAATTTAAAAATAATAATAATGTAATAATACATCAGGCTGTAAATGAATTAGAGAAGTATTGACTTTATCCATTGGTTTGTGCAGTCCCACTATGAAGCTTTGAAGCATGATATCGTCCATTTACCCTACATGGGGCAATAATGGCCAAAAAAAACACCAAAAACAAAAAGCAAACATGTATTGAATGAGGTATTCATTGACTTCTATGCAGTTGGAGTACTTTTTAAAACCAGGAGTTGCCCCCGCCCACCATCACACTGGGCATTAGTAACAATGCCAGTAATAGTCCTGATGTTATTCCCTGCAATCACAGCTCTTTGCATCGTTATAAAGCAGGACTGATTTTGGTCTGAACACTAATCTAGAGTCTACTCAGCAATTCTGTAATCACAATATCATTTACACTGGAAATCCACAACTATTTACCAGCAAGGACCCAGCTACGGGCTAGAAGGTCAGCCTCTCGGGCTACTCCAAGGTCACAGATGATTACATGGGTGAACATAGTTTGTTTTTGTGTTTTTAAAATAATAAAGTATCTCAATTTACATGTCACAACAGCACTGGCTACATTAGATAAAGATTATGGCAATAACATCTAACATGGATGACACTATGCGATAAAGAGTGTGACAGTAGTTTACTACAAAGAGGAAGAACCAGGATGAAAAATAAATAAATAAAATAGGGTTTCTTAAAAGCAGCATCAAAAGCATAGAAAGTAGGTGCAATGGACAGTTTGCACAGGTTGTTTTTAACAACAAGTTTCACTATAGCTCTTTATACATTAAAACTTCAGAATTCTCTGTAGTTGGCATTATATCCTCACTTTTACAGTTGATATTCCAAGAACAAGTCCATCAAGTGAGACAAGCTCCAGGACATGGATGGATAGACATCTATCGATTAACAACCAAAAACAGAAACTCCTCACAAACCGGTTGGCAGAGGAACCAAACATAACAGTGGTAAACATATCAATCTTCAAATTCAACTCTTGGCAAGAAAACTACTTAGCATCTTTCACAAATTATTAAAATAAATATATTGGATTTCGCAGTTTCCTACAGATTTTTAACATTTTTGCCCTGAACTTGTTTGGAAAGCGTTGCTGAGATACCATTAATACAAGGAGAACAGAGTCTTAACCACTGAAACCCTTACTATCGCATAAGTGAAACATGAAATATGGACATCCATAAAACCCGCATTTGTGCATCTTGTCCATCAGTCACATGTTTACACTTTCTCCTGCCAGACTCCTGAAGCGGTCAAAACCATTTTCTCTGACAGCTGGCATTTTTTAGAGAGCTCATCATCTGTGGCAGCTGTAATTCCTGTCTGTTTTGACAAATTTTCTCCCAGGTTCATTTCTGTATTAATGATACTGGGTGACGCATTAAGTCGTTTTCGGCTGCTGTGAATTTATTCCTTCCATGGCATCAAAACACATTACATAAGTCACCAGAGACTCCTGAGGTAACAAAATACTTTTAGGGCCGACTAAATCTAAAAAGGGCTTGAAAACACTCACTAGCCTGGCAACAAGACGACTCCAAACAACCAATAATTCTATAATCTTCAAGATGAATTTTTCCAACCTAATTTCCATTCCTGGTCTTTCTTTTAAGGATATTGTGAATTGATTTTAGTGGACTGTTATCTCCAATTATGTACACAAGATGACTTCTTGGATTTAGAATGAAACATAGTGTCCATACCAGATTAAAGCCCAACTTTGAGCTGTTCCTTCACCCCCTCCTCCCCTCCAGTGAGCATGGTAGGATCCCATCCTATTTAGAAAAGGGTTAGCCAGGATTAAAGGGTGTTTCTGACGCTCTTATCTAGTGTTTGAGCACTTGATCACGGAGGCGTGCCCTAATCCGAACATCAATGCAGTTCCATCAACACGCTCTCCTGGAGCAACTCGCCAACAAAGGGGCTGTTGGGGCTTGTTTAGATGGGGGCCACACACACACACACACAAACACACACACGCCCCAGCCTTAAACACACAACATACACACACGTGCAGAAAAACATACAGATCCCTTTTAAGGAACACTGTTTCTGCTGTTGCTCGCTTTGATAGCTGATGCCAAATGTCTGATCTCATAAACGTCTGCTTGTTCTCTGGTGACGGACTCAGATTTAGGATCTGTGAAGCATTTACGTGTGTGTCTTCATCTGCAGCGCCGTGTGTCGCACAAGGCCTGTTTGGAAATCTAAGTGGGAGATTAAGTCAGGTTGGTTGATCACCAGTGGATTTGTTTACAGCTGGCTTTAGACAGAGATGATAAGCTGTTTATGTCAGATCTGTCATGAATAATTGGAAATGTCTGGGCCTTCTGATGTGTGTAGCATGATATCCTTTGCGATAGCATTGGTGTAGATAAGCAATCAACAACTGTATATAATTTTTCAAAACTATTATTTAGACCTTTAAAATGAACAATCAGTAACAGTTAAATGGTTTAACATTACTGCAGACAACTTTGATATTATGAATGTGTCTATTAACGAATCTGCAAAAGTCTTCATTTAGAGGAGCATTTAGTAATGGTGCATTTCTTTCTAAGAGCCCATATGGCTACACAGGCAGAGATAGACAGGCTGGTCGAGTGTGGTCAAACAAAAAAAAAAAAAAAAAATGACCCTTTGCTTCCCCTGTAGGCCTGCTGGCTATTTGACAGGACTGTAGATCATACTATTAGATGAGCTATAATTGCAAGTGACTGCTCTGTTTTTCTCAGAAGTGGCTGTGTTCTGTGTGTGTGTGCCCGTGCATGTTTGTGTGGTGGGGGTTCAGTGGTGTTTTTGTTAAAATAAAAGGAGAAGTGTTGTGCTTGCTGTGGATTCTTTAGGAAATTGCTGTCGCACACGCAGGGGCTGGAGCCGAGGCCTGGCGACAGAGACAGAGTCTGGCTCCCAGAACCATTACTGCGCCTGCTGGAGCCACGGAGGCCAAGCTGTGTGAGTCAATGTGTGTTTTGATAGTGCCGCAAGGTTTTTTGAGCCCAAGCTTGACAAAATATGTGTATGACTACAATGGTGTCTGTACCGAATTCAGCTTTCTTTGTTAAGTCTAATCAAAATTGTTTCTTTTCTTAAAGCTGTTGTTGAGTGATAATGCCAGTTTATTCCAACAAAATCTTAGTTCTTTAAAGTTATAATTACACCGAGGCAAAACAATCTCACAATTATATTGGTGACCTTTTCATATACCTTATGGAGTGTCTGTGTCTATATTATGATATTATATTGTATGAGTATGTTTAGATATCACTACAAAAGGTCCAAAGTTGAGAAGTTACCAATAAATTAGCAGTCCAAACAGAAATTTGTAGTCGCCACTCCAGAGAACCCACAGACTAAACAACGATGACCCCAATGGTGACCTTAGAAGTACACACACACACACACCAAAATGATATATAGCATTTTCTAACCTCCTGGTCCAAGAGCAAAAACTTAACAATTTGGTCAGTATTGGGGGAAAGTAAATAAATAAAATTAAGAAAAAATAAAGTTTTTATAATCAATAAATCTGCCAATTATTTTTGAAATCCTTGATCATTTTTTACCTCCAGAACCTCAAATTATGACCTCAAATGAGCCAAGTAGTCATGTTTCTCCAGGCTTAATGTTTGCATTTGTTGAATACAGCAGATTGTGTTTCTTACTGGCTCATGTTTTAAGAACCTACCAAAGGATGGGTATGCCAAATTACCTTAGGCTACGAATGCTGTGGATTTTGGCATAGTTCATGTTACATACTTGTTCCTGTACAAATAAACAGAAACAAGGAAAGACTCGCATAAAAATCAAGCTACAACTTTGAATAAATCAGTGGGTACAAAGGATTAGTTTCATCAAAACGTTGACCAAATGTAAAAATGGTCAGGAAAGTATTTCTGCTGTGAAAAGTCCTATTAGAAATGTATTTTAATAAAAAAAACATCTAAATTCTGAGTTAGAGCCAAAAGCATATGTTGTGAGGTCAAAGTGACCTTGAACTTTGACAACGCTAATCTGTTCATTCATGAGTTCAGGCAACAGTTTGTGCCTAAATTGAAAAATATTCTCTCTTCGGATATCTAGTTCATGACAACAGACATCTGTTACTTGCTCAGAGGAATAAAAAGTTCTCATTGTCCCTGAAACCCACGACTGTCCTCAAAATTGTTGGAAGTTTGCTGTACAGTTCAAAATTTACATTTTGCAAGGCAAGTAAAAGCATAAAATCTGTACATCTCAGCAGCCAGAGCCTACAGATGTTCGCAACATTTGTTGAAGTGAACAATGAACAGTTTTAGTCAATGAGATCTTAGTAACACTTGTCCAAAACCCTTGATGCCAATGTCATTGTGACTAGTTAAAAATCGTTGGTTTCCAGGTGATTGCATTTATTTCTTTTTTTGTATTTAGCGACCGACTGCAAGAAGTTGCAGCAGGTCACCCATAGGTTGAGTGTGCTGCATGGTCAACCACTGGGTCACCATTGTTGATTGCAAGGCGATTGCATAGGTTGCCTGCTGGGAAGCAACATGTCTCCAGACAATCGCGACTGCAATCATTCTCAGACAGGCTGACAAAGCAAATTGCAAACCGTCATCTAATCTATAGACTGGCAGATTTTCAATTCAGTCTGCACTGACGAGTCCAGCACACCTAAAATGTGCCTCTTTGCAATAGGGGATTCGATTCAACTGGTTGTATTCTGATTATATTCCTATATAAAAGCGAGGTTGCTGAGTGCCTTTTTTAAGTTGCCTTTAGGAATATTCCAGGCTTCTTGAAGGACCTTCCAGCACCCTTCTTTGTACGCTGGCTGCCTTTTGTTTTGTGTTCCTTTAAGATGATTCCACTGCTTCAGTAATGTCAAAGTCTGGATTCTGAGGACATCAATCCATGACTGTGTTCCATTTGTTCATCTATGCAGGTTTGCTTTTACTGTATTGGCAGTGTGTTTGGGACCAAGCTGAAAAATGAAGCCGCTGCCAATTAGATGCTTTCCAAACAGCCTTACATGGTGGATCAAAATCTGATGCTACTATTAAGCTTTCATAATTTTGCTAAGATCCCCAACACTGCTGGCTGAAATGCAGCACCTAATCACGACAGAGTTGTGTCACTATTGTACCACTGTCCTGACCTGCTAATGACAATCTAAAGCACAAGTTTCAAATTTAGACTAATGCCATAAGACCTTCATAAGACAGAAAAACTACTGCTCAACATATTATTATTATGTTGAGCATATTATATTATTATTATCATCATCATCATCATCATCATCATCATATACATTATTGATTCACTCATCTGCCTTCAGGTCACCAGTTTGTTGCAGGGCTAACACACAGAGACAGACAATCATTGGCCTGCCAGGTAGAGAAATGTGATTTGTCACTCCATTGTTCCTCCAAATGCACTGTTGGCATGCTTTACACCACTGCATCTGAAACTTTGCATTACGCTTGGTGATATAAGGCTTGGAAGTAGCTGCTCGGCCATGGAAACCAATTCAATGAAGCTCTCTATGAACTGTTCTTGAGCTAATCTGAAGACCACAGGAAGTTTGGAGGCCTGTAGTGATGAACTCTGCAAGGCTGGAGACCTGTGCGCACTATGCGCCTCACCGTCCACTGACCCCACTCTGGGATTTTAAATGGCCTACCACTTCGTGGATGAGTTTCTGTCGTTCCCAACCACTTTCACTTTGTTTTAATACCACCAACGGTTGACAGTGGAATATTTAGTAGTGTGGAAATTTCACAATTGGACTTCTTGCAAAGGTGGCATCCTGTCACAGTACCACACAAATTTTTGTTGAAGCAGTCTGATGGCTAGGTGTTTGATTTTATAAACCTGTGGTCATGGAAGTGTTGGAATACCTGAATTTAGTCATTTGAATGGGTTAGTCAATATTTTTGGGATTAATGCAATGGCACTTTTTTCGTTAGACATTTGCATTTAGCAGCCTTTTTTCCTAAAGAATAGCTCCGCCATTTACACCATTTAAAAGTGCAAATGGTGTTACTGTTTTTCTATTAAATACAGTGAGAGCACATATAATATTAAACATATAATTTTTAATTAATACATTTTAGAAAATTATAGTGACCCACTTTAAACCATCTTCTGTACAGTCTTTGACAACCAGTTAAGGAATTTGAGAGCCAGAATGTGAAGGCCTGTCTCCCTCTGCTGGAAGAGAGATGTAGTGCTATGGTGGGAAGCATTGCAGCACTGTGACCACAATAAGAACCCCAGTCCCAATGACTCCTATTTGCCCCTAAACCTCAAAAACTGTTAGGTCGACCTTTGACCTTATACCACACACTGGAGCAACCTCATTTGTCACCTGGATATGGAGTGTTGTGATAAGGGGGTGGAGGGAAGAGCGGGATGGTTGGAGGGGTGTATGTGTGTTTGGGGGTCATTAATGTGCAGGGCAGTGCCAATGTTGATTCTTTTTTTTTCTTTTTCTTTTTTTTAAAGGGGGACTTAGCTTTGGGGGTATAAACAGTCTTTAAGGGAAAGAAAGCTTTTATGTGTGTGTACAAAAGTTACAGACAGAGAGACGCTGTCTGGTTTGATTCTGATTGGCCGGGGAGGCCGGGGATGCAGAGGGGTCATGGAGTCAGGCCTGATGAATGTTTTGTGATACTCAGGGGGGGTCTGTATGAGAGGGGGAGCGTAGTGTGGTTTGAATTAGTGACAAGCTGAACCCCTTTAAACATACTCTGTAATTACTAGTATAACTTAAATCAGTAGAGAAGGTTCATAAAAAAAACTTTTGGAGATAAGAACAGGAAAAGTTTTCATTTTTATTCCCATTTATTTTTGACAGCTGTTAACTTTTTCAAAATAGTATAGCTAGTTCCCTATGCAGTAAAATCTTTGATATTTTTGACACTGACAACCATGCACTAGCTGAAGTGAAGCTGTGCTTAAAAGACTTGGCATATTGGCAATTGTCTATATGTGAGGAATTTTAAGGCACAACTCTATAGCAAAATGTAAAATAAAGTGTTGCTTTTTTAGAAAAAAAAAAGTGATTAGGCTACTACTTAAGTATAAAAATTACACCTTTGACCAAAGAACTAGATTACACCTGAAGTTGATCCCCAGGGTTGACTGCCCACTGCTCCTAGAATAGATTAAATGTGGACGTTTCCCAACACTGAAAAATAAAAGGATATTTGATCTTCAGTTAGTTCAGAATGCAGCTGCGCGTCTTTTAACAGGTACGAGAATCCATGAACACATAACTCCAATTTACTACATTGGCTCCCTGTTAAATATCGTATAGATTTTAAAATTCTTTTGTTCACTTTTAATATTCTGAATAATTTAGCGCTCAGCTATCTTTATGAACTACTCCTCTCATACAATCCCAACAGAGCACTTAGATCGTCCAACCACAGGCTCCTAGTACAACCTAGGACTCGAATGAAGTCGAGAGGTGACCGGGCCTTTGCATCCGTGGCACCTAGACTCTGGAATAACCTCCCTGTTCATATTCGTACTGCCGAGTCTATCCAGTCTTTTAAATCACGTCTTAAAACTTATTTTTTTACTTTGGCTTTTGATTCTGTCTAGTTGGCTGTTCTAGCTTGTTGTGTTGTTACCTATTGTTTGTTGTCCTCTTTTATTGTTTGTTTTAACTGTCTCGTGCTTTTACTGACTGTGAAGCACTATGGTCAACACTGTTGTTTTAATATGTGCTATATAAATAAATTTTGATTTGATTTGATTTGATCTATCTGCTTTTTCTTTTTCTTATACAAACAAATTTTCACCATCTCAGTTTTACCTCAACTGTACTGAAATCAAAAGAAAGGCCACTGAAATCATTTTAAAAGATGAATTGGGGTTGTAATGGGGAACATTATTACATTTTGAACACAGCACATATAGTCCCATTGAAATGAAGTTATAGGTTGTAATGATGATGTGTAATCTTTGCAGTTATTTGAATTACCTGGAGGCAGAATAGCGCATACTTAAACTAGACGCAGTTGCCTGATACTGTGCCTGAGCATGATTATCCTCCCTCCCCACTCACCCTCTGACCTGCACTCACACTGCACGTAATGAGCCGGGTCCAAGTATGCATCCATTTGTCTCAGCGCCTCCGTTTCTCTTGAACATGTTCTCTTTATTTCACATGCATACACTCTCCTGAAAAGCGCTCTCGCACAGTTTCGCACAGGCAGCTGTCACTGAGGAAGTGTTGACATTTCATGTTTGAGTGCAGATAGCGATCAAACTGTATGCATCCCATACTCAAGTCCAACTGGACGATGGTTTGCCTACTTGTGCCTGAGCATGGCATGCATATCACACTAGTCAAATGAACTTGAGTTTGGGGGGTTCAACATGCTCGGGCAGTGTACTGATCAACTTGTGTCTGCTGTGCCAAAGACTACACCCTAAGGGTAATTGGGTTCCTGCTCTGAAATATTCAACCACATACACTGCAAGTTGTTTTAGCTCGTCAATGTCAGCTGTATCTCTCATGTGTTGATCTCTAGCTACTGATGCGTCTTTTGATGGCCTCCCACCATGAAAGAGCAATCGCATTATCAACATGTCAACATTTTAACAGTAAGGAGCTTGTAGTTGATCCTGCACATGATTGTTTCATTAACAACAAGCAGAAAGAGGTCTTCAGAGAGAACGTTTTCCTAATATTGGTAAAGAGAGTTTTAACCAGGTGGCGTAAGGATGCATAACCCTTCAGGTTCTTCATCTTTATCTTTACTCTGATCCTGAGTAGCTATAAAAATGTATAAAAACTAAGTTTCCAGTGCCAGAAAAGTATTTTACCTTACTGGTGGTTACTTACAAATATTTAATCATTAAAAAAAAACATTCAAAAAAGAAACAACACAGACAAATATCCTTGAGCGGCCATTATTACAGTTAACTGAAAAAACAAAACCAGTCGACTGTCAAAGTGGAAAAAAGCCAACAAACAGCAAGTGCCTGTTAGAAATATTTTCCTACTGCCAAAACAACAAGCATGCCTTTCAAGTTTAGACACAAGTTCAAACACTATGGAAGTCTTACCTGTCATGTCAATCAAGGCTCACTTTGACATCTAGTTAATGAAAGATAACACGTGTTATCAAAGGAAATTAATTTAAATAATGACTTGTTGACTCATCAAAAATAAATAATGGCTTTCTAGTTTATGACAGAAGTTGATGTTTGGGAAACATGGGTGCCTGTGGGAGGTAAATGTTGTTTTAACCTGGCACCTCTGCATGAAACTACTTGAGTTCTTAACACATTAAAAACAGATAATCATACAAATTATAATCCAGTAAGTAATCCATAGATGAAAATAAAGAACATAAAATTCTGTAAAACAACCAGAGATATGTTTTTAAATTAATTAAATTTGAAAGCAGTAGGCCAATAGGATACTGAAGAAGAAAACTATGCTCTCTATCTGCCAGATTCAATGTGGTTGAATTTCCTAGTTGGTATGTCTGTACAATGGTATTACTTGCACTAAGTACCGCAGCAATTTCCTAATGTTGTAAACCTGCTCAACATTTGGCAATAAAAACCTTTCTGATTCTGATTCTGATTAAGTGAAAAAGTGAATTAAATTCCAGATTAAAAAGTTGTTCCTCAGAGTTTTTTCCACTTATCAGTACAGTTTGTATCCCTAATACAGTACAGTACTCACCTCTCATTCCTTTTGTTGGAAAAAGAGAAATAGACTCAGTCAGTCATTGAAATATCAGCAAACAAACTGAACTACAATATATAAGGCAACGATTTCATTGATTTTTTTCTGTTCAGGGACACTGGCAATCTGTTTTGGGATCATAGTCGTGGTGAACAATGAAGCTGTTGACAGACACTTTGTAAATAATCAAAAGATCAAGCTTTAACAATTTTTTCTGCCTTCATTTTTGATAAGATTCCCAACAGCACTGACTGAAACACAAGCCCAAACCATGACAGAACCTCCCACCATGTTTACAGATAGCTGTAGATACACACTATTGTATCTTTCTCCTGACATACTGATGACGATTTCAACCAAAAAAAATAAATTGGATTCATCACTCGATAAAACCTGTTGCCACTTTTGTCCACTTCTTGTGTAATTTGGTATACCTCAGCCTTTTCTCCCTATTTCCCATTCTTAAAAATAGGTTCTCTACAGCCACCCATCTACTGAAACCATTTCTGATGAAGCTTCAGTGAACTGCAATGGATGAACTGAAATGCCAGATGCATTTTTCAGCTCTCATGTCAGGTCTTTGCTGAATTTTTTCCCCCTATTTCTTAAGTTTCAGACACTGTTCATCTGCTGTAGGTATCTTTTTTAGGCCTGTCATTTCTTGTGTCCTCCACTTGTCCGATTTTTCAAGATTTTAAATATACTATGCCAAGATTTAAGCAAAAAGCTAATTGGGAATCACTTTGGCAATGTTTGTAGATTCAACTAAAGAAATGAGAACAACTAATGTGCTTTTGCAACAGGATGGTAGTAACAAGCAAGTCGTAAGTGGCAAAGTGTTAAGTGGGTTGACATACATGAAGAAGCATTCCTCTGAAAATGTCAATGTCTAATAAAAAATGCAAAAGACCTTCAGAATTACTACTGGAGAATTATTGCTCAAGATCTCTAGAATACTGAATAATAGGAATAGGATAGTGGGAGCCACTGTAGCTCTACTAAGACTAGACTGATGTATTCTCTATTATTGGTTTTCATTAATAACCTTGCAAAAGAATTCTGAATAAGCTGCAGCCTACTGAAAGTTATTTTAAGGAGTCTAGCAAAAACAGCACTGCAGTAATTCAGTTTTCAAGAGAAGAATGCATAAATGCCTGGATGAGTTTTTCATAGTCATGGCAAGTTAGGAAAGGTGTGACAGGTCAAAACGCCTGCTCTGAAAATAGCCTGAACACACTCCAACTCAAGCCAAACCAGGTCACAAAGCAAATGCCAGTGCAATACTTATTTGAGGGTATCTTTCCAAACTAAACATTCATGACAACCAGTTCCTATAGGTTCACTAATAAAAATGAATAAATAAATAAAGGAAACTGACCAATCTTATCTGTAGCATGCCAACACTAAGTTCATGGTTAGAGGACAGAGAAACTGGAGTATTGTTTAAAATCGAATAACACAAGAGGATAACAACATGAACACACATCATGCAAGTCACTATCACAGAACTATTGAAGAACAAAGATTAGTGCTGACCAATAAATAATCATTATCACTGTGACAGAACTAAAGCGTTTCAAAGCACTCTGTGAAAGGTAATGAATGAGAAATGTAAGTGACTCATGTCAATATTTCAACATGTCCAATAAAATTATGAAATACACTCACTGGCCACTTTGTTAGGTGCATCTGTTCAACCGTTTGTTAATGAAATATTTCATCAGCCAGCCACACTGCAACAACTCGATGCATTTAGGAAAGTAGACATGATCAAGACAACCTGCTGAAGTTCAAGCTGAGCATCAGAATGAGGAAGAATGGCTGTTGTTTACAGACGGACTAATCTGAGTATTTCAGTAACTGCTGATGTAATCGGACTTTCCAGCAGCACTCCTGTCAGCTAAGAACAGAAAACTGAGGCTGCCCATATCACAGGGTAAGCAAAATCTTTCAACAGAAGATCGGAAAAATCTTGCTTGGTCGGATAAGTCTCAATTTTTGCCGCAACACAGTTTTTTTTTTTATTTGACCATAACAATATGAAGCATGGATCCATCCTACCATGAATCAATAGTTCAGGCTGGTGCTGGTGTAATAGGGTGAACAATATTTTCTTTGTACACTTTGGGCACCTTAGTACCAGCTGAGCATCATTTACACGTCACAGCCCACCTGAATATCCATGTACATCCCTTTATGACTACAGCATACCAATGAGGCTATGCTTCTGTTGGCCGCTTCCAGCAGGGTACCTCACCCTATTACGAAGTCCCAATCAAATCTTATAGTTTCATGAACATGACAATAAGGACAACATACTCAATTGGCCTCCACAGTTACCAGCTCTCAATCCAATAAAACTAGAAGTGGTGGAACAGAAGATACACATCATGCAATATAACAAAGTATTTTATTCTATGTGTATAGTACTTATTGTATTGTACATAGTATTTTATTTTATTCTGTTTTGTATAGCATGTTATTCTATCTTATGTTATTCTATTTGGGGGGGGGGGTTTCCCTTAATTTTTACTGCTCTTAACTTGCACTTTCTGCTGTGACCACCAAAATTTCACACGTGTATGATTAATAAAGGTTCATCTTATCTTCTCTTATCTTATTCATGTGCAGCCTGGTCTTACGGTCCCACCACAGGATTTCAGTCAGGTTGAGATGTGCAGCATTTGTATGATGCCATCATGTCAATATGGACCAAAATCTCTAAGGAACTTTCAGCACCTTGTTAAATCTATGCCACAAATTACGAAAGTTCTGAAAGGAAAAGGCAGTTCAAAGTGTCAAGTGAGTGCAATTTATTTTTTGTTTTGGAATATTATTTAAAAAAAAAGAAATCTGTGAGGCCTATTTTAGGGTTGGGACACTAATTTAAATTCAATTTTAATCATATAGCACTAAATCACAACGACAGTAGCTTTTTAAATTAAAACAGAAATATATGTCATCACCATACTTGTCATGGTCCCCATGTCTGCCCGGCCGGCCTCGCAAGGTTCCATGTGTTTTTGTTTACTCTCTCCCTCTTTCTCTCGCCACTCCACCTGGGCGGAGCTCACTGTGGGCTCCCGCCCTTCGCCCACACACCTGTTGGCCATCACGCTGCCATTATGTGTTTGCCATTTAAGGCCGGGATGCAGACAGTCTCATCGCTGGATGATTGTGTGAGAAACGTTAGTGAGCCACTCTAGCCTCAGTGAAGTTTTCTTGTGATAGTCTGTGATTCTGCGTAACCCATCTCTCTTGTGTATAGTTTTCCCAGTCCCGTAACCTAACTGCTTTGTGGACGTGTGTAAGTTGGAGTGTCAAGAAGAGAGCGAGTGTGAGAGAGCTTCCCCTTCCTGGATTTCCCCCTGGACCCTAGGAACCCCGAATTTCCCCCACTGTATATATTCTGCACCTGGTGATTATGTAAATAAACTGTGTTTGGAACTGAACCCTGCTCTGCGCTTGAGTCCCGCCATCGCTTGTGACAGTATTGAATGTTATGACACATGGCATATATTCCTCACACTATGCAGGCCTGTTAAAAGACTACTTTCCACATTAATGACAGCTACATTCAATAGTAGCGCCAAGCCAGAAAAGAAAACATGTCTAATAATATGAACCCAAACACTAGCAAGCTATAGGAAACTAAAAATGTTATTTTAACCTGAGATCAAATTGTCTTGAAATTATATGCATTTTTCTCATTTACCTTTTGATTTAATGATTAATTTTTTAAGGGAAATGCATCAAATTCTAAAATCCAAAACAAGGAAATGGTCAATGGCTGGAATTTCATTTTCCTTTTATCAGGGAAGTGGTCATTTCTTTTAAATCAGACACTTGTAAGAAGTTACATTTTGTAATAAATTCAAGAAGAAGAGTATCTTTTATTGTCTGTGCCTTGTAGTGGCCATCAGATCTGTAGCAATGTGAATCATTGTGGATCATGAAGCAATGTAGTGTAATGATATTCTAATGACTTTGGTGTGGGTTTCTAGTAAAATTCATTTTATAAATATTAAAACATACTCATCCCATCAAACATACTCAAGCTCTCTGATTAAACTGCATGCTGCACACCTTAGAGTTAACTCAAGCTGGGTTGTTAGGTCACATCACTCATGATATGACAGAGAGATGAGTCAGGCAGAAGGGATTTATTCAGAATTGTGGAAGGGTGGGGTCATCCTTAGTGCTGTTAGGAGATGAGGTGGAGGACAACCAGACAGACTTTCAGGAAGATGAAAGCTCTGGTTTTGAGGAGACTTAGTTGAGGCAAATCAACAACATCCAAAATACACTACTAGGGCTCTGAGGTTGTGTGGTTTGGTTTCCTTGGTACAAACTGGAGTACAGGGCAATGACTTGCAAAGGAAATCATCTGCCATTCTATACAGGCCTTCCATGGTCTTGGTAGATTGAGGCAGCCTTGTTGCTCTCTGTTAAAAATAAAAGGGCTCTTCAGGCACTAGCCTGAAGGCTTTATTCTTTTCACCATCATCAGAGATATCAAAAACTACGACCCAATATATCAAGATCTTTGAGCGTCTGAGTCATGCTGTGACCATCGATATGCTGAACAATGTTTTTAGCTCCACAGTGGTTTTAGCTGCCTTCAGACAGCACCTGCCTCTGGCTTGCATGGTCTAAGATTTTTGTTATAAACATGGTTATTTACTGTTAGGCAATCACAGGTGTTTGTGGTTAGCGTAGTCTTGTTTTCATTTTCTTACTAAAAACAGTTTCAACCCAATTTCAGTAGGCTTCAAAATAAATTCATAAAGAAGAGGTGCAGAGAAATGCACTTCAAAAATACAGCAAATATAATACTAATTATATAAATAAACTAAATAAATAGCTATCAACCTGATTATATAACTCTATATTTATGTATGTGTATGTGTGAATTCGACTGAAAATGGCTACAAGACAAAAAGACTTCAGAAGCAATGGTTGCACATTGCTTCTTAGCAATAATGGATGTAAGAGGTCCTGTGTCCCTGCTCAGGCTCCTCAAAAGGTGCCAAGTCCTTCCATGAACTTTAACCTTCCTACTCTAATGGCAGGCCCTCCTCTACCTCGTCCCCTGACAGTCTGACTACCAGAACTATAATTCTGAGTAAAATCCCTTCTGCCTCACTCGGCTTCAAGTGTGGAAATATGTTGAGTTAAGCAACTCATGCTGTCCACTGCAGGTAACAATGAATAAAAGTTTCTGTTTTGAACTAAAGAATTTCATAGTGAAGAAACAAGTTGACTTTAAGCTAATGAAACACAATATCTGCTGTGTATGTGTGTGTGTGTGTGTGTGTGTGTGTGTGTGTGTGTGTGTGTGTGTGTACACAAATATCACTTCCTTATTGATGCCATAAATATTTTGAAACTACTAATGTCCTCCTTTTAAAAGTAAACTCCATGATGCTAGTAGTCAAACCTCCACAAATGTGATATCACTATAAAGCCCAGGAGGACCTAGTACAGTAGAACTCAAATAGTTAATAAATTAATAAATTGTGCTTTATGAAGAGGTCTAAGACTAACGTCCACCACAGAAGAAAAGCATGGGTCTTGTAGTTACGTCGTATGCATGTTAATCAAGGTACCCAAATTAGAAAAGCTCACCTGTGCTCGGTAAATGTTAGCTAACACTGACAATAGTCTCTCCAAATTGCTCAGTGAAAAAAACCTACCGAGTATTGTTGTTGATGTTATGGTCGTGTTGTCGTGTTGCAAACGTTGTTGTAACTCCTTCCAGTGTTTTTAATGGTTCTTTGGACATAATGGCATAGTCTCAGGGGTACAGAGCCCGGCGTTCCTGACTGACACTTTGCATAGGAGCCGGGCATTGCAGGAAGCTTTTATTTTGATACTTCCACTGACCGGAAGTTTAAATTTGCTTTTAGCTAAAGATTTGATACCCCGACGTATCACATTTATCATTTAGTAGTTATACTTCGATTACTAGTTAGAATTTTTTTTTTTTAATTATCTTTTGTTATTTAGATTATTTAGATGTTTTGTTAACAAGTTACTGCAGCAAAATGTTGGAGTTAAATTTTCATGTTTCAATTCACAATAGACACCCCATAAAGTAAAGGACATGCAGTACTGTGCAGAAGCAGATATTATTATATTTATGAAAAGCCAGATATTGTTTTGTTCTGGTGGTCTTGAGCAACAGTTCTTGAGGCTTTCTGAAGATTTTTCAATTTTTCTTTGAACATTGGCTACTTTTGCAATCATTCTCAGTCCAGTACTTGTGTCTGACTATTTTCAGAGGAACTTTTTTGTTTACTCACTAATCACTGACCAATGAATCACTCAAGGATAAAAACAGCTCCAAACCTAAGGGATCAATCAGTGTTATGTTGTGTAACAGGCAACTTAGCAAAGAATCTACTTTAAGTGGTATATTTAGGCAGTTTGTTCCCATTTGTTTAGTTGAATCTTCTAAAGATAACCGGTCTCACAGGCATAAAATAGTATCTTTGAACCAACAAAAAGGGATTCACAAAAATATATTGGCCAAAAAAGGCATATCTCAGCAAGGTGTGCAGTAAAGAATTAAGAAAACTGGAATGTCAGGCCTCTAAAAGCTGTCTACAGCAGATGAACAGTATCTAAACGTATGTCCTTAAGAAATAGGAAAAAAATATTCATCAAAGACCAGAAAAAAGACCTGAAATACACATCTGGCCTTTGAGTTGATCCAGGTACTGTTAACTGAAGCCTCACAGAAATGCTTTTAGTGGCAGGGTGCCTGTCAAGAGACAGTTCTTAGGGAGAAAAACAGTGAGAAAAAGCTAATGTATGCCAAATTACAGAGGAACTGGGCTGAAAATCCAGGTCTGATGAAGTGATAAAAACAATTTTAAAATTTTTGGTCAAATTGTGAGGGCTATGTACAAAGAAAGTCAGGTGAGAGATACAGCAGTGAATGTTGTACAGGCCTCTGTAAAGCACAGTGGAGGCTCTGTCATGGTTTGGGGCTGCATTTCATGAAATTATGAACACTGAAAAGTATCATCAAAATTGTATCCACCAAGCAATACCATCTGGAAGTCATATAATACACGACAGTTTCATTTTTCTGGATGACAATGATCCCAAACACAGTAAAAACATACCTGGATGCAAAAACACACAACAGAGCACCATTAGTTATAGACTGGCCTCCCCAGAGCCCAGACCCCGCAATACTGAAGCAGTGTGAGATCATGTAGACAAAGAATCTTACTAAAGGCAGCCCACATCCAAAGAAGATCTTTAAATGTCTTTTGGGAAACTGAAGGATTATTCCTGATGACTTCTTAAGATAATTCCAGAACGCTCTCCAGGCTGTGTCGAAGAATAAAGGTGGTCATACCAAACTGTTTTGTTTTTTAACTGATCAAGCAGGGACTTCTTCTATTGATACAACTATAATGAATATAATAGATGGATATCATGTTAATACAATATTACAATATTCAACAGAAGTATAAAAATATAAAATAATAAACAGGCATGATTTATGAAAAATATATAACTGGCAAACTTAAAAACTCATCTGGAATAGTTTTTATATTTAATGATTGCCATGAGGAGGGTGAGACTCCAAACCAGACCCTTAAAAGTAGCCCATAAGTATGGGGACCCTTTATAGACTCTTGCTGTTGGCCTTCTTCTCCTGCAGATGGACATCAGAAAAAAACGATCGCGATTACGACAAGAGCCACCGAGAAGGATGACAAGAAGATGAAGACTTTCAGTGTGCTTTTAAGCATCCCCAGGTACTCTTTCCTTTTCTGATGGCGAGGAGCTATCTCTATCATGCGGGATTTTATTGACTTGACGATTGCGATTTCCATGGCTGGATCCTGCATTACTAGCACAGACTCAAGCTGTTCACGACTGAATGTCTTCTGTAGGTCTTTTAAAACCGCTTTGGAGACTTTTTTAATGAGTTTCTTGTCCGGACAGAATTTCGACGAGATGCGGAGTCCGTTCATCGTCTGGGCCGCCAGGCGTCCAACGGGAGCTTCCCACTCCTGCTTGGTATCGGTGTGGGGACCTATAGCTCCACAGTCTTTGAGCACCATGAAGGTCACATCGCAGAAAAACGCCAGCTGCTGCTTGCTCTGGTCTGATGTGGTGGAGGCACATTTATCAGCCGCAGCTGATGATGATGCCACTTCCACAGCAGGTGCGTCTGTAACCGATTCATGAACTTCAGAGTCTGCTCTGTTTTTCGGACCTACTTTTTCTTGTACCAAACCTTCGGGACGTGTTATGGTCTCTGACAGCTGCTGGTCCCCGCCTGCCCCGGCTGCAGCTTCACAGTTGGGCTTTGGCTCATCAGCATCAAGTGCCTGCAGTGGCTCCATAACAGCAGAGTCCTTGTGCCTCTCCGTGATGATCAACTCTGTTGCATCTTCCAACGAGGTAACTCCCGACAATTTATTTTCCTGTGGGTGCTGGTCCCCGTCTGCCCAGGCTATGGCTTCACAGCAGGATTTAGACGTGTTAGCTGCCGATGACTGTGGTGGTTCCATAATGCTTGAGTCCTTGAGCTTTTTCAGGATGTTAAACTTCTCTGTGTTTTCCAACGCTGTGTCTCCTATTATTATATTCTCTCTTAATGTTAATGTTAGGTTGTAAAACTTTTCTTTCAAGTTAGGCTACTAAAAGTTTTTTCGTAAATTTGTATGAGGCTGTGAGACAACTAACCCTTCTGGTGAGACATCAAAACAGAAAGTGGAACTGAATCAGATCATATGACAACCAAAAGCTCTGATGTCAGAGAACTCTATCTTTGATTCCATGGCAACAATAAGTGGAGAAACATAAACGCGTTTCTTGTAGCCACTTCCAACTAAGTAGCCTACTTCAGCAGGGCCGTAACCAAGGCTTCAACACTGTGATCCCTAGTCCCCAACAACATTTAAAAGCAAGGGGATACATTTTTTCCATTATACGCTGTAATACACTGATCTAATAAAAACAGATACTTATGACTATTCACACAATTGCTTTTGCTTGCGTTTTATAAAACAACAACATTTTTCTATCCGTTTGCATATTATCCTTGTCCCTGTGTGGATGTCATTTCTGCTTTCTACAAAGGAAGAAATAGCTAGAATAATAAAGAAGGAAGAAGAATAAAAAGGAACTAGAAAGTGCATTTTCTGAAGAAACTGCAGTGTGAATGCTTGAATTTGAATGTATGCACTGAAATGAATTAATTGCTGAATTTAAGTTAAAAATTTTGAATGAGATGAAAAAAACAGAATTTTTAACCTGAAAACAAAAGCGCTGAACTGCTAAAACCTGACGTTTACACAGAAGAAGTTGGGAAATAGATGAAAATGTTTTAAATGTAAATTATAGTGTTTAAGATGAATCTTGGCAGAGTGAGAGAGAGCTCGTTAAGCAGGCAGGTGTGAGCCTGGTTGCTATAGTGACTGCACCCAATGGCTCTATACACACGGACACAGACATGTGCCTCACTTTTGCTGCTTAAAATGAACAGAAAAGTCAGGCCGAAACAAATCGTTCCCAAATGAAAAGTACATGTTGTATTGACAAAATTCTTTCAACGTGAGCGGCAGCAATGTCTGGTCTACTGAATTCTCAGTTTTCATGCCTGTGGAGTTTATTATATGAACGTGGTGACAGTGGAAAGACACCATGCTCTTCTGATTTTCAAACGAACCTTCTGAGCCATTTTAACATTAGAGTCTATGGAAGAGTTGGAAGGAGGAGGCTGTGCATTGGTGACATTTATGAAAGAACCATAACACCTATTACAATAATAAACACATTGGATGAAAGAGAACAGCGATGGCTACGTTTTGAGGGTAAAATCATACATGTAGAGCAAACGCTGCGGACACAGCAGCAGTTTTAAGAAAGGATTTTAAGATTAATTCCCCCCCTCCTCTCACTCTAGCAGTTGAGCTGTCTCACTCTAGCGCCAACATTCCGTCCCATACACACCCATTATAAACTCTGAAATGGCTGAAAAAACAGCATGAAACTTAAACTGGAACTGAAAAAAAAGTATAATAGATATTGAAAAGATAAATACAAGTTGAATAGTTGAATGTCTTGGCTTCGTTTTAAAGTTTGAATGGTGAGTCTATGTCAACGTATGTGGAAGTAGTAAGAGTTTAAAAATGAGTAAGTTGAATGAGGATTTGAAGGGTCTCCCCATTGAAATACATGGGAAATTTTTGTTGAATAAAGTTGAATAAAATTAAAAATATAAATGTTAAAAATGAGAAAAATAGAAGCAGTCATGTCCAAAAGAAGAGGAATCTAACGGTGTTTGAATGGTTTTTCTAAGTTGATGCCAAAAAACGTACGGAATATGGAATAATAGATAATAAGAAAGATTACAACAACAATACTGTGAATGCTTTTCAAGCATTCACACTAACTAGAGTAAGAGAAAGTCCAGTGTCACTGTACCATCCTTTCGGCACCATAATGTACCACAAACCCTCAGAAGGACTGTAACAGTTGCATATAATTCTGCAATAGCTGCTTAAATCACAAATAGTTTTGCTTGCTTTTTGTTGCACAACAACATCTTTATATTAATTTATGGCATTTGCATGTTCTCCTTGTGCCTATCAGTGCTGATTTTATTAACCAAGAATTTTTGCCACAAATGTTCTGATAATTTTCTGCACTGTAAACAAATTAAAAAAAAAAAAAAAGTCAATTAAAAAAGTCTCAATACACAGTGTTGTACTGGATGCGCTGTAAAGATTTCACATATTTGTTATTTACAGGATGCTGCTGAGTCAGCTAAGTCAGCTGGAGGAGCTGGAGGAGGTGGCTGGGCTTCTCAGCTCAGACTTCTGCAAACACAACCCGAATTGTGATGAGTTGCAGAAAATGGATGGAGTTATTTACAGCTATCTTTCCATATGTTTTAATTTATACAATGAATTGTGGAAACAAAAACCCCATGGAGGGCAGCCATTGCCCTGACAGGGTTCATTTTGGATTCTGGAGCTGGAGAAACTAAAGGTTTCTTGTATGCTTGTTTACAGACCTGAAAGTTGCCTTTGCATAACACATTACTGATAACAGCTGTGTAATGTGATTTGTATACTAAGTGGGCATTGTTAAATAAAGGTTGTACTTGATGTTGTACAAAAACTTGCTCTAGCTCTTACAAAAGGATTTGCATGGAAAGAAGGCTTATGTTGGTTCTTATGGACCCGCTATTTACAGCCTGATAACCATTTCGAAGTGTATGGTCACAAGTATAAAGTGAAAATAATGGTCTTAGTTCTCGAAATGCTGATATGAGGTTTTTGTAGAACAGCAATAATATTTGCATTACATATAACAAAGAATGGCAATACATGTGTTGTATACGAGCAAAATTAAAGACATTGGTTTGTTGTTGCTAGTCAAAGAAAGTAAAAGCAGTGTCTCTTATTTGTCAGGTATTGTATGAAATATTACTGCCACTATATGATCACACAATTGGTTTGAAGTAGAATTTATAAAGGAAGAGTTTGAAAACATTGTGATGGAAGAACCTATGTTACATTATTCTTTCATTAACTAATCCTAAGCTGGAGTCCTGAATGTTGCAGTTGCATTAAACACTGTAGATGATGATTTTTGTACCAAAATAAAGAGGAAACCACATTATGAGTTCAGTATCACTTTGCCATCCTTTCTGCACCGCAGACACAAGAGGACGCATCCATATGAACCCAGGGAAGAACCAAAACAGTTGCATGTAATTATGATCACAAGTGGTTTTGCTTGGTGGTTTTTGGGGGGGGGGGTTTGTGGCAAAGTAACATTTTTCTAACAGTTTATAGAGTTTGCATGTTCCCCTTGTTCCTACTAAACTAATATATCTCGGTATGTGTTCCCATTTATATTAGAGTTTAAGTACTATAATAATTTTATATATATATAGCACCTTTCAAAACAATGTTACTGTCAGGGACCAAGCAGTAAAGCATAAAGGACACAGGTGTTTTCATTCAAAAAGGGGGTTTATTGACCCAAAAACATGAAGATATATTTAACAAAGCCAAAACTTAAACAGGCAGACCAATAAAAGAGGTCAACTCAATAGACTAAACTCAAGATAATAATTAACAAAACCTCAAACAAACATAAGATAAACTGACCTGCTGGTTTAGCTAAACCAAATGACACAGGGGGGAAACAAAATGGTTGCCATATAACCAACTAATACAAAACAATTAAACAAACATGAAACACCCCCCAGGCAATGAAGCATGTGGTTCTATCCAATTAGGCTGTCAGTGATACTTCAGCTCTCCCAGCCCTTTGCCGCACCTTTAGCCAGACAGGAGGAGAAGCCAAACCCCAGGTAAGTCAAACAAAGAAAGATGTATTAATATAACATAAAACAGAACTTTGACCTTGCAGGGTTTATATGTGTGCACGCCATATAAACATTGGAAGGTGTGATCGAAAAATAAATACATTTAATAAAGAAACAATATTGAACAATAAGTAGAATATATTAAAGTAGTGACTGTAAATTAAACTAAAGTGAATCAACAGGTGGTGAGGTGTGGAGCTTACCATGTGTGGCATGCCATCACAGTAACAAAGTACTTCACAGGATAACACGCAACAATAAAGAATTAAAATTAGAAAAATATAATCATAACTCAAATTAAATGATTATTAATATCAACTATAGACAATTTTTTGTTTTACAATACAGAAACCCCATCACCTGGACTGATGCCAACTTCGATAGAGATCTGCATTCCTCTCATGTATGACAAATTTTACACCTCTCACTATAGTTTCACACAGCTGCTATTGGTTTGCCGCTTCCTGCTCTTTCTACAAGGTTGTCTTCTGAATTTATTACACACCTGGAGCATCAAACAGCAGCATGCAGTAGATCTCTATCACAGTAGTGCTCTATCTAAGCACATTTTGATGCTCAGCTAGAGTAGAAAAGTGCTATATAAGACCCAGTCCATTTACCATTCACCACACAGCCACAGTAAACTGGACTGGACTTTAGATATTTATAAATAAAACCAATGTAACTCCTGCATTTAGGCTCACCAGTTCATTTTGCTTAACTTTTAAAATGTCAACCACCCCAAAAGGATACAAAACACCTCCACGATTGTAAAGTCCATTAGGTTGGTCAGTTTTTCCTCAGTAATTATCATAATTACCTAATATTTTTTCCATCTTCATCTGCGATTAAGAGTAATAGACTGTATAGACTTATTACATTCTCTTACTGTAGGTGTCACAGTATAATACTGTTCAAATGAAAGAAACTGATTTAAGTGTAATACACAGTATGACTCCTCCTTTTCTAAAGTGACTGTTTTTGTGTATATGGACCTTTTTTTGGAGTTTTTACACAATACTTGTGAAAGTTGGAAATGGAACCACAAATGGTTTCCAGACAACTTGTGACTCAATCAAAATCACCCTTTCTCATTTACATTAACCACTAATATGAATAATGAGTACTACAAGTACAAGTTTTCTGATGCTGATACTGTAGATTTTTTCTAATCCTTGCTTTTACATCTTTTACTGTATACCTGGATACTTTGAGGTAAAGTCATAATAGTTAATTAAACTGAAGTAAGAAGTAAAATTAGGTGTGAAAAAGTATTTTATTGAACTGGAAAGTTTTCAAGTTTTCACAACATACTTGTGTAAGTTTGATTTGAGACCACAAGTGGTTTCCAAATAACTCATGACTCAATCACATGTCACACAAATCGTGACCACACGGACAAGTGCCAAACTCAGGCACAGATCATCTGTGAAAAAACAGACTTTTAGTGCACAAAAAAAATTAAAAAACAAAAATGTGTGGCTACATTGTATCACTACTGGGATTAATACAATGAGTGAAATTACACATTAGGAGGTCCCAGTTGATCAAATAGCACCTTACAAACTACAAGACTATACAACCTGATTCATTAAATGTGACTATTTTTATTAAATGGAGTAACTGTTGAATGCAGCCATTCAAACGTATGTTAATTATTGTAAAATGATACTATAATACATTTCCCAGAGCTGAGAAACGGAAAGCTGAGACTAAAATCATAGTGTTTACTCCACTGAAATAAATGGTATGCTGACTGTGTGTGTGTGTGTGTGTGTGTGTGTGTGTGTGTGTGTGTGTGTGTGTGTGTGTGTGTGTGTGTGTGTGTGTGTGTGTGTGTGACAGAGAGAGAACTCATTTACTGTTTATATACACTGGAGAGCTGTTGATGAATGACCCCTTAACACCCTAAGGGGAAATTTCTGTTGCATGAAGTACATACGGAATATAAAGCAAATATTAGGACAGCACAAGCACACAAAAACAACATAACTTCTGACAGAAACCAGACATAGTATAAAACACTATACCCACTGGCTGTACTTTTAAGGGGATCAAAGACAATTCTTAATTACAACTGCAACATGGGGACATAGTCTTGGATAATTCAATAACATTTTACATTCTATTATAGGAAAATCTTGACTTTTTTAAAGTAAATAATATTTCATTACAGCAACTGACAATTTGACAAATATGCATATTAATCTTTTTGCGTCCCGTTAAATGTTATTAGCTGTATAGCTAGGGATGTTAAACTTATTTTACATTGCGGGCCACAGTGTACAGAAATGTAACTACACTTATAATCAATTAAACATCTAATATCAGAAAAAGAAGCCCAATTTCAAAAGTATGTCTCGGTTTTTCTACATGATAATAAAATGCTGCTGTAATAAATTAAAAATATCTGTCGTGACTATAGAGCGTGACTCTATGGGCTTAAATTGCAAGAAGTAAATGTTTGAAATGACAGAAATCTACCATTTAATTACTTTGGTGTTGTGTGAATGCTAATGGGGAGGTCTTTGTCAACAGGAAATGTTGTAAAAGTTGAGAAAATACAGTTAAAAGTTGAAAATGGGGGGGGGGGGGGGGGGGGTTGTTTTGCTTTGTTTTATTTATCTTTTTTTTTTTTTCCTGTAATAATATCTGAATGATCTACATGGGAGGGTATGTATAACTATATCTATGTGTTTCCCTAACACTGTTCATATACGATGTACATACATTACTATTATACACTCAAATTTTTTATTAATTTCCTCCTCTATTTTACTTGAACTCTCTCTTCCTGTTGGTTAAAATGTTGTTGGAAAAGCAATAAATAAATCTTTGGAGGAAAAAAAGTTGAAAATGTATATCCTTCACATTTTCCAAAGCCATCCAGTGGGCCAGATTAGAGTCTTCACTGGGCTGATTCAGCACCCCGGGGCTTGTGTTTGACGCCCCTGCTGTGGAGGATGACTACATTCTGAAGTTACACGTTCAAACCACACCGTGTCAGTGTTGAACACGTGGACTGTTTATATTTGGCGCATGCAACCATTCATACATTCTTTGTTTTGTACAAATGTCAGTACGCTTGCTGCACATGTCATAGTTTTACTACATACAATAAAACTTGCTTCTGCTAAATTGGCCCTGGCAGAGACGTCACTGTGTTGGAGAACACTGGTATAGCTATTATAGTATTTCTGTGCTTCTTTTATTTTTTAAGAGAAAAGTCCACATATCCCCACAACCCCTCGTGAATGCATCATCAAGAAGTATGTTTCTAAAGACAAGTACATGTGCAACCTACTGTA
This sequence comes from Neolamprologus brichardi, assembly GCF_056152115.1. Lineage (NCBI taxonomy): Eukaryota > Metazoa > Chordata > Actinopteri > Cichliformes > Cichlidae > Neolamprologus > Neolamprologus brichardi. Next base: position 7,028,742 of record NC_142116.1, on the reverse strand, counting down.
AAAGTATGTAGTGATTACTGATATGAGGGCAAATGCTCACTGAGTTACCCTCTGTAAACATAAACAAATAAATTAATAAATAAATATTATGAAAATTCTGTCTTGAAGTATCCTTGGGAACATATATTTTCATCAACTGCATAAACACAGACTGTGAAAACTTAGAGGGAGTGTCTTGGCTTTACTTCAAGGTCTGACATTGTCCCCTGTGAACTCTCAGAATGACATTATTATTATTACTGGTCAAAACCAGTAAGTCCAAATGTGTAAGCTGTAGGAAATACCAGTTGAGGGCGCTACTCGACCACAGTAATAAACAAGACTTTTTTTTCTTTTCTGTCTCTTTTTTTTTCCTTTTCTTTTTTTGCCTAGGCATGAACCTGAAACAATACTGGCAACTGTTTGGGGGCAGGAACACAAATCTGGCAGCACTCAGAGCAAACAAAACAGGCTAATCATCTAACTTACACACACCTTAGCAAATCAATAGGTATTAAAGACCTCAATCCCCAGAGTAGTTCACGGCACAAAGGCAATAAGAGATTACCAGACAGTCTCTCGCTGATATGGTGCTAAAAAGTTAACAAGATTAGTCAGCAATCGCTTTTAATCTTTTTTGATTCATCGGGCATTATGTTAGTTTCTGAAGTCTGAACTTTGCCTCTTTTTTCCCCCGAAAATTCAATATGTGGTGGTTTTTGTGAGCAACTCGGTGCTATTATATTGCTTAATAACGAGATCTATACGTTTAGATCTTATGAATAAATATTAAATAAGTAATATCATGATGATAATAAAGGCTGATTTATTGCGTTGAAGGGTGTTAACACTGGAATGTAGTTGGGGGGGTTCTTTCTGTGAACTGTCTGCACTGTGCCCAGTGAAGGATTTCATATGCGCACAAAGGTGACAATTGAGGTTTAAAATGAAGGATTCTCGAGAAATAAAGACGAGAGAGTGCGTTTGTCAAGAGACCCTTTGGCTTGCAGCCGTCGTGGGCCCTCCGTTAAAATGTAAACTACGTCACCGCTTCCGCCCCCTCCTCCTGCTATCCCTCCCCCTCTCCTCTCCCGCCTCCCTGCCCCGGCGTCGTTGGAGCTTCTCGGCCGCCTGCAATCCAACATGGAGTAGAGAGAGATGGGGCTCTAGCGGGGCCACCCCTCGGTAACAGCAGCGACGACGCGCTTTTTACGCACAACTGGAACCGGAGTCGTCGGTGAAAACATGCGCCTTAGGACTTAAAAACGGAGTGTGTGCCCTGTGCGCCCGTGTGTGTGTGAGAGAGAGAGTGCGTGCGAGTGTGAGTGAGTGAGTGTGTGTGTTTGGGCAGGGAGGGGGGTGTAATAGAAGACCGGAGCTGGATTAAGCTACAAAATTGTCCGTTCATGCTAGGTGATGGTGTGTTAAAGTTATAGTAAAGCGGGCATTCGCGATCCAGAAGAAAGAGGGTGGCTCCGGGGGTAAAAGAGGAAAATCTTAGGGGTAAAGAAGACGGAGGCGCAGCCAGTCGAAGGCAAGCAAAGAGCCGACACTCGCACAAAGGCGCAGGGGGGATTTATGCGGAATTGGAGACAGAATCGGAGGAGCCACGGTGAAAGAATGACAAGCGAAAAGTATGCAACCGCCGTGGTACATTACCTGAGGTGAAACGAGAAAATGATAGAAGAAACACATCCAAACGAGTAAGTACTGGGACTCAAAAGATTTCTCTATATGTTTACCGCTCTCTCTTTTCTGTCTTTTCCCCCTTGCTTCCCTCCGTGACTACAAGTTAGAGGTGATTGGAGCAACTTGATGGAATGTGCATTCTGTGCAGATCAGTTCATGGTGTATGCTTTTTATTAATATTATTCTTTTTATTATTATTGTTATTATTACGCTCAATTGGTTGGATTTGCTGTTTGATGCTGCTGTGAAGTAATGCATTGACAGTGCTGTCGAAGAGGGTTTTTAGGGCCCCCACCTCGGTGTAGACTCCAGGCTTGGGAAGGCAAGAGAGAAAGGAGAGGGGAGTGGGAGGAGGAGGAGGGGAATAAGCGTGGGTGGGTCGGAAACATTTTCTGAAAGGATCTGAAGCGAGAGAGCAGGCCCCTGTTGCAGCGTAACTTAGAAACTCCAGCACGCCCAGAAGTTACACCTTTTATAAATACACGCGCGGCGACGAGCTCGCGAATCTTTTGTTTGTGCGTAGCTCGGAAGAAACAAACAAGCAAAAAAAAAACCAACTGAGCGGCGATTGCAGGGGCATTTTCGCTTTGTTTTTAGTCCCATCTGTGTGTTTGTCTCTAACCGAAGGGGAAGTCTCACAGGATGTGAGATATCCGATATGCCTCATCCGCCATCTCTTTCTCAATCGCCCTCATTTGCATAGCCTACCACGCTCCATTCATAAAAAATAGCGATCGTAAACGTCGACTCAGCCTTAAAAAAAGAAAAAGAAAGAAGAGAGACTGGTCCGTTTTTCCTAAACTGAAAACTGGCGAAGTTGTGTTTGACGTGCACACGCTAGGATCGTGCTTTTTCTTCTGCGAACTATAGCTTCTACAAAGCTGTTCACTGCCTAGGCCCACAGATACGTTCGTGTGCGAACCGATGGGCCTGTACTCAAGCGGTTAACGCTTAGAATTTGCTTAACAGCAGATTAATATGCATTGTACTACCTTTACACTGTGTAGGCTGCAGAGCGCCAAAACAAATATAGATTATATAGCCTGTTCCTTTTTTTCAATCCTGCAGCCTTGTCAGGAAAAAAAACATATGTACAGACATACGAGCAGGCCTGCCAAACCATTTAATTTACTGGCTCCTGTTTGCATTTTTACAGCTCTGTTAGCCTAGCAGTATCGTCAGCGTCTGTCTCTGTCAGTCTACACGGGGCTGTGCTCGATGGGAATGCCTGCCTTGCAAATCTGTTGAGGGGGGTGGAAGGGCGAAGGGCACCGGAGGGGATGTTTGCGCTGCGGTGGCGTGACGCCGGCTCATTCATAAAAGCCTTCTAACCTTCAGCGCGTCCCCATTCATGCCTGCCGGCCGTACTCTGCTCTACGAAGCCAGCGTCTGTGTGTCTGTTCCCGGTCCCAGGGTTTGAAAGAAGCAGGGACTGCGACCAAGCCTTTGTCTCTGCTTGTCATATGTTGCCAGACATACATTTGGGGTGGTGGTGGGGTGTTAGATGCAACCAAGAAATCAAACCACGCTTTGCTGTCTTGCCTGTCTTCTGAAACTCTGCATTTCCTGTATTAACATCTCTGCTAACTGTATCTTTATGGCCTTGTTCTGAGTCATGTGTTTCTGATAAACAGCGTTCTCATGGTGTGATGGGAAAAAGCACTCAAAAGAACCGTGGCTGATTGACTATCAATTGGCAAAAGAGGCCTTTTTATGTTTTTATGATTCATTATTTTACACTAAAACGGGCAAAAAGATCAGTTAAAGTTCTTGCAGCCATTAAAACCGGCCTATATAAGTCTTCTAAATGCAATAACAGTACATTTTTTTAGTGGCAAAGACTTTACAAAAGTGAAAATAGATGCCACCACATGGCAAAAAAACTACTCAGGATCGGTTAGGGGAACAATCAAAAAGCCACAGTATTGCACAATAAACATCAGGTGGTTTTAATGTATAAACCTTTGGCTGCCAGATTTTAATTTAACTTTTGGTTTTATTTTATTTTTTCTTTTGGACTGAATTAGACTGTCTGGAAATGTCTGACAGCTGCAGATTTGCCATGGCAGTCCATATGTTTGTATCTAAAAAGGAATATAGTCAAATAAAATCACCAGTAACAGGCCAAGTTTTTTTTAATCCACATCTTTCTCTAATTGGTTTTTTTGTTGCAGTAATAACTTTATTCTGCATGGTACAAAATCTCCTTTTTTGTATTGTTTGTTAATGTGAACCACTCGGCTATGTGGCCTCATAAAGGTTTTTATTGTCCAGTTACTGGAAGGAAGTGATCGGCTGTTGTTATCTGCAACTTTGCGTGTTGTGGCTTTCTTATCAGAAATTACACCTTTTGTGGGATTACAGGTGTGTCAGGAAGTAAGACACACCTTTTTATGTCATGTTGTGCAGCAGTGTCACTGCTGCTTTTACAGCTTCAGTTTTATTGTGCGTCTTTAGCTTGTCTTTGTTGATCCATGCTATGGACATGGTCACATGCCCATGTGTCAGCCTACTATCAGCAGGCATTGTGTTTAGTAGCGCACACACATAGTTTTTGAGAGGATCTTTTGTTGACTGCATACCTTAAACTATAATGCCACTATCCTCTTTGGAGGATGTCCCTCTTTTGCACCGTCCTTCTGGGGACATTTATTACCTTTTATAGAAGTAGAAGCTCTCCCGTGCACCGAGAGTCACAACACGAGCCGAGGACGTATTGATCTAATGTGAGCTGCTGCAGGGTCAGCATGTGCACAGTCAGTATTAGACAGGAGATGTCCAGTGACATTCAGAGAAGGTCAACGTAGCATCGAAATATAATCCCTGAATAAAAGCACTCATCAATTGACCAACCCAGGCGTTAGCAGGCCTGCACGTTCCCCCAGCAGGATTGTTCTGTTCCTCGCACATAATGCTTTTCTCCATTAGCAGCATTCGACATAACAGAGTATAATTAACCTGACAGGAGTTTTAGGGCAAAGCTCATCGCCAAAAACAGAGTAGAGCTAAGGTTAAGATAAACCATAAGAGGTGTCCCCACTAGCACGTTTCATTAGTGCATGAACCGTAATTAGTCATGTTGGAGCTGCGCTTTTGTAACAAGTGCACGTTATGTTAAAGAAATACTGCTTACACTGTTACGAAACCTATTTTGTTGGCTGTACATGTTACCTCAGCTGGCCTTGTCTCTTGTTTTGTAAGTCAATAAACGAGAACACTCAGCTAGTTAGTGCAAGCTTTTTAAGAAAGCTCTAGCTTTAAAGTCTTGCTGTAAAGTTCAACATTTTAACACCTCGATTGACTCGCATTTCTAGTTAGTTTGCCCCGTGGCCTTTCAGGGAACTACAGGGCTGTTTTGGCATGTTTATTTGGGCTGTTTGTTTGTTTTTTTATGGAAGTTGAAATGTAATGTATTTATTGAGGCCTTTGTCTTTTGTGTGTAAATTGACTATGGGTTTCTCTAAAGATGCTATATGATTGTTATTATTCATGGAAAGTTGTTTCTGCCACTAAAAAAAAAGTTAAAAAAAAATAAGTTGAAATTTTGAGTTGAGTATTTTCCAAATTTCAAGTGATTTCTGCTGTAAGTTGACATTTTGAGACACATAACTGAAAATTTTGACTTTTTATTTCTTTTTTTTAGTGTTGGAAACAGACTTTCATATTTTTACCCTCAGAGGTTGCCAATGAATTCTAACATGGCGAACATAGTGAAAGGGTATATTTTACACAAATTAGGATCTTTTTGTAACTTCAACCATAAAATGCTCCTAGTTCAGACTTAACTATAATGTGTTTGTGCCATTCACCCTACCTGCCACCTATTATGAACTTTTTCTGCTCTTTTAAGTGGAAAAGCTCCTGTATGGCGCTTCAGGAATGTTTGCAAGGGTTGTTTCACACTGTATCCGTCATTTACCAGTAAGATCACAAAACATCAAAAAGTTCTCCGAATGTGTTGCAGGATTTATTGCAGCGAGGACAAAACTCAAACAGGAGACTTTGCCTCCATGTGTTGGGAATCACTTTGCATTGCCTTGCAAGGCTCTGTTTGTTTGTTTCTTTCATTTGGAAATTTTTCTGTTGGTATTTTAGCATGCTTGGACGCATTCTACTGTCAAACTTGCATTGTAGATGGCTAACTGGTCTTTCATGTATACAGTGTTTTCATATACTGTAACAAGAGTACATAAATATAACAAAACAGTCTGGGAAGCATGTAAAGACCGATCAACTCAGTGGTGGGAAAGAAACTCAGATGGGCTTGATTAGCAGCTTCTCTTTTATGCTATGTTAGAACAGCAGAAACACGATAATATCCTGAAATAAGAAATACTCTTTGTATTAACCAACCTGCAAGACAGATGCAGTACTTTGAGTATCATTGCTAGTACAGCGGCAGTTTATTTAGGTTCATATCTGGGTAAATATCAAGTCCACATATGTGGATACACATAATTAACATAATAACTTCCTTTACAGACCTTTTGCATTTCTTCTTTCAGTCTGTACTCCCTCTGCACGCACACACATATGCACACATCATGTGGAACAGATCCCTTTTCACAGTGTTTCCTGTGTTTTACAGAGCAGCTCATCACTGGTTGCTATCCGGAGCCTTTATATAATGGCCCGAGCTGTTTATATCGAGAGACTAAACAATGGAGCCGGATTGTTTGTCTGTTTTTTTTACTAATCTCTGCTCATCAGCTGACTAGATGACCAAGATTATAATAGCTCAAGTTTTCATTCACTCCACTCTGTGTTTTTCGCTTGTCACACCACATGTAGAACAATCCATTGGGCTGGTTACTGATAACACTTCTTCTCAGTGTGTGAACCCTGTGAACTTCCATTTCGTCAATAACCACTTTACGTTCGTGCTTAGTTTGGTTTGCTATTTCATTACCCTAATAATTTACTTAAATCAACACAAACAGTGCAGTTTGCATGCATGCAGTCTGTTATTTTGTAGATAAATAAAACTGTACTGTGGGTTTTCTGATATCCTGGCTGATTATTAATCTCAAACCTGTTGGCATTTATAATTTAGCTTTTCATCTACCAGTGCCATATTTTCTTCTTGTGTGATGGCTAAAATAATACAAGTGTGTTAGATAAAATGAGAGTGTACTTTAAATACTTTTTTACACTTACTGATAACACGACCTAAGACTTTATTTTGCAAGTTTAAAGGGAACCTACTCTACTTTTCCTTAATGTTGCCCATGCAAATTAATCATACTCAGTTTTTCAAACAATGAGATCATCGTATGTGCAAGCAATTGTGAAACTCTAGGTTTCAGGCAGTTTTTTCTGCCCTTGGCTACGTATTATGTCAAGTTAGTCATATGAGGCTGTGAGCACAAGAGCGCCACCCACTCACTCTTGAAATCTTTTGTTTGCGAGCAGCACCCAGTTAAAATCAAGTTGGCTAAAACAGGTAGTTTCAATAGATGGACTGAGGGGCTGTGCCAAAGCCCGGTATACGATAAATGAAGCGAAGCCTGGGAGCTAGTTCAGACAGGAAACTTGAGCTGTACTGCCTCATGCACGCAGCTCGAGTGTGCATGAGGCAGTGCAACCCACCTCTCTCTCCTTACATCATGCACCAAACACAACTACCCCAATGTGGTGGTCTATTTGAGTTGAAGTATTTCCCACTTCTCCTGCAGACATGTCGGTGCATTTCTGCCTGCTTTTTCAACCCCTCCACCACCCCAGCATCCACCTGTGGGATCCAGGGGGATGTTTACTCATCGCTCACTAATTTCCGTGTGTGTCATATCTGCAGGGAATGAGAAGCCTGGAGCCCAAGTTCAGACTTTGTTATTCTGCTGCATTAAACCATTTCAAACATGAGTTTTCTGACTGATTAAGGATTGTATTGAAGTGTTACTCTAGTAGTAGAGTTACAATCAAATAAAAAGATTTAATTCAAAATCCGAACAATAGATCCTATTATTCACGTCATGTACAAAACAATCTCTTGTTTATTCACCTTTGCTGACCTTAGCTGAGCAAACTGGTTTTTAATTGTGAAATAAGTTCCACCACACTTTGTGAGATATTTCACATAGTTTCAAACCAGATGTTTCAGGATAAAATGAAAAGTATTCCTACACCCATGAAAAAGAGAAATGCTAAGGTTGGTTAATCCCAAACAGCATCTTGAAAGATTTCAGTCGCTCATGTGTAGCGGTAAAAATAAGTATATTTAAACAAAGCCTAAAGAGAACAGATGTCCTGCTGTTTATTATGCAAATAACTTTCCCTTTCTTTAATGCCCTGGAGTAGCAACACGGGGAGACCAATCACAAGATAAACCATTGACATCTGACAGTTTAGATGTGAGCATCTACCTGATTAAAAGACCAAGGTTGGCACAGATGTAGATTACAGATGTAAAGACGATTAAAATTTCCCCCTCCTTTCACCGATCACTTAACGGGTGGCCAAAGTTGTCAGGTTTTAACAGAACCTAAGCGGATATCTGGTAAAGAGTCTTAAGTTGGTTTAGTCGCCTTTAAGAGGTTTAGAGGTTTAGAATCAGCTTTATTTCAGTAAAGTTCATGTTTAGATGGAGGTGCTGCTGCAGAGTCGCACCGATGGCTCTCTCTTGGTGTCCAAACACAATGCTGGAAACACTGAATAGCTCAGCGCTCATGTTCTAACTGGTCATTTGGAAATGGGATGTTTTCCTTTAACACTTCTCTGAATATTGTTGACCTCTCTGATGTCAGTTGACCCCTTCGCACTCATTCACACTGGCAGCTCAAGTCTTGTGCTGCCCAAACATGTGACCGTTCCATATAACAACAGCTGATTGACAGAAAGCTGATCAAACTTCCCCCGAGGAGCCTCCGGTGTCAATAATTGTGAATGAACTCTCTTCACCCAAGCCCCCAACCCCCCACTCTATTGCCCTCTGAATGAAAGCCAGAACAGGAAAGAACAACATTGTAAGATAATTCTCCATACTGTTGAGCTTCATAAATCTATTTTCATATTGTTTTTACGCAGTGTGCTTTATAGCGTGCCTCTAATTAATGTACACGCTACTCGCCAATTGTAGCGAGCTGCCTTGTAAGACACGAGGAGTTGTCTTACCAATGATTTTGATAGCAGCACACATTTTTGCCCACACATTTGATCAGTTTCTTCTCTCTATCAAAATACACACCACTCCACAGAAGCTGTTTGTCACACATCCTGGTTAGATTATTAAAACATGAAATAATTAATATGTTAAACATAACGAGGCTCTATATGCTCAACCTAGCATATAGCCGATAAGCAATGAACTTACTAGTTGTACGATGAAGGGGATATTCACATTTATTTTCCTCCAGTTATTCCATTCAATTAATATTGTGTCATCTTTAGCAATTTTTGCGGTAATGAGTTCATCCAGCTGTTATGTTGTGCTTATCTAAAACCAGGTTGCATCAGCAGCAGGTCAAGCAGGATTTTCTAGATGTCCCCCTGCCCAAAAACATTGTTTAGTTCCTCCTGGAGGATCTTGAGATCTTGAGATCTGCTTGTAGTTCGAGTCTGCTCCCAGGTGGGTAGGTCCAGTAAGCATAAGCTCTGAGCTCCTTACCCCGTCTGTAAGGCCCAGCATGTTGACTACTTGTATTTCCAACCTTCTCTTTCAGTCATTACTCAAATCTCAAGACTGTGGGTGTGTTCTGTCCTCACTACAACAGTCTGGTACAAAGCTCACATTACCGCTGACGCCCTGCCAATCTAACAGTCCACCTCATGCTCCACATATTACTTTTTTTTTTTGCTATAGCTTCATGTCAGCATTTCCAGGTCTAACTGCCACACACATGACGTCCATGCTTGCACCTTTGCACAGAAATTATCATGCATATGAAGACTAGCTACACTGATAGCCTGCAACCTTATCACAAAATGAGAGAAAGCAGACAGAGGGGCATTGATGTTTTCTGGTTAGATTTTTTTCTGCTTAGAACTTAGAGAGTCTACTTTTGTCTTTTTGTTTCATTGTGTGAATTTTTGTTGGTGAAAGAGTGCACAGTGGAAGTGAGGCTTGTGAGTTGAAGATAGGGGAGTTCAGGGTTGCCACCACAACCCTTGTGCCCTAAGCTCTACGTTCTTGTGAACCAGAACGGTTAGCTTAAATAATGCATCTAAATGACACAATGTTCACCTTTGTTCAGTTCAGTCATTTTTGCACATATAGGAAGAACTCATATGCAGTGCATATGTTATGACTTAATAACATTTTACTGATCTCTAAAGCTGATCTCTAACCACTCTTGCAACTTCATTTCTGGTCACTCTGAAGTAAACTAACACATATTCGCACATGTTTGGTCTGAACATGAGTGAAGGAACTCACAAGTTTCAAAGTTACAGTGATGTGAAACAAAAGTCCAAACATTTAAGAAATATTTAATCAGCTCTGCTCTACATGTGGCCTTACTCACAGCAGTTACTGAGGCGGAAGTGTGAAACACTGCAAGCATTCAGTACAATAAAGCAACCCTTATTCTGACAGACCTTTTTGTCACTTCCTGACACAGGGAGCATGTGTGTTGTGTTCAGATGTACATAGAGACGTGAGTGCGTGTATGTGTTCTGTTGATCAGGCAGAGGCGCGGCCGGCTATTCCTTATCAGAGGAAGTATAGCCACTGTTATCACACATGGTTGGGCTGCCCTCACTGGCCTTTTTTATCTGTCAAAGATGAGTTGGATTCCAGGCCTGATAACCAGTGCACTTCCGACCCCCTTTCACTGTTTTATTGCAATATTGTTACACACAGACGACGTCAAGTATTGTCGGGGTGTGGCTATCTGTGGAGCTTTAACAGTGTATAATCTAAACGAGTGTATTCAGTGTTTTTGTGGTTCAACAGCAAGTGTAAGCAAAATGGGGAATTAAAAGCAGTTGAGACATAAAGGCAAATAACAATGACAGTGCAATAAATAGTTTTCACTCAACAGGTGTGTACTCCACCCACATCACATTTCCTTATTATGATGACTCGCTTATAAGGTGTGGAGCAGACATAAAAATAAAAAGAACAGAATGATTACTGCAATGAACCACTTGAACCGGAGAGACTGTTCTTATAAGTTCATGTTACACTGAATTGTTTAGACCTTTAGAGTGGACATGGAGTTCTGGCTAATGCAACAAATGCGTGTTAATTTAAATGAAAAGAAGATGTTTCTGTAAGGATTCTGGTTTTCTGTTTGTGTGTTTACATCGTTTCTAAAGATTTGGCAGTAATATCTGAACCACGTGTACACAGTGTGGATAGGGAGACATTTGCATTTTAATATCTTTATATCTACACTACTAACTGTTACGGAGCTTTATGCCAGCTGATTGCTTTGGTTTCCAGTAGCAACTTGACACCTGTTTTAGTTGTCATCACAAAAAGAGGAGACCAAAAACGTAGCTAAACTGAAAGTGAATCTGAACGAGTCAGTTTTGTGTTTACAGCTTGCTTCACTTGCCTTCAAGTGGAAAAAGATGAGCTGATGTAAATTTAACAAGTACAGAATTTACAGTTAATAATGTACAATACACCAGTAGGAAGTCCCTTTTGAAGCAGAAAAATATGCAAGTAGTTGTGCCTTCTGATAGCAGCTTGGGTGAGGCCAAAACTGTCCTGTGGTCTAGTACAGTCAAAATGTTAAGTGTTAATTTCTTTATGAAAATATTAGGCGTAAAATCTTTACCTCCACGGTAAAGAGATGAGAGACCATGCTGCATGTTATCAGCACAGATTACAAATTCCAAGATATTGGTGTGGAGCTTGCATTAGGGTGCAGTGTGTTGGTAATGAGCACATCTGTGAGAGCACCATTCATGCTGAAAGTCGACTTTGCCCAGGAAGTCCATTAATGCCAAACTACATTCTGCACATCTAACAACAGCATGGCTCCATAGTTAGAGTGCAAAGTACTGGCCTGTCTGGACTCCAAATTTATAAGCCATTCAAAACATTTAGTGGATTTTATTATACACTTAAAAATGACAAAGACCCAAAACTCCTGAGCTTTTAACAGGCGAGAATGTTAGTTAAGTGTTCGTAAATCAGGGTTGTCAAACTCAAATACACAGTGGGCCAAAATTCAAAACTGGAACAAAGTCGTGGGCTAACATTAATATTTATTGGAAAAAAAAAATCTTCCTCCAGATATAAGAATGAATCTTTTCTTATGGACTCAAACAAGTTTTGCTGGAAAACTGAATATGGAACAAGCAAAGCTTAATACTAAACAATATATATATTAGCTGTATAATACCAGTAGGCCAGCTCTAATAGTAATTTGGTATGGCTTCGCGGGCCAAATGTAATTAGGCTGCGGGCCAAATTTGGCCCGCGGGCCAGAGTTTGACACCTATGTCGTAAATGAAGAGGTGATGTAACATTTTGGTAAAGAATTGGGAAACACAATCTTGTTTCTCTTCAGATTATATAAATCTCTAACATTTTACTAAAAACGATCTAAAAATCTTCACTTTTAACAATTTGATTATATTACATTAAATGTTTTATTTCTATTTTACACAACATCCCAGCTTTTTTGAAACAGAACTGTGCTCCAGCCTGGATTCTTTATTTCTATTAAGGATAATGGCTACCATGAGCTCAATGAACTTGTTGGTATGATTGCATGCCAAGCTGCTGAATCTGGCGCTGTGACGTATTGTCAGGCTGTACTGCAAAGCAAACAAAAGCAATTGGCTGGCAACTGCAGTGCTGTTTTTCTTAAGAAATGGAAGCCAGACACACCTTGAACCTTTGACCTGAAGTCTCATATTAAATTAGAAATGGATGTGATGCATGATTTCCTTATCAGCAGGTAGGTAAGCTCACCAAGTCTTTCTTCTAAACCAAGTCATTTTCTGATGCAACAAACTGTACCCTTATCCCGCCCAAAGAGACTTTGAAAAGTGTTTGCAGTCTCAACTTAAAGCTTGAGATCACAAACCCACCAAATATTAGACAATCATATGTTAGAATGGTCCATGTACAGTTAGAGATGCTGTGTACCGTATGTGAATTCCTCTTTAATTGGTGATTGTAAATAGTCTACAAACTATAATACTGTACAAAGTTCTCAAGAGTCACAGCCTCAGCCGTATTTTACAGATGTCTGTAGACACTCGCTGTTATTCCGCTCTCCTGGTAATTTGAACAAAAAAAGTTCACATTTGTTTTTTAAGGACACACGACGCACCATGTCCAGATATGTCATCCAAAAGGTTTTTCTGCACCACATTGTTGGTGCAAAAGTAACTTTATGCCTGTGTTATATTGGGCAATTTTCATAGATTCAGCTAAAAAAAACAAAAAACAGGAGCAAATAATGTATTTTTGTGCAGGCTGCTAGTAACAAAAAGCTTAAATGTACATTTTAAAACTTGGTGCCTTGCTAAGCTTTCTATATGTGTAGAAACTAAATTATTCAACATTCATTCCTAGAGTTAGGTGCTTGAATGATTAACAAAAGAATATTCCTTTGAAAATGGTCAGGTATGAGTGAATGTCCAAAGAAAGCCTTTGACTTTCAGGAAGCCTGGGGAACTACTGCTTAAGACCACTTTAAAAAATTACATGGAACTCAGGCTCCTAAAGAAATGAAGGATGGCACGAGACTTGTGCACGGTACTGTACCTTTTCTCAAAATGGGTGTTGCAATCCTTTTTCAGCATCAGTACCTTTTGCAACATTCGTGTGGACAGAATTAGATTCACAGTTCCCAAATGTATGTGTGCGTAAGAATGTGTGACCATTCCGAGTGTATTAAATTAGTGTGTAGCTGCCGGTTGTGGTTGTCTGTGTGTCCCCGCCACAGATTATAGGGCCTGTCGGCAGACGGGGCTCTAAACATGGGTCACAAGACAGCCCAAAATGTGACAAGTTCATCTCAGAGAGCTGATAGCTGGTATCGTGTGTCTTAAAGCACATGTGCTTATATAGCACAGAATTTAGTGTTATTTCTGTATGTGGGTGGCCTGGATGTGTGGTTCTGTATGGAAATATGTCATACATGTGTTTGAGTCATGTTGAACCACTGTGGTACTTTCATATAAAAGCAGAGCGGGGATTTTTTTTAAACATTTTTCAGTTTAAGAGCAGAAATTATGTCAATGAACCAAAATAGCTTAGTCGTTCCTAAACAGGGGTGCAAATGCTCCAGGGTTACTTCTGTAGTAGCCAGTGGTTAAATGGGTAAAAATGACCTCAAGTACCGGTGGTGAAAAAACCAGATATTATGATGTAATTATAAAATTAAGTGCACCTGAATAGGTTAGAAATATTAACTAAAAATAATGGGTAAGCAGTAGATACCTTGTACTCAGATAATTATAGATAAATGTTTAAAACATATAAGCAACTGAAAAGCAATTTAATTGGAAAAAAATACATACATATATATATTTTTGTTTCATGAGCAGTGGTTGTCAGGTGGTTCTGCTCTGCATCCTTAGTTGTTTCCCTTTTGCAGACACATTTGACACTACAAACATACCATAATCTGCTTGTTAACTGTATTGTATCGTCAACCATATAGATGTAAAACTATATTACCACCTGTCTGACCTTTGAAATTAATCTTGTCTTGTTTTTTATCCATGATTAATAGTAAGCTTCTTTTCTTAAATTAGTACACCACCATTTCTATTTTTAGATTTCATTTTTATTTCCTTTGTTGCTACTTAATTTTTCCACACGGTAAAGTAGAGCTCATATAATAATTTTTACCTACGCCTGTTGTGGCTCGACATAGCAGATGGAATAATATCTGCCTACAGAGTGCTATAGCTGGCTATTGCTATAGCCAGAAACAACACATGTGCATCTGTCTACTTTCTAACCACATACCTAATTAGTAGTGCAGCGGGGCTGGATCATATCCCAGCTGACAGAAAGAGGCCATACATACTGGACAGATCGCCAGTCCATCACAGGGCCAATAACAACACTAAATCTTTAATGCTTCACACTGAGTAATATTTCTTGCTAAGTAGATTTTGGGTAGTGTCTTTGAGTTTCTAATTCAAGTAACTTTAAATTTCTGAATGGAAACAAAAGCTCAGGAGTTGTGGGTGAATCTCTGGTTGCTTTTCTGTTTGTGCAGTTTGACTGCTGTCACCCAGTCAGTCTGTCATTCACTCAATTTTATGAATGTGGGTGGGAGCTGGTGAACCAGTTTTGCCACCTGTGTGTGTAGGTGTGTGTGTGTGCATTGAGTCCTTAGTACTGTTAGCTAATTATATAACAACGCTTGTCTCATTCACTCCCACTCATCCTCCCTCCCTCACTTCATCACTCTCTTTTTATGTTTGTCATTATCTCTTCATGCTTCTCCCCCACACGCGTACACAAACACACGTGTACGCACACGCAGCACAGCATCAATAGTTCATACATGGGTACATGCATGTGGATTGCAACCATGTCCATTGTGTACGCGTACGGTGGTGACTGTCATGCACATAAGAATACCGTGTATTTTACTATCAGCCTCCGGTGTATTGTCTCCGGTTTCAGTTTTTGTCATCTGCTTTGTACTTCTTATAGAATAAACTGTATTATCTGTCAGCTTGTATAACTTGTGGCTCCAATCCAATGTTGTCTCATCTAAATGGTGCAGACGACTCCATTTCCGATTTAGGCACAAAAAAAGACAGAACATGGATAACGTGGGACTTCTAACTAGGCTGCAGCCATTTTGTACGAGTAATTAGTAAATTGTTTTTTTTAATTCCCTTTTATTAACAAGAATTTTTTTTAAAAATTGCAGAAAATGCGATTTCGAGACTTATTTTATTACCACTAATTGCTGCAGTTCGCATGCAAGATGCTGACGTGTCTGCAAAAACTCGCCAACAGTACAATAAAAAAATAATCCTGTATTTTAAGTGAGCACACAATATATGTGCCTAGTGGATTTATCACTCAGGCAGTTGAGAGCAATTTTTCAGTATACACTATTTCTAAAATTTCCCTTTGTTAAAAAAGGAATTCAGTTTACAGTCATACTAACGCCCTGCCACATGTACATGGGTATTTTAGAAAACATGCAGTTTTTTTCTAAGCATTTTAGTCTTCTATGCATTTTAAGTCACTGAAAACTGAACGTTTGAAAAATTCCTTCCACAGTTAAGACTTTCCAGATGTCTCCAACGTCAGAAATGTGCACGTTCATTCCCTTTTTTCAGGTCAGACTGTGGGCTGCATTACTGTTTGTAGGCTTCTAAATACACAACATTTCTACAGGGTTAGGGTTCTATTACCACCTGTTGCTTTAGCATGCTTTTCACAGCACTTGGCATCATTTTCTTAGTATTCACACGTGTCCAGAAGTATTTCTCAAAAACAAAAGAGGAATATGTACATTTTATGAGTGGATCTAACCTTCACGGAAGAGGAAAGGCAATTTGTGAATGAACATCAAATAATGAACCTAAATTTTCTGTTGTTTGATGACTTGCAAAAACTTCACATCCACTCAAATCTCCCCACTGTTGTAGGCAATTTTATTTTAATTTATAGTGATGGTCGAGAAATAAAGTGATATGACATGTAATATGAAAATAGGGAAGTTCTTATTGTTTACAACCACTAAAGCGACAAGATAAGGGATGTTTTCACTAATAATCACAGGGTTACTCCAGGAAATATGGAGCAGAAGTGATGAGCTATATGATGAGGTTAGTGAGGAGATGATGGGCTGAAACAGCATTTTATTAAATACGTGGACTGTTTTATGTTAAAATGGCAGCAGTTTAACTTTTAAACAAGTTTTAAAACAACATAGCACCATATTAAATTTACATTAAACTTTGGGGTTGTTTGTGTGTGTGCATTCAACTGACTTGTCCTGGTACAACACCTCCTACTCGAGCACAGCGAGGACCAGGCAAAGTCGTGACTTGCAACGCCCTCAAACAGTCTGCCAGGGTGTGATTCCTGCTCTAGAATAAACTCTTAATGCACATTGTGAAAATTGACAATGCTTTTCTTAAGTTTCACAAGATGGGATAAGATGTTATTTTCTTATCCAAAGAGTTATTGTGTCGCGTGGAAAATATTACTGTTATTTTTCGGTTTGCAATCATGTGAATTTTGCTTTGACCTTGCGTTATCTCGTATTCATACATTTCTTTGGTTTTCCTGTGGAAGGAAATGGTTGTCATTCGACATGTTGCCACATTTCAAGCAAACCGGACTGCACTGCAGCAAAACCAGAATCTGATGAAGAGATTAGATAGATTTGTTTTAAATGTTTCAGTGTTAAATTTAGTCGTTTGTGTAGTTATCTGATTATTCGCAAAGTCTGCCTCCTTCAGAAGGGGCGAATTTTCTTTCCAACGGGTTTTTTGCTTTCAGTATGCGCTGTCCACCTGCATGGAAATGACATAAAACGCCTATAAATTTTACTGATGCTATTTTAGAAACAGTTACGCTTCACAATATATTAGCGTACACGCTAATTTGCTTAGCTCAGTTTGACTGTGGACAAACTAATTTTAGGCTTGTATTGTTAAATACAGAATAGTTTGCTGGCTTCGGCTTTGATATGATTAAGGTTCCTCTATGACTGCAGCTACAAAAAGTCTTTAAACAGCAGTGAAGGTTTTGAGGGGGTTTCCCAGTAACCTAAACCATTAAGTTGTGTAACTTTATAGCTGCGGAGAATTTTTTTTCTGCCTCAAAATTCTCCAAAATCACACTACTCACATAATGGATGGTGCTTTTATTTTAAAGCATGTTTTAAGTTTAATGAGCATAATTAAAAATGATTAGATCCTGAGCTTATCATCTATTGGAATCATCACTCTACTGTCTGGTTTAATATAAACACATTTACGTTGCAGTCATCTTTGTGCTAATGTCTTCTCTCTTCCTTTCTGTGCAGTGACAGCTACATCGTACGTGTAAAAGCGGTGGTGATGACGCGGGACGACTCGAGCGGTGGGTGGCTGAATCAGGATGGGGGAGCTCTGAGCAGGGTAGGAGTGTGCCGCCTGCTGCCGACAGAGTTGGCACCCGTGTTGGGCTCCACCAGCTCCCAGTTCTTCATCCGTGGTGAACGAATGCGGGACAAACAGGTAAAATACACACACACATACATACATGAATGTGAGCAACAACGTGTCTGTTAAAGATCAGAAATGGATCCATGTTGTAAATGGTTGGTGCGTGTCGTATCAACAGGTGATCCTGGACTGCCCGCTGAGGAAGGATCTAGTGTACACCATAGCGACGCCCACGTTTCACCATTGGAAGGTGGAAGACAGAAGGTGCGGCCTATCCTTCCAGAGTCCAGCTGATGCCAGAGCTTTCGACAGGGGAGTTCGAAAGGCAATTGATGACCTGGCTGAAGGTAAACTGTGCTGCAGGATAACTATTCAAATGTTTTGACAAGACAGAGAGAGACCTGTCCTAGCACCTATAAAGCTTCCAGAGCTAAAATATGCTCAGTCTCTAATTAAACACGCCCAAACCGAAGCTGAAAAGCTTTATTGTCAAGACAAAAACCTTACATTTTTTTAAACCTATCTGCAGTCTGTAATGGTTGATCTGAAAAATGAAGCCAGTTTTGAAGTGCCTTCTTTTCAATGGCTAGCAGGGTTGCAAAAAAAACTTTCCGTTTTATAGAAGTCTATGTGGAAATCGACGTCAGTAAACAGTCTCCTGTTGGGTTAATGGGCTCATTTGCTAGTTTCAAGTCTTACTGTATAAAACATGACATTTGTTTTATAGATGATGGTACCTATCTGGGAAAGATAAAGCAAGATATGCGTAGTGGGCATACGGTCTTTGTAGACTTCACTGCTTTCTGGAGGTCTGGTTTCAGAAACGCAAGACAGCAAATGCTCGTCTCAAGTCTTTACAACAAACCTTACTAGGTGATGGGTGGCTAAGTCCATCTTTTATATACAGTCTACTGCTGTGGTCAGACGTTTAGATACACTTATCATGTCTGCTTTTAAAGTCATTAAAGATGTATACTGTATGTATGCTAATCATTGGAAAAAGGACAGTTCAAAGAAATCATCAAAGCCGAGAATTACCGTCACATTCATGTATATAATTGGTGTATGTAACCTTCTGACCACAGCTGTACGTGTGCCCACCATAGTCCACTAAAGGCAGACTTCTTGTTTCAATCCCAGGCTCCTCCTGAACTTTAAAAGCTGCAGCAGCTTGCTTCTATTTCTGCAGGAATTCCACGTTCTAGTTATGACTAAACCATTGTTTGCGTCTTTCCGACTACATAAAGAAAAGGAAACCACACTACTTAATGAATAAGACACTCACTAGCTGGTTCAAGGTTTGAAGTTTTAAAGCATAACACAATCCACCGGTATAACCAGTTAGTCTTGGCAAGGACATGAATGAAGGTTGAGTATGTGGAGGAACGTGTACCTGAAAGTAAAGTTTGTTTTTTGTCAAGTTAAAAAATTTTTGGTAAGGGACAGGATGAGGAAGTCAGGAGCTATTTGATTGCCATGACGTTATCAAAGGACGTCAAAAGATTCTTTGCTGTATGTAAAAATGAAACAACCTGAAATAAAGTTTATTCCCTTCTCCTGTCTGTAGGCTCCACGACCTCCTCTACGGCACTCCAGAACGAGGGGGAGCTGGGTGACGATGACGTCTTTACTGTAAGCACTTTATTTTGCATTAATAACTATGATGGTCACAACGTTTGACTCACAGCAGGCGGCATTACTAAGTTTCAGTTTGTTGTGGACACAGTGGATTGAATGTGTGGTTGTATGCGATTTTGCAACAAAATGCGGCTAGCTTACCTAACATGGGCTTCAGGATCACACGGATAATATCATCTACACAATGTCAGGTCTTCACAGCACCATAATCGCTGGTCATACATAATAAAAGTCTCTGTGATGTCTGTATACAACTCTCAGCTTTAGTCTCCACCACAGAAAAGAAGACGCCAACACCTAGTGGCTCTAGTCACCGCTACAATTGAACCGCTAGATCCAAAAGATCATCAAAATTATTCATCCCAGTTCACAGCGTCATCCATGTCGAGCATTGTGCTCAGTAGGCTCTCTGCTGGCAAAGTACACATCAACTCTGAATGGAAAGATCCAAATCAAATGCTTAAGGCCTGATCTCTGGTAAAATGTTCATGCAAATCTCTTATCCGTTTGAGTCATCCTGCTAACACAAACAAACTAAACCGACACCCTGGCAGTGATAAAAATCATGCAGTAAAAGGCTCTAAATAAAAACAACTGGCCGTAGACTCAGCCAGCTGCTCTGTACTACAGATTAGACAGAGTTGGAGCTTTTCAGACATCAAACCACTGCGAAACCTTTTTAATGTTGTGTGTGAGAACTTCACTGCTCTGAAAATTAATCTCTCACTACCATCATGAGGTAAACAGAAGTAGTGTGCCTCAGTGGTCTGTGTGGTATTACTCAAAGGCAAAAGCCAGGTTTTTGTCAACACAGCATCATTTCTCACAATGTCATCTGGAAAGGAACACATTCCTGGATTACTTTGTACACACTGTGTTTACCTAACTATCAGTGCAACAAAACAGAAAATAATTGCTGCTGTGATAACTTTCTAGAGTTATAAAACGCTGTTGTGAACATTATAAGCTGTTGCACAGTGCTGTGCCGTTCATCAGGGGTTAAAACGCTGAAACTGGACTTCCTGGATCACATTTCATGTCTATCCAGTACTTTAAACAACACGCCTTTTCCAGCACAGCTACAAGCCTTGTTTTAATGCAGGTCGGATGTTAGTCTGAATGGCTTTTTAGGTGTAGACCTCCATGTGTGTTACCTTGACTGCACTAGTCTTATCTTAGAAGTTCCACTCTTCATAACTGGAGAAGGAGGCAGCAGAATTAGGATCTGGTGTGGAGCGCACACTGATCAAATTTATTTCATCCATCATTCAAAAATTAGGTCTGCTCAGGAGTTCACAGAGTATTTGCTGCGGGTCATCTATACCTGCCACAGTACAGGAAATGTATGCACACATATACACACACACCCTCCTGTAATCTGACACAAGGGCCAGCAGGCAGGGTCACAAGGTCACTTCCTGTGTCCCAAAAACTCCCACTCTCCTGGTGACCCCACCCCCCTCCCCCACCCGCGCCATCCCTCTCCCATTTGAAACAGAGAAACACTACCAAACTAGCAGTTAGCAGCTGTTTCCCAGCTTAGCGCAGGGCCGGTGATTTACGAGAGGAAGTGCCTCGTGGTTCATCTTTGACTCGAGCTGTCTGTACGGGCCAAGACTAATAGGCGCTGTGCTGGGAGCACACAGCCACCACAGAGATGCATACAAACACTTGAGGAGTGGGGGGGACTACAGCACTGTCGGAGGGCGGAGCAATCCCCTGAAATGGAGCAGCGGGTTTTCGCTAACAGAGAGGCTAAAAGTGCAACAAATCCACGGCAATTCATGGGTATTGTTCCATAAAATTGACCTTTTTTTTTCTCCACAAATGAAGACCCAGAAAGCCCACATCCATTTCAGTTAAATCCCCACTGACTTATAAAACAAAACAGTGTGATAGCCTCGATTTTTCCATTTCCCTTGTGGCCTAATATAAACTATTTTTTAGCACAAGGCTCACCCTGTTTGGTGCATGAGTCGTGCTAGCAACCAACAAAGCCTGCCTGAGGAAATATTATGCATTGCCTCATGTCTGCTTTTAAAACTTGTGCTGAAAAATGCCACAAGATTACAGCAAACAGCCAGCAGACCAACACATAGCATGCGACTGCATAAGAGGAAATACTGGGACACTGTCTGTATTTGTGATCTAAAAAACGTAGTGGAATTAAAAACAAAAATAGGCTACGTGTCGGGTCTGATTCTGAATCTTGTGCTTGTGCCAGATATTAAAAAAATAAAAGTTACGGGGAATATTTCCCCACAGATATTCAGAAAGTCAGTCGAGTGTTGTCAGGATCCAACTGGACTCATGAATGAAACCAGGGGGAAACAATTACTGCCTCGATATGTGTCTTCCCTGCCCATTATTAGGGTTTAGGGTTAGTTAAAAAGTTGCTCCTCTTCTAATGAAACGTTGCAAAGTGTCATGACTGTAAAATCACAGGTGGAACATGAGGGGTTTAGTGCTGCTTGTGTTCTTCTTCTGTGCTAATGACCTTTCCTAAAGTTAGCAGCGGCGGCGGTGGCAGTTAGTGAGGCAGGCGGTCGTAGACAGAGGGAAATGCTGGAGCAAATTTACAGCCTTTGGAGGGATGGGGGAGGATGGTTGGATGGGCTTGGGGGATAGGATGGACATACTTCCCTAAATGATTCCTCGTTCGCCAAACCTAAACTTAACCTAACCCTTCCTCTGTCCCTCCCTTCAGCACATCTCCCCTCTCTGTCTCTATTTTGGCTCATTCACAACAGGGGGAGTGAAAGCTATAGAAGCAATTCTGGGCTCATCCCAGGAGAGCGAGACAGGCCCGTTGAAGGATGAATCCTCCCGAGCTTTGAGTCGGGGCATGTTTTGTGTCAGAAAATAACTTGAAATGCCCTCTGTCCAGCCTTGGACCAGAATATATAGAGAGAGAGGATGTCCAGAAATACAAACTCTCCCCCTCAACTCCTCCCTTTGTCTCCCTGTCCTCTTGTGCAGTCTGAGCTTGCAGCTGAAAGTCTGGTCTGTGTTTTGAATTAGATGCAGCCATGGAGGCCAGAGTCAGACTGGTTTTCAACCATATCAACTCCTCCCCCAATAATGGCTTCGCCAGGGGGCGGAGCCCAAAGCTGAGGCAGCATGTTATGTTATTTTTGGCAGGCTGCTCTGAGGGCTTTGTAAGAAAGCTAAGGGGAAATTCTCAGCATGGCAGTATCCATGTGGGGAGTAGGATATAATGGGGATAGCTTCAGCAAGACAGACACACACACACAAATATCAGATCTGGGTCATATAGTTCTGCAGAATAGTTTGCGGCATTGGATTTAGGCTTATTGGAGTGCCAAATATTTATTTTTTTTGGTGGTGGCGGTGGGGGAAGAATAGTTTAGGAATAGTTTTAGAAATTCTAAATGATGTCAGTAGCTTCCAAATAAAAGTGGAATTTGCAAATCCTTAAAATCTCACATTTCATTTGAAAACAAACTATCAGGTGTTGGTACAGAAGTCCATTAACATATTTCCCAAAGTACAGGATGAGACATCTTTCCTGGATTACTTGCTGTAGTTGTGAAAGCATAATGTTTTCACATTCAGCTGCTCAGTTTTATAATGTCACAACATCACAGGTCCTGAGATCTGATAACAAGCTGATCAGGCTGTCCCCTCTTAGTCCGGAGGATATGGCGTCCAAATGAGCTAGTCCTACTCTGCATGCTCCAAAATCCCAGTATGTGCAAAATGTCTTTGCACAGGACTGTTTTAAATCACCTCCCTGATGTTACCTGAAGTGTTCCTGAGCCTGTGAAGTGATTTCCACTTCAGACCCAAAGATCACAGCCGATTATTTTTGGTCTTGACCTTGTTTCTTTCATTCAGAGATTTCTCTGATATTCGGTGTTAATGATGATGAAATGCATAACTTCTGTTATTGAGTGAGATGTGAACTTCTCTTTATCTTGCCTTCTAGAAGTTCATTCGCCAATCATGCCTTGATTGGCGTTTGTTCGTGTGGTTTCTTTTTGTGTTTGTTTTCTGTGATTTGTTTGTAAGCAATTCAGAGATTTTTAATATAGTGGATTGCACAATTAGCTGTATTATGTAAGGACAGCATGCTAACAGCTGGAGTGGTAAGCATAGAGTTTTACATGTTAGAAATATTATCATTAGCATGTTAGTGTAAGCATGTAAGCTCAAAGGCATGACCATTGCCTATACACATAATGTCGCCTCCAACGGTAGCAATTTTGGGTTCATTGCTTTGCTCAAGGACACTTTATTATATCTTCAAAATGACAAAAGTAGTTGCCATTAATAGAACATTCCTTGCATCTACAGCCACCCCTCTCTAAGGCAGATCTAGCTTTTTGTATATCTGTCCAGTAATAGTTGAAGAGAAGTTGGATAGTTGATAATTGAATCTAATTTGTGAAATAACATTTCTGGGAAAACATGTTGGAAATCTCACAGCTGTTGCAGATAGCTAAGAGAAGATGGTCAAGAAAAAGTAAGACATGCAAAAATCGTTCTTGCCATTGACTTCTTGTGACCAGTCTTCCCCAAAGCAAGACAAAATGCAGAGGATACATTTCAAGCGCAACTTCTCAAACAGAAACACCTGCACCCTTTGCCCCGCGGCTAAACACATCTACAATACATGCACTCATATTACAATGCTGATATGATTAGACAAAAGGAGTCCTTGCCTATCAGCTGGTGGCTAACAGAGGCTGACCCCCATTGTGCATGTCTGAAATCGGCAGCGGTCTGACTGTCTTGTGTCTGGCCAGTGTTTGAGTTGGACTGGAGCCCTGATAGACTTTAGCGGAAAGGAGACGGGATACTGTTCACATGTGCACACACACGCGTGGAGAGGTGGAAAAGGGAGAAGGAAAGGTGGAATGTGGAGAAAGTGCGATTGAGGAAAGGAGGACAGGTTGACTGGGGAGAAGGAGATGATGTGTAGAGGCGTAAAAGGTGAGCATGTGGATATGGTGTGTGTACAGTTTTTCTGCAGACTTTAAAAAACATTTTAAAGGATGCTTCTGTTTCCACTTTTTTGGATTCAGGAATATTTTGTATCAGTCACTTGATCTTACTTCATGAATGCTTAGGTTTCTTGTTTTCAGCCATTTAAAAAAAATGTTGATTTTAACTGATTCACTTTTACTTTTATTGTCAAATACCCAGTTCATATGAATATACAAGACAATATATTCATACTGAGTCAGATAAGAGTTTTTGCTGTGAAAATATGTTAAAAAAATAAATAAAATCAAAGTGGTTAATTCAATTGTGATTTTAGGTGTGATGGTTACTGCAGTGTTTTCATAAGTGATTCTTTGTGGCAGATGTTGTTAGTAAAAGCTGAACTCGCATGTAGCAGTCCAAAAGTGGATTGGAAAACAGAGCTCACACTTCCTGTTTTTCCAATCAGTGCTGCATGGAGGCTTCCTGTTTTTGTTTGTCCAATCAGGGTGTCCTCTCTCGCTATTTGTCTGACGTGTGCAATCAGAAATCAGCTTTTCAGCCTGCATCCTGTGTTTGTTTGTCACCTCAGAATACCACAGACAGCTCATCCAACTCCTCCCAGAAACTGGAGACCTCTCTGCAGCCGCTCGAGTCCTCGCCCCTTCCCCAGAGACACAAGTGCCCGCTGGGATTTCGCCACGATCCCTATCGGCTCTCAGACCACTACTACTTGGACCAGGTGAGACAAACACGGCTAAGCTGTATCCATACATATTTTATACATATATATTTTATGAGTGAATTACTGCCAGCGTTGTTTATGTGTTATACTCTCTCTGTTGTTTAGCCATTGTCTCGGATTCCCCGCCATGTCACCTTCGAGGACGAGGAAATCGTCCGCATCAACCCTCGGGAGCGCAGCTGGGAGCGGCCCGCCGAGCGTCATCGTGGACGCCACTCAGATCGCTCCTGGCTCACCGGCTACGAGGACTACCGCCACACAACAGTGCGTGACAAATTCATCAACATGGACGACCCTGAGCCCAATGTCCACTTTGACAAGACAGAGGCGCAGAAGCACGACTACACGTACCCGCTGGCACCGGCCCTGTCGCCCTCAGACTCCGATCCCTCCCTTGGACCCTTAAACAGCAAGGGCCAAAACGTCTCGTATCGCCAGCAGTTCCCGTCTGTGGTGTCCAGTCAGCCTCGCTCCCTACTCCCGAGCTCCTCTTCATCCACCAATGGTGGGAAGGGGCGGAAGGATGACAGAATGGAGCGTGCTCAGTGTGAGCACTGCGGTGAGGCCTTTTACCTCTCCAGCAACCGGAGAGGTAGGTGCCAGGATGCTCCAGACCCGGTGCGCACGTGCATCCGACGGGTCAGCTGCATGTGGCTGGCAGACACCATGCTCTACCACTGCATGTCTGACCCAGAGGGGGACTACTCAGACCCCTGCTCCTGTGACGGGGGCGAGGGTGGCGGGGGAGGCTGTCTGGGCACGCGCTGGTTAGCCCTGTTCGGTTTGTCTTTGGTGGCGCCCTGCCTCTGCCTCTACCCACCTCTCCACGCTTGCCACCGGGTAGGGCTTGCATGCGGCTGCTGCGGAGGTCGACACAAGGCCCTGAGCTGAGCGGCCGTGCTTGGAAACCTCAGAGGGACACGACTCAAACCTAAACCCAACGCAAGGACAGGGAAAGGGAAGGATGGGGAAACGAACAGAAGGGACAAGTGGTCATGGCTGCTTACTCTCTTGCCTTGTTTTCTCTGGGTTTCTCTACAAATTCCAGACACTGAAATAAGCCAAAAAAGAAAAAAACTGCTGGTGCATTTTCTGAACGGCCTGGGAAGATAAGCTCCCCCTTACGGCAGACAGTTCTCTCAGCTCTCCACGTGGCCATTCGCTCTGTTTCTAGTGAGAGAGCACTCTTTTTCAGGGGGCCTTTTTTTTTTTTTTTTTTTTTATAGCTGACCTATATGTCATGTATCACATATGCAGGTACTTTATATTGTTATATTTGTACACTGACTCGGCGTCAAAGAACTTGAATTGTTTCTTTGTCCTGTTTTTCATTCTCTCCTTTGATGTACGCGTGGCCATTTTGTTTATACTCTATTCCAATATCAGGCCCGCTCAGCTCAACTCCAGCAACACGAGACATCAAACACTACATCTCTTTGCGCATGTGTGTTAGTGTGTGCGCGCGCGTGTGTGTGCGTTGATGGTATATGTGCATGCTCGTGCGCCTAGGCCTTTTGTTGTCTGTACTGCAGCTTATAGTAAAGCTCGTGTATATAGTCTACATAGCTCTCCACCATCAACGTCTTCTTTGTTCACCGAGGCAAACGTGGTACTCATCTTAATCTTCGTCTAATATCCCAAAGATTCAAGCTTTCATCCTATTTATTTTTCTCTCTTAAATTGATCCACCATCAAAAGGGTGCTGGGCTATGATTCATTCACTGAATGAGACGGTGCCTCGAGTCACGCTAGCATCCGCCCCCTGCTCCTTCCAAACATTATTTCAAACAGTGCCTAAAATCGCCTGAACCGGGAACCCACTGAGTCTTATTCCAGTCAGATTTTGGCTCATTTTTACTTACAGTGCACTTGGAGTAGTGTGATTTTTTTTTTTTTTTTTTTGTCTTGTTCTTTGCAGAACCTTAGCCAGCGGTCCGTGTTACATCAAGGACTGAAAAATCAATCCGATACCGTTTAAATTGGTGCCCATATGCCTTAAAATGTGGAGTCTCACTCGTCTCTTTTAAGATGTCTGCTATAGCGAAAAGTGTGAGCTTGGTTATGGCTCAATCAAGCCTCACCACGTGCTCTTTGAAACTCCATTTAAGCTATTTTTGTAATAAAAAAAAAAAGAAACTCTTTTAAAAAAAAGAGCATGTAAACTATGGATTTTAGTTTGCCAGCGAAGTACAATCACCTCTCCCCCGCCTGTCATTTATGTGCAAAAACAAAGGCCAAAACTCGTACAACTCTATTGAAAACATCCAAAATCACTCCCCCCAAAAAAATGAATGAAGGTAAAACATTAATGCTGACTTTTTAAAACATGGGACTTGTGGGTTTTTTGGGTTTGTGTTTTTTCCACTATGTATGTCAGTTCAGCAATGTGACGAGTCTGATTTCTAAAATTGTAAAGAAAAGTTTGACATTTTAGGAAGCGCACACAGATAAGACGTGCAATAGCGTCGATGTCTGTGTGATAAATAAAAATGTAACCTAGATGCGGGATGTGGTTAGCTTAGCTTTGCGTAAACACTGGAAGCAGTAGAAATGGCCTGTCTTAGAAGGCACCAGAAACCATCCATCAGAGGGTCTAAGTTGAATCCATACAAGAAGTTTGAATGTAAAATCAGCAAGTTTTACAGATAGTTGTGTGTCAGACTCTTTCTTGGAGGCTCTGATGGTTCTAAAACATACATTTAAGCTGTTGTGCTTTAATTACAACTGGTTTCCAAAATGTCAAACTATTCCCTTAAGCGCAGAATGTGGTGTTTTAATCCAGAGATTAACTTGCCGAAACCACATGTGACACATGTATGTGCTGTTCTTCTCAGTCCTACAGCACTCGTTCCCCTCAATCCCAGATCTGTTGTATCATCCTAAGCACAAAGAGAGTAAAGTCAGATGCTTGAATATGGCATGACTACGTTTCAAAAAGAACAAAAAACGTTATAGTCAGTTCAGTTGTCGTGGTTTGTGATGCTGCAGCTGGCCCATCACGCCCTCACAATAAGAGCGCAACACTAAAAGTACAACCACTCCGGTGCTAGATGATTCATCTAAGCCTGGGTGATGGCAGCATTGAGGATCAGAACGCAAACACAATGAGATTTTTAAAAATAAAGAGACGCAGGACATCAGCAGGATCCCATCGGAAAAGATCAGGAGTCTGAAAAACGTGAAATTCTGGAAACAAACATCCATCCCTGATTGTTTTGCCAAGGAAATGTCACTTACTGTAGTCGAACTACAGAATGCCTGAGGATGTCCTTTTTCCTTCCCCAGTGGTATCTTTGTCATACATCCTGTCCTGTGTACCAGTTTGTATGTTGTGTGTGTGTGTGTGTTGGCGTATATTCCAGATCTGCTCATCCTTTTCTGCTCCTTGATCCAAAGCTACTGGGATCAGCTGAATATGCTATGACATATGGACACCTTCTGAGTAGATTCAGATGCTTTTGATGATCGATCAGGGACAGGGGCCAATCAGATTGGAAAGAGTGTGCGTACGTGTGTCAGCATGTCATCTTTTACCTCCATCTTGTTTGGTGTTCTCACATGCAGAGCCATTTACAAGTGCCTGAACGCATCCTCATTATCTCCTTGTGTATTTAAATTGAAAAATTTTAAGAAACGACTCCCTGTATTGAATTAGACCCATTTTTTTATGCTTAGTATTTTTACCTCTGTAAAAAAGAGCAAAAAATTATATTATATATATCAAGTGTATGTTGTACATTTTTATTTCTATTTTTTTTAAATAACTGTTTCTAACATGTACAATGGATGTAGTTCTTGCTTTTCAAGAAGGAACAGGAAGTACTTTGTAGATACTGAAGGG
Source organism: Neolamprologus brichardi (assembly GCF_056152115.1). Lineage (NCBI taxonomy): Eukaryota > Metazoa > Chordata > Actinopteri > Cichliformes > Cichlidae > Neolamprologus > Neolamprologus brichardi. The sequence goes on along the minus strand of NC_142116.1, from coordinate 6,999,862 downwards.
TGGCCAGGTTTGTGAGAAAAGTGAAATGTGTGTCTTACCTTCCGCCTCCAATAAAATGAGAGAAAACGATTTTTAAAAAAGAAGTCTACAGCTTTATTTTAGTCTTTCCTTGAATAATAATAATAATAATGAATTGGATTTATTATAGCGCTTTTCAAGGCACCCAAAGCACTTTACAATTCCACTATTCATTCTCACATTCACACACTGGTGGAAGCAAGCTACGGTTGTAGCCACAGCTGCCCTGGGGGAGACTGACAGAAGCGAGGCTGCCATATCGCGCCATCGGCCCCTCTGGCCAACACCAGTAGGGTAAAGTGTCTTGCCCAAGGACACAACGACCAGGACAGAGAACCCAGGGATCGAACCGGCAACCTTCCGGTTAAAGATACGCGTCCCAACCCCCTGAGCCACGGTCGCCCCAGAAGATCCCACAACAATCTTCTGTTGATGTTGGAATGTAACCAGAATGTAACCAGCTCATAACCAGTTGAGTCAAGTGTCCTATTGCAGTGCAGACTAACTCACTGATTGCAATATGCTGGCAGTCTGTCTACATTTATAAAAAAAAAAAGATCGATCATTGACCAATCTGTCTGAGAGTGCTAACTCTGGGGCAGACTGCAGTTGTTTCGAGACAGGCAAGCAAGCAACTGCACTCAACTTGCAATCAGAAGTGGTCGCCCAAAGGATAAGGATGTTGCACAGTCACCCTGTGAGCAACCAGATCTTCATGGAAACTACTTCTAAAACAGTCTCAGACAGCAAAATAATTCAGTCACTGGGCAGCCATTGATTTTTTCCTAGTCGCAAGGTGGTTGACGTCCTGTTTTTACTCATGAAACAGTTAGCTAATTACAATATGCTGACTATACAAACTGTTATACTCAACCCATCAGTAAAAGTAGGAGATACGTTATTGTAACTGTAAGCACGCATCAGTTATGCCATTACTGATAAGTTTGTAAAGCTGAAATAAAATTAAGTTACATATTTTTTTCATTTGTCCATACAGAAATCAGCAGCGTTAAAATCACCTGAAGGTTTAGAATTCAGTGGTATGCTTAAAGGTTTATCCATGTGGTTGTTACTGTGACATGTACCACCCACCTAGGAATCATTGCACATGAAGCACAGCCCCTCATTGCAACAGCCCTCCCCAATGGCCGTGGTCTCCCCAGTGTGCTCCAAAACAACAGTGACACTACAATGACCCTAAGTAGAGAGACGTGTCCCCTTAGCAGTTTTATCTCAACTTCAGGCAATCAAAAAAGTACGCTGAAGCAACTGTATCTTCAAATTTTAAATCCGTAACATCTCTGTTCAGTTTTAGACCTGATGCAGAAACAGGACGTGTTAACATGCTGCAAAGGTAACTGTTGAACAAAATATTTGTGGTAAGGAGGAAAAGGTTAAATCCTGCCTATCTTTGGGCATGGGACCACAGCCACCAATTCCAATAATAATACAAGAAATCTCCAAAGTCAGTAGGATTTATCCTCTGGTGAACCCTTCAAAAATAAGACCTGTATTTCTGTTTCTTTTTTGAGGTGGGTGGGGTTTGTGTAAAAAACTGGCCTCAATTCCTGCTGCAGTGCAAGTCCAAGAAGATAGAGAAAGATTTAGAGAACAATGATTTATATTATTAGGTTCATCTTCCAGCATCTGAAAGAAGTTGCTTAAATGTAGATCAAATATACTGAAAAAATCAATATAGGGTTATGTGAAGTCCCTAAACAGTTTTCAATTGTGGTAGAACTTAGTGAGGTAATAGCTAACAGAAGAAGTTTGATGTAAGGAACCTAACACACAAACATCGTTATAAATCACTTTTCATGAAAAGCGAAAGGATGATTTCACGAGGAGACCCAGAGGATTCAAAAAAATGTCAAAGCCACAAGTTTTTCCTTATGACTTTGAAACTTCTAAAAAGTTTTGCAACATATTTGATGAAAGAAAGCACAAAGAAAAACTGAGGCTAGTACAGCCTGTCTTATTCTCCTCAACATGTCTTCCAGGGGAGCTGCCTCCCTCCACAGGAGGAACATGTGATAGCCATCGAGGACGTCGAGCTGTTTCACTCAGGATGTCTCTGGAAAAGCATGTGGGCGATAATGATGGAGCAAGTGAGGGGAGGGGGAGGGAAAGAGAAAAGAGAAGAGAAAGAAGGTCCCTGAGGGCTTTTGGGGGCCTGCTAAGCAGCTCAACGGCTGCAAACAGCATCGCGGTCCACATGTGCAAGCATTTAAGATATCTGCTCGTGTAATGGGGTCAGCATGGCCCCTCTCTGGGTGCATGAGCACCGGCGCTCACTTCCCAGTGCAGTTTACAGGAATGGGTGGCCGTGGTCCCATGCCCAAAGATAGGCAGGATTTAACGTTTTTCCTTCCTTACCACAAAGATTTTGTTCAACAGTTAACTCGGGGAGTATTACCTTTGTAGCATTTTAACCTGTTCTGTTTTTGCATCAGGTCGAAAACCGCTTGATTCACTCAAACTGAACAGAGACGTTACAGATGTAAAGTTCGAAGAGATAGTTGCTTCAACATACTTTTTTGATTGCCTGAACATGAGATAAAGACTGCTGAGAGGAAATGTCTCTCTACTCCCACCCTGTGGATAATGCTTTGACTAGAGAGTTTAGAGAGAATGTTTGGGCAGCAAAACTATAAGAAAACAAGTATTAAAGAAGAATTATTTTTTATTAGTCTTAAATTGCTAAACAAAGTTTATTCAGAAGCTGTTTAGGGGAACTTGAGTGCACCATTTAAAATGTGTAAAGTTCATGTGGCGGATTTTTAACTCCTTTTTCCTCATTCCATACCAAATACATATTCTGAAGTGACAGAAAATAAATTTTTTAAAAAACAAAACAATGAAATGCTCCAAACTACTTTTGCAAACATCCTTACGTGATGCCCTTTGTGCTCTGATGGGGAGGAAATTTCAAACGGCGCTCCTGAGGTAATAGTTCAGGGTTAAGAGGGAAGTGGCAAGAGTCGAGGGATTAAAATGGAACAAGGCCGGAAGAGTCTGGGTGCGATCTTTATTTCAGGCACGGAAAGAGAGCCTCTTCCTCTGGTGGCGCCAGTCCTCTGCCGCTGTTCCATTTCCTCTTCCTCCTTCGGGTCTGTGAGCAGAGGTCTCGTCCTCTTCTGTGGATGAGCCTCGGCCACCTACACCCTTCTCCTGTCATTGTACTTAATCAACCCATTTAATCTCCCCCTACTTGCAAATATACATTTCAAAAGATAAATATTTACAAATCAATGGTCAGGATTTCTTATTCCGAGCCATAAATTTGTGAAACAGAAGCTTCATGTGCCAAAAAAAGAAGGAACCTGTCACACAAACATCCTTATAAATCACTTTTCTTTATTTAAATCAGCGTTAGGCAGTTATGCTATGAACAACACAGGAAAGTAAAAACAAAAAACTGTGACAAAAAGAAAGACATTAAAACATGAGATCCAGTTAACATTAACTGCACTTGGCACTGGATAGACGTTCATGGAAAGAGGAGAAAAAAAAATATACACATTTATCGTAATCAAAATAGAAGTGCCTCCAGTAATCATTAAGTCGACCGCTGGGAATGAAAGTCTGGAGAACTTAAATAAGCCGTATAATATACTGTTTTAATTTCCCAGCTTTGCGATGCTCCAGGTGTCCAAATTTAAACAGATCTCATCCTAAAACCTGCCACTGCCTCCGTGCTTTGGTGGATCTGGAGGAATACGATGAGTGAGGTACTATAGCGTCGATCCAGTTTGAAATATTGCTATAACTGCTCACACCCATTCATTCAACTTCTGATTTATAACCAGAGAGGAGGCAGAGGCCAAGCTGTCTTGACGAGGAAAAAAAAATACTAACCCTCCCCACACCCCATCACTGTGTCACCACCAACGAACCCCTAAAGTACCGTCACACACTCGATGTCAAGCTCAGGGGCTTTTAGTTTGTGTATTTGTCCCTTTATAAATCAACCATTAATTCTTCATAAAATAAGAAAACAAAAACACATGGAGGACCTTCTGTTACTACAATACACTCCATTTACAATGGTAGCAGTGCACAGCAACAAAAGTCAATGAAAAAGAAAAGAGTCAAATTTAAAGATGGAAATCAAACTCATACATCCAACAAAAAAGGGAAAAAAGCAAAAACAAAGTAATCCCTCTCCCAGAAAAGAAAAGTCATGATATCATTTATAAAAACCGACATAAAAATGTGATCAGTTCTCGCTCACCCGGAAAAGATGCTCAAAGCGGCCCGTGGCTGTTTGTGGTGGACCCTGATTGTGACGTTACAGACGCTTACGAGTTGCTTAGAAACTTTGCATCATTTTATCTCCTCTACAGGTTTAACAAGGGAGGAAACTAAGCTTTCTGCTGAGGCTGTGTTAATTCACAACAAGCCTAATCTGCAGGTAAATATGCTGCATTGACAGCTCTTAACCTTCTCCCACCAGCACTCAGCAAGAATCAGTGGAAATCTGCAAAGATGGAATTGGTTTCTTGGGGCTTGCAAGGAAAAGTGTGAACCAATCCCAAACCAGGAGAGAAGAGAGAGAGGCAGAGAGGCAGAGTGGAGAGAGAGAGGAGAGAGCGGGAAGGTGATGGCTGGATTCCCTGCGGTGTTTGAAGGGAATCAACGGCCGAAACAGAGAGGAACAGGGATAAATAGATATATACTCTGCGATGTGGGCAAGGGGTGGAAATGTGTGTGCATGTCGTGTATGTGTGCGTTTGTGTGTATATTCATGTGTGTGTGTGTGTGTGTATTATTATGTCGTGTGGGTGTTCTGTCCGTCCAGTGCTTTATCTGACGGTCACTCCAAGTTTTTCCAGCACACGGACTCCTTTCTCCTGGTACTCCTCCCGGGTCAGCCAGAAGTTGTCCTTGTCCTTCATGATGTCGGCCAGCACGGCTCCACCCAGGAACACCATGTGCTTTCGCCTGGGAGGATCCTCAATCCGGATCTTAAATTTCTACAGGAAAAGAAACACAGAGGAGAATGATGAGTTGCCAATGCTGCTCAAAGTTCCCAAAAGTCTACATGTTTTTCTAATCAATGTCAAGGAGATTTATATCAAAATTCGAGTGGTCTAAATCAGATAGAAACTAACTTGATACAAGCGTAAGACCAGAAGATAATTAGGTATAATTATGATAATACTTTTTACTTAACTGTCAGTTCTTCCTATGCTATAACTGAATTCATGGCTACCCAACTCTTGACACAATGAGCTCCTTGGCTTCAGATGGCGAGAGCTCTCTTAATAAAAATAGTTTAACCACAGTCCGCTGTCGAAGCAGCCTCATGTTAAGTTTATACACATACACCGCCTCCAGACAGCCGGCAAGGCAAGCAAGCAAAAAAAAAAAAGAAAGAAAGAAAGAAATACAAGCATTTTTTGCTGATTTCCACAGTTGTCCGCTTTTTAACATTGAGAAAGAACAACTGGAGTTGAACTACTGAAAAGATTTCATGTGGTTCAGGCAACAGGAGCTGCTTGAGTTAGAGACTACAGGAGACAGGACACATGATGTCCTCTTGCTAGCATTAAATGCACTTAAATTAGTTGAGCTTTTTGCAAATTGGCGTGATCTGATATCTGACAGGGACTCTGTACTGGAGAACTGGCGGGATAAGGACCAGCTAATACGTGACCAGCATGGTGGTGGATAATTGCACTCTCACATGCACCTCGGCCAGAAAAGTGTTAAACAGGCCAAGACTTTCCTCAAGACCTAGTGGGATTTTTTCCAAATAAATTAAAAAAAACAAAAAAACAAAACAAACATCAAGTGTTTGAAGGAGTTTCTATCGAAAACATGTTGAATTCAATTTTTTACAGTCTAAACCAACAGCAAACTTGAGAACTGTGCTATAGTAGGATTGGACAGCTTGGTTTAGCCAGGTGTAACTAACATGGTTTTTTTGTGACATTTAAAATATAAAACACATTTAAAATGTGTTTAAACCTACAGAGAAGCTTCCGCTTGCAAAAAACCACAAGAATAAATTGAAAATTGGAAAATCAACCCGTGTTCACTCGCAAGTTTACTGTTAACAAATAACAGTAATGTGAATTTGAAGCGCTAGCTTGCAGGGCACCTCTGTAGTCCGTCACATAGATACATGTGATTAATAACAGAGGTAGATTTTTTTTTTTAATGAGCAAAAACTGTTATGACCTATGAGACATTAGGAAACATTTGGAGCCAGTATGTGACCAGTCAAATTTACAGTGCCTGTTACACAACTGGGAGGCTCTTCATTTAAAGGCTCTTGACAGGTGACTGGATGAGGCCTCTGTCTATCACAGGCTAATGTGGGTATTAACAGAACACGACAGTGAGGTTCAGGAACTGAAAATCCCATTTATATTCTCCATAGAGATTTGATTATGAGCCATAATGTTATAATCATCTAAAGTAGATTTACTATGAGCTACACTGTGAAATGATGGTTTCTACTCCTGCACAAACCACAAATCTACAACATATCAACCTTGTTTTAACAAAAATAAAGAAGTAGTGAATAACTGAAACGGCAACATCTATGACTGAACGAGGTCACTGTTGTCATGGAAATGTTACACCATTATTAATTACAGAAACATTTTACTACCTCGTTCGTGTTTTTACATTTCTTATTTGGTATATGGATTAAAGAATTCAAAACAAGGCCACATGGCTACAGAGAGAGCACAAACAAAGAATAACCTGGAGACTGTACACCACTACAACACGTAGACTTTTACTGCAGCTAAAACACACAGCTGCCACAAGAAGCTGACTGGTCTGACCAACAAATGCTAAGCATTTAGTCTAATAAAATGGATCCTCTTATGATCATGATCGTGTGAGAACCTGCATTTGTCTCAGGAGTTTTCCAGCTCCTGAGGGAAATATAGGAAGAAAGCTGCCTGCATGGAATCGATGCGACTGAGAGCTCAGAGACAGACGCAAAAACAATAAACTTTCTATCATAAGACCAAAACAATCAGGTGACAGGCAGTAAAATGCTGTTTTAAGAGCCAGCAGGAATCACAGAGTGTGCTGATAACTCTGTGGTTTTATCACGACAACTGAGACCTTGCAAATTACCGAGTCATCTGATCAATTGATAATCAAAAACACAAACCAATGCTGCTTTAAAGCGACCTCATGACAGCTGTGGTCAGATTCACACGCAGTCCAATTTGTGTTTTCAGCACAGAAAAATGATAACACAAACATCTCCTTCAGCACAATCTACTTCTGTGTGGCATGTTTAAACACTCATATTTTCACCAAATAGGGCAAAGGATGCTGCTTCTGTTTGTTGCTCACGTGACTGGCTGTCTAAACGTACTAACAAACTTGTAAAGGTGCAAGCTACAAAAGGAGGTGGTGTATTTGCCATATTCTGGCAGGAAAACAAGTGCTAGCAAGACTGACTGTGGTTTAGTTAACGCTAGAGTTGAAACTGACATTCAGCAAAGCAGTTTCTTTCTAGCAAAAACTCAGCAGCATCGTTTTAGTTCTGAAGAGTTTTCATAAAGGGAAAAAAACCTATCATTGGATTCCCACACTAACTTTGCAGACTTCAATTCAAAAAAATATGAGACAATCTGGGAAAATTGGGGTCGATTGCAGTTGCAGGCAGAAAAGTAAAGCACATAATGATGTGTTCTTTAAACCTATGAGTCATCTGCTGAGCTTTGTTTATAAAATACTTCTGTTTAAAATCATCTGTGTCTTTGGGATACCGACATGAAAAGGTAGAAATATTTTACCAAAACAAATATTTGTCACTATGAAGTTAACTGCACGCTTGTTTAAAATAAATGAGCGTCTGGCCTCTGGCACTACCTTGTGGTAGTTTGTCTACACTGCACCAAAAAAATTCATAAATCCAGTCTTGTGCTTGAAACGGGCAAGGTTCAGACATGATAGCTGCATGCAGTTTAAGTTCAAGGTGTGTGAAAACACAGCGAGGTGTCATTTACATCCTTGAGAAACATGTTCCCTGTGCTTGCTTCTGGCACTTCAATGCTCTCTAACATGTGGGAAAAGCCGTACTGAAGATCTTTAACAAATTGTGAGAATCAGGGGAAATGTTTTACTTCAAACCAGAGGCCAGATGCAGACTTCTATGTTCCTTTCTATAACTAGAGCACTCTTTAAAAATCACACTGGATAAATCTAATGAGCTAAAATAAATGTCCCAGTTTTTCAAAGTGACAATCATGCTGTGAATCATATTTGAGCAGTTTTTGCTCACAGTCAGTAGTACATGTCACTTTATAGAAGAGGGCTGGTTTCTCACCGAAAGCTTGTCCACATCTCCCTTGAGCACACGCTCCAGGTACAGCTGCTTGAGCTCCCTCTCCAGCCGAGATGGCAGGCCGGGGTACATGGTAGATCCGCCTGAGAGAACGATGTGTTTGTAGAACTCAGGCCTGATGACAGGAAGGCAGAAAAGGGTGAGAGCAGGAAAAGGCACATTTTCTCATTTTAAGTCAGCAAATGCTGGAAAATGTACTTTCCAAACAGATCTTCAGTGACTTCAAGAGAGTAAAAATAAATTATTGAATTTAAGCAGCAAGGGATCAGTCATACTTAGTTGACTTGCAAGTGTTTACATTTTTTCCCCTTGTTCCATTCTTTTAAAGACTCATGATCAATTTTCAAACTTTCCATACTAAACTCTAGACTTCACAAAATATTTAGTTTTAAGTCTAAAAGCCTCCATTGCTTAAGCGAAAGCTGTGATCAGCTGACATTGCCATTTGACATCCATCTATCTTCTGCTTGCCAAAACGTCTGCCTCTGCTGAAACTTCCTAATGCTGTGGAAACACTGAGTCACCCTCAGGAAAGCTTTTTATTGATAGTGGAGTATACATGTGCCCTTTTGTTGGCCTCACCTGGTGTCTATGTCAGCTGCTTGGATGGTGTTGAAGAGTAGCTCGGCCACTCCAACGCCCTCCACGTTGATGAGGTGGGGCTGGAACAGAGCCTCAGGGGCCTCAAACCGCTCTCCTCCCACCTTGATCACACGGCCATCTGGCAGCTGGAGTTGTGTGGGAGGGATGAGAAGGAAAAAAAAAAAGCAAAGAGGGGGAGAAAAAAAAAACATGACACTAATGAAGAGGTAAGATTTAATGTACAAGAGTGCCCAAGGGTGTGAAACTCTACAGTGAGAATCATGATTGATACTGAAAGGAAGGTTTAACTTCTCAAAAGAAAAGAAAATCCTCCCAGACTGGTGACACTGTACAGCAAGTTAGAGCACGGAGAGTGCTGGCCTCAAACTGACTATAGTGAATGCATGTGACTATAAAAAGGCTTCATTCAGCCAAGGGCAGTGGGAGGAAACAGAGCCTAGCCACTGCCGCAAAGTGGCTGCACAGGAAATGATGTAACGCGCAATTCAGGACCTTTCGGCCACAGGTACATTGCCCTCCTTGTTTCGGCACACAAAACCATACTTACACATACATGTTCACGCACCTATTCACCTACACGCACACAGTCGCCTACACTAACCCAAACACACATGGTCAGAGCGCACTGAGACACAACATGTGCTCGGAAAGGCGTGCAGTAACACAGACACCAGGACTAATGTTTGGATCCTGTGGTTCTCTCTGCAGGGAAATGGACCTCGGAAAGAAAAGCAAGCCTGACGGAGGAGCCCTGCACCCCCATATGTCTGAGTCTCAGAGAAAACTGTTAGTCAGTAGCACTGTCCTGTACCAAAGCTGCCAACTGCACCAACAGTGGGCATGTGGTAGTCTACTTAGCTCAGTGCTGAAACAGATTTAGTTACCCCATTAGTTTTGATTATTTCAAAATACTGCCACTTTTGAATAACAAATCCTTTGGGAGGGATTCTGTCTGCACCGATGCTATTTTAGGCAGAAATATGAAACTTGTGCACATGTGGCGTGTGTAAAAAGAACTCATTTTAAAGGAAAAAAGTAAACAAAACAAACAAAAAAAAAAACGTGCAACCCTTCACGGCTGGAAATTTGCTGACTTGTAAAAACATTCAACCTAAATAAAATAGATGTTTAATATGCCAAAAATATACATTTCAGAATTTCAATTGGTTTTTGCACATTTGTACCTGTGATGGGTAGGGCTGCTTGGTTACCGTGACAATTATTTAATAAATATAATACTTTAAACTTGCTTTTTGATGAAAAAAATAATTACTCATTTTCTTTTAATATTTAGTTTTTATTTAAAGCTTCTTTTGACTGCTCACTTATTCACAAGGTGTCATGACAGAGGACATATCTGCATATTTGATTTGGCACAGACTTTGACCCCGGACACCCTCCCAGCAATTTTTGCCTCTTCTGAGTCTTGAACTGGAGACCTTTTGTGCGTTAGACAAATGTGTTAACCACTACAAAACAGAACCAGATTTTATTCATTTGTTTATTATCATCATTGCAATTTGGAATTTTAGTGTTTGTTTTCACGGGTTGTGTGTTTTTGGGAGTGGAGTCGAAGTCTTGTTGCTTAAATGTGCTGGATAAATGAAAGTGATATGACTCACTGAGAGCCAAAATTGGAATAAAAATTTTAAAAGATTCAATGCACAGAGCTGCTGACTCATATACTTGAGTTAATGACTATTAATGTATGTAGATTTTTGTTATCATTATTTTACTGCATTTTTGTTATATAAAGCTCGGCTTCTTGAGTGACTAATGCACACAATGCCCGTGTGAGGGCAGCCATCATTTTTAACGCCCTTTTTATGCAAGCTGCAGTGTTTTGATAACGCTTTCCAAAACGGCACACCCTAAAATCTTTTATTGGCGTTCATAAGGCAACTGTACCGACCAGCTTGGGATTAACATCAAACATGTGGATCAGTTCTCTCACAATGTCACACCAAATGTAACTGCATTTGTCAGCGATTTATTACTGTTAAGAATAAACATGCGAGTGTCTACCGTGTATGATTCCACCAGCACGGTGGTCTCGAGCGCCAACTTCTGCTCCTGTTCGATGTTGTAGCCTACATAGCACAGCTTTTCCTTCATCATGCGCACCGTCTCAAAGTCTGCAGAGTGGTTGAAGGCATAACCCCTCAACAGTAACAACTGCACATGGAGAATGAGAAAGAGGTCAGGGAATAGGGAAGGAAAAGCAGAATAAAATGAGACGCTTTGGCTTACTTAATGTAATCTCCTAATATATCAAATTGCACTGGAGGAGCTTTTCTAAATTAAGATCTTCTCATTTAGTTGCAAACAAAGAATCTGATGACATATGCAAGACTTCACACACAAAAAAAGACTAAACTGTGACATATTTTTTATACGCTGCAAAACATATTCAAACTTGTGCATTCAGCAGCACATTTTGGAAGTCGGATGTTAGAATGGAGTTCTCACAGAACCTGCTATTTAAAGATTAATCTAAGAATATTAGATATCTACCTCACATAGAAACACTTTGATGACATTATTCAAACTGGATACCTTGATGAGGTAGCGGGTGATGTCCCTGCCTGCGATGTCCAGACGTCTTGTCAGGTGGGGCAGACTGAAGCCTTCATACACAGGACAAATGTGCGTGACACCATCACCCGAGTCCACCACCACACCAGTGAGAAGGCCTGAAACACAAACACACTCTACAGTTAATAACCTGCAATTCTATCAAGCAAGGAGAATTTTATCCAGAGTGTGCTTGCAGCTGCTGATTACTGCTGGCTGGGTAAACACGCAATAACACAGCTAATGTAACAGATACCTACTTATAACTGCTCAGTAGCAGTTATAAGTAGGTGATTGCTTATTTAAAAAAAAAAAAATCTGATAAAAATAGTAGAATACTAGACAGACCTCACGCAAAGCTGTGTGTGCACAACATATCAGCTGATGTCAGAAGTACTGATAAATGTTTTGGCACAAATATGATTGTGTTGGTCTGTAAGAACAAACATTTTGACCAAGAAGTGTTTGTGTAGTAGCTAAATACTGCTACACAAAAACTTCCACAACTAACTTTAACAGCGGTCTTGTTTCTAAGTTTAACGACGTAAATAGTAATCAAGCAAATAGTACAATACGTTTTATAACTGTCCGCTTGAAGGGCCTATAATTGCACTTCAGGGCTAAAATTAATTTCTAGATGAGGCAGTTTAAGGAAGCAGAAGAACAAGTCTAAAAAAAGTCTGTGACATGAAAGCTGTGTTATGCAACAGAAAAAGGTTAGTGTCCGTTTTGACTAAACATGTATGTAAAGGCCTCTACCTTGGGCATACAGTGTCAGCACAGCCTGAATAGCAATGTAGACTCCTGCAAACTGGTAGGTCTCAAACATCACCTGTGGTAGAGGACAGGAAGTACAACTGTTGAGAAACTTGACACACTACAGCAGGCAACGTGGGTGCAAAATTATTTCTGTAGCGTAATGCAGAAGTAGCACACAATGAAGTCATTTCACGGAGGATAAACCAAACTGCAACTTCTGCTATGCTTTTAAAATCAATTTTCCCCCGAAAGGCTGCAAGATGCTGCCTCTGATAATGACAATTTTAATGTTACCTCGATGATTTTCTCACGGTTCTTAGTGGGGTTCATGGGGGGCTCGGTCAGCAGAATCTTGCAGTTGCGGGAGTCGATGTTGAGCTTCTCTGGGCCAAAGGTGTAGTCCCACAAGTGCTTCATGTCATCCCAGTTCCTGACAATGCCGTTCTCCATTGGATAATTGACCTCGAGCATGGAGCGCAGCTCACTAGCCTCATCCCCCACCATCAGGTCCTGCAGGAAATTTAACAGAGATAAATATTTAAAAATAGGGCAGCAGAGCCCTCAGGATTGTGGAGCCCACTGTGGAACAATCAGAGTCACTGGGCAAAAGGATGCGTATATAGCCTCGGCCTGGAAATTAAACTCAGTCATCTCATTTGCCTACTTGCCACCTGAAAACTTCTGTCATCTGACAACAAAAGCATTCATGTAGCACTTTGACTTAAAACGCAATTACCCACCATGCACAACAAGGCATCATTTTCCATGCATATACACCTGGAAACACTTTCCTTTAGCTACAGTACACCACTCGTTTAAGCCACATTCAACTATCTGCATGCAAGGCACCCCGGCAAAATGTAAACAACTGTTGGGTTAGAGCTCAGTGTTAGCCACACAGTCAAGCATCTCACGTTCCACTTGGAGACATCAAAAGCCTACTGAAGGCAGCCATTTTATGGGTTCATCCTGTGCTCTTTGGCATTAATGAGTACCAGTCACAGGCATCGCCTCCATGTGGTGTCATTAAAGAAAAAAGAAAGAAAGAAGGGGGGGAAAAAAGGAAAGAAAAACAGATGTGTTTCCATCTCCACCACAGCTGTCTGCCATGCATCCTCAAGTATGGGCACTTCCTCTACACTTAGAATAAAGAATAATTCTTTTTCATATTGGACATTAATCAATTAAAATATGCTGACTGCTTCAAAATGGCTGGGAAAATAGATACATATGATACATACAGATACAGAAAAATCTGATCTTTGGCACATATTGCTCTGGGTGACATTTTAAGTTGTTTTCAACTGAAAACTGCTTCAGGATTGGTGGGAGGGTAGCTGTCAGGATGCAGCAGGAGATCAGAGACTTTGACAGTGGAACCGGTCCAAAATCTCTTTTAGCACTCCATCGATAACAGCTGGCCTATGATTCACTGCAGCTATTTCTGCTAACACTCTCAGCCTGGAGAAAAAAAAAACTGCTGTGGATTGGCCTTACCAGCCAGCAATACCCAGCTTAGCACCCAAAATCAAAAGGTAATGAGGATGTACAAAAATGGGATCAGAATGAGTGATGAAAAAATTAATTCATGAAACACACTGGGCCAAAACAAAAGAAAAACTCAATCAAACAAGAGGCTTAATTTTTAATTTCATTACATGACTCAGCTCTCTATAGCAAGCAAGAATCAGAAGCACACACCAACCTAAACTTACCATTTTCTGGACATTCTACTTCACCAGGAGAGGAACAAAACATGGAGGAAGAGGAGGCAGATATATAAAAAAAATGAACAAAAAAGTGGAAAGGACAAGGAGAAAGGTAGAGATAGGCACCATGCCAAAATAATGTGAAGCTGTCAAGACATTTACACCGCTGCTGTCTTGCCTGCTAAAATAAAAGGACCTGCTAGTTTTGATGTGGGCTGGTGTTCAAAGCATTTTTCAGAGATTCATTAGGGTGCCAACTCTTACAACAGTCTATCTTGACTGTCTATTACTTTGACACAGTGCTTATATAAGAGACTGACTTTATTCTGTAATGTATATTTCACATCTTGATTTTCTCTCTCTCCTGTTTTCAACTTATATTTTTGTCCGATGACCCATTTCCTTGAGGGGAAAAAAAATGCATAAGGAGGAACAGTCTGTACCTTGATCTCAATGTTTCCCACTTTGGCTGTAGAACGAATGATGGGTCTCCCAACAAGTGCAGGGAAGATGTGCTCTGGGAAGTTGGAGCCTGCATAGCCGCACTTGACAAACTACAATAGAGAGACAAAAAGGGAAGAAAACCAGAGCACAGACGAAGTGATTAGAAAATACTGATGAGATCAATTCTAGAACAGAGCTTGAAAACATCACTATCATCCTATTGATAACAAAGACCCCAATTACCATTCAGAATGAGCATGTTTGATGACGATGCACGTTTCATGTACTGCATGTCTAAATGTGCTCAGTTCCTGTATTTGTAGACTCAAGTATACAAGATGTTTTATATCTGTGCCTAATTTCCTTTTTAATGCAAAAAACAAACAAAGATATTCAACATTAATATTCTGCATCTGTGTTTTTCACATTTATACATTGAAAACCCCTCTGTGTTATTACCAACAAATAAAATATTATTAGAACCATTTGTAAAAATCAATTTTGTGAGAGCTACAAAGACTATCATTTACACCAAATGGAGATATAGACAATTTGCTGTTCTTTGCGCTCAGCTAGAATAGTTGCATGAGCTCAGGTAACCGAAGACCAGGAAAAGATAGCATCAGGGGTGCGCTGGTGTACGATTACCTCTAAAATATCAGCCGCAAATACCGTTACAGGAAGTTGTTTTAGCTCTAATTAAAATATTTGCCTGTTTTCTGATTCTACACACCCTTTTTTGCACCAATTTAATTTGCTTTGAACCAACTATTAAAACATTTTCTGCATCAATACACAGCACAAAATGTAACCAAGTAACAAGGGATGCAGACTGCAAACATGCAATTTGGAAACCGTTATGGTAAAATTCATTGAAAGACTATCAAGAGTAAACTAAACAATAAATAGTCTAAACTTTTTCTGCATGCGAAAAAGAAAAGGAAAGAAACCGCATTTGCATTGGACTGTGAAAAAGCATGCAACAGCGCTCTTAACAAATCTGCTAGTGACATATACTGCTGTGGTTCAGACTCGTCTCACTTCCTCTTGACTTCTCAGTTCAACTCTGACACAGGGCTGTTTTTTCCCTCTGTTTCACAGAAAGCTCTTGAAAGACTCACAACTCAAAAGAGCCTTATTAGTCAGTAACATGCTGAGCCAACATCCTCTTTGACTGCTGACGTTTAGACAAGGAAGCCTGCACACCCCAAAAGAAACAGTGCTACCTGTGTGTGTGCAAGAAGCAATTTAGAAGCATAAACAAAGCTCAGTAAAGTTTATATTAAATGCTTGATGGCACACAAGCTGAGTATTTTATTAAGAGCGAGTACAGCTACAAGGAAATACAGCAGTATATCATTCATGTTGATAATTACTATTGGGGACGAAAAGACCACAAAAATGTATCTGATGTAGTGCAAATATGAGCAGCTTTTTGGATGGTGGTTACTTTCCTTTGTGGTGGGGGCTCTTTCGCAATGTTTCATTTTAAACACCCATAACTTCCGAGTGTTTAGCCCCCACTTTTAATCAATAAGTACATGTAAACACACAGCCGACGTGCAGATCCAAAGATACGTGCAGAAATACACCTGCTGAGGTCTTTCCAGACTCCTTACTAATGGATGCTTGGGTTAAAATTTTAATGAGCGAAGTTAGTGTTAGCTGCGGAATGAGAAAACGTAAAGGTGGTTCCTCAATTCACCTGACACGGCCTAGCTAGCGTTACACCTAGCCGACACTGAGTGAAAAAAACATGTAGCTCTCGTCCTTGGAAAGCAAACCCCGACTACAGCATGGAAAGAATGAATCTGCAAATTCCGTGTGGTTTGCCGAACAAATCGCTGAAATGACTGACGCAGCTGCCAGACAGCAGAAACCAGACAGCCAGCTGTTAAAAGCTAACTAGAAAGGCTAGCTCGGTTAGCTTACTAACCGGTGGTTGCACCTAGGACGTTAACTATTAATTAAGGGAGTTATGCAGGAGGGAGCAATACAACTAGAGATTTTAATTACATTTTATCCGTGCATTCCCATCCAATCCGCGGGCCGTTTCCGCATCAGGACTGGATGAATGAAAATTAGCAGGCTAACTGGCTAGCTACACACCCAGTTAACGCTAGCTAGCTTGGACGGTGACAGACCCACTTCCTGTTTCAGCAAATCAGTCGACATAACGGCTCCTTTTAGAGCAAGACTCGAGCTGGTAACACGCCGAGCTAAAACGGTAAGCTTACCCCCGTCCCATTGTCGCAGACCACCACTTTCCTTCCCTGGCTGTCCATTATGTAAAAGCCCAGTTGCTGCTGAACCTCCCTCAACTTTCTTCGGCAAAGCCGGAAGGAAGACACACCAACCCGGCCGAAAGGAGGAAGGGAAGGGTGCTCATCCGGTGTGTTCAAATGACATACATTCTCTTCTTCATCTTTGAATTCGTCCCATAAAACCCGTTTTATTTATTTATTTCAAATTTTATTTTATTTTTTTAATTTCATATCATCAACCTACATACAGTTAAAGAAGGAAGGGAAAAACATAATCACACAAATAATTACTGTGTGTCACAAACCATCTACATATTGTGCACGCATTAAGTTGTGGTTAGAAGTTTACGTACTGCATAGCATACTTCTTTAATGACTTACACAAAACACAATAATTCGATGCACAGTTATTTATTCGGTCCAGTTTTGATGTGTGTCATGAACCTAACCTGGAGCACCCAGCTGTGTTCTGGCTTTAACTATCTAGCTTCTGTCTAACTACTACTACTATCTTTGCAAGAATGTGGAGGTGGTCCTACTCCTTCATTATTCCATCCACTTTCTGCAATGTACCACAATTACTGACAGCAAAATAGCGCCAGAGAATGATGCTAGCACCACCATGCTTAAGAGCTGGTACAGTGTTCTTATATTTGAAAGCATCATCTTTGCCCCTCCACACATACCCTCTGTTATTGTGACCAAGTAGTTCAGTTTCTGACACTGGTCTTCCAGCAGTTTCCAGTTCCTTGGAATTTCTCATTGTTCTGAGTGTTGGCCAGTGAGTGCTGTCAAACAAATTCTTTTTATGCTGGCAAAGACAAACTACAGTTATAGTCAATCATAATCACCAATGCGAAGTTAGTAGGCCTCGTCAAGTTAAATGAAACTGCAGAACCTTAACATTTAAAATATTTGAGTGTATATATATATATTTGAGCCTGCATGTGCACTTGTGATCTTTTGTGGATTAGAGAAAATCCAAAATAAATTCAGATTAGTGTTTTTTGAACAAAGAAAGATGTATGCTGTACAATCGTTCCATCCTGGGAAATGAACAGTTCAAAATTACCAAGAAATTCAGGCCCATGATGAGCGTTTCACTTCTGACCACAACTATATTTATAAATGGCTGCGCACAATCCATGTATCTTATACAAACGTATTAATTTAGAATTACCCTCTCACGCTTCCAGACATATTTTTATTTAGTATAGGAAAAAGGAGAGAACAAATTCCTTTTAGCTTATTTGATTAGTTTCTGATAACACTTACAATCCCTCTTTTCACATTATAATCATGGCAAAAAGAAAGTACACCATCTTTCAATTCACAGGTTTTACAAATCAGGACATAATAAAATAATCTGATCCTTAGCAGGCCTCAAAATTAGGAAAATTAAACCTCTGACAATCAACTAAATGACACATATGACACATTTTGCTAAATGACACATATTACAATGTGTCATTTAGCAAAAACTAACCCAAAAGCAGAAGCAGTGTGTGTAGGTGTTAAGATTTGGATTTGCTTTGCAGCCACGGGCTCTGGGCTTCTTGCAGTTACTGACTCGACCATGAACTCCTCTGCATACCAAATTATTCAAGAATCAAATGTAAGGCCATCTGTCTCATAGATAAAGCTTGGTCAAAACTGGTTCATACAACAGGACAGGACCTTAATATAACCTGAACCTCAATGGGCTGAAGCAACACTGTAACAGAGAGTAGGGTAAAATTCCAAGTCAGACTGCAAGTCATACAGAAAACGATTACTTTAAGTTATTGATGCTAAAGGAGGCTCCATAAACTATTGATTTATGGGGTGTACTTAATTTTTCATAAACTGCTTCTGAAAGAGATGTAAATAGACTCTTCATTAGACAGAACCTTTGCAAAACAGCTTGTGCAGACTTCCGAAGTACTTCAGCTGATATCTTCAATACCTTGCTGGAGAAATGTGCCAGCCTGCTTTAAGGCCTCCACCATTTTTCTGTTTCCCAAAAACAATTAAAATTCGCCTTGATGACTACAGTCCTGTTGCTTTGACCTCATTAGTAATGAAAATGTTTGAGGATGTTGTGTTGTCGCATTTCAAACCCATCATTGACCCCTCCTGGATCCCTTGCACTAAAGTTATGCTTTCAACACCATCATCCCAGCTCTACGTCTCTCCAGGCTGAATGTGCCTGCTCCCACCTACACTGGGATTAGTGACTTCCTGTTTGACAGAAGGCTGCTTGTGAGATCAGGCAGGCCCATTTCAGATTCAAAGAAGGTGTTTTGACTTTGACTGTCATGACTGTACATAAACCCTTCGTTTTATTGTAAAATGACTACAGGAAGCAGCTGTTTGTTTCACAAGAATGTGCGCAAGTGGACAACAAGCTTGTCACGGCAGTATTTCAGGACAATGTTTTTATACTCCAAAGCACCTCAGTAACATAAAACCACTGGAAACAAACAAATGAACAACAATAATGCTAAATATTTTCTAAAATAGTCAGGAACATGTAGCCTATTAGTTTGTGGACATCATAACACATAAAAACAAAAAATTAGCCAGGAGCAGGAAACAGAAAAAAAAATATCATCAAAGACATCTCAAATACTTTCGTGACTTGAATATGGAAACACATGTATGGCATCCTAATACTAAAACAGACGTAACAGAATACTGTAACTGGCATGAAGCAAAACTTTGTAATAGAGGAAGAAAAATGAAAAAGTGAAAACAAAAGTGATCTTGCTAAATCTGAAATTAAACAAACAAAAAAGTTGTTTGAAATATATATTTCTTTAAAAAGGCCACATAATCACATTCTTTCTGTCTTTTATATGATTTGTCTGTTATAGCTTTACATTAAAATAACCGTGTGTGTCGTTTTTAGGTAAAAATAACAACATACATATAAAAATATCCATTTCGACTGACGTGTTTCCTGTAACAGACTAAATAAATCTGTGTGAAAGGGACGTTAAACCAAACTAAATCACAACACTGCACATTGAGGAGAATAATACTTCTACACACTGTACTGTTGCTGCTGATCTTCTGCAGTGCAGTTTGCAGTTTGGTATGCTTTGAAATTTGAATATCCTTATATGTGAGGATATTTTTTTTTACTCACAACTTTCACCCTAAAAGCAGAGGATAGCCAGCAGGTGGAGTATTTTTACTAAAGCAGGAAAATCAACCTCTCGTTTCCCAATAAGTCTCTATGATTTCATGTGACCTCACATGTAGTAGTATACCTATTCCATACCTCTTCAAACAGCCCATGTTGAATCAGCTACATACATGGGAAAGCAGGCCAAGGCCAAGTGAAAGATTAAAGGGTTTTCTCATTTCTCTAATTTGTGCCTTCTCATGTCCCCTGTTCTTCCTCCTGTCTCAGTTCCTAAAATGCATCTGCAGGTCTTGCTACAAGAAGCTACAATCGAGGATGCACAGGTATGTCCTTTGTCCTCTTTTATACACTGAAGTGTTTCACCTGCAGTGTATAAAAGAGTTTTGCAGACAGCTGGAATAAACAATGGAAAGAGAACTCTGCACACAAGCAATCATATCACAATGTGTTTAAAATGATCAGTTGTGTTATCAAACGTTCTGAACTCTTCTATCTGTGTGTGTTTAACAAAAATATCTCAAATTTTCACAATCAAGTTTGTTGTAAATATAAATAATGTGCTGTCATTTTGGAGAAGTGCATGCTTTGGGTAGGAGTACGCTTGGGAACATGAGGACCTTGGCCTGCATGAAAGACAAGTTAGGAAGCACAGCGATCACCCTGGAAGCCTCTTCACTCAGCTCTTCACTCGGCAGGAATTTTCTGTCAGAGAGCACACACAACCAAACAGTAACAGTTAAACTGGTTTTGAATTATTTCAATTTAAAACAAAAAAACAGATCATATATCAGATTCACTGACCTCACTGAAATGCTCGTCTTCTCTGCGGAGGACATCAGGCGATTCAAAGCGTCCTCTAGGTGGCTGCTGTTAGTGTTGATTTCCAGCTTGCTGATGGTCAACTCATACAGCTCTGGATCAATTCCTTTACACAAAAGCGTTTCGTTATAACAAGACATACAACACAAGCAGCATTGAAGGCAGGGGTGGGCAATTAATTTTCCCACGTTCCCAAATGAAACTGGGATTGTTGTGGGTGGATGCGTTAAAAAGCTTATAAAGAGATGAGCCCACTCCCAACCAGTCGTGGCAGATGACTGCCCCTCTTTGTGTCTGGTTCTGCTGAAGGTTTCTTCCTGTTAAAATTAAGTTTTTTCCTTCCCACTGTCAGTAGAGTGTCTTTACCTTATAACATTTAGTGCCATGAGGAGGCTGTTGTTGTGATTTGGCATTATATAAATAACACTGAATTAAATAGATAAGATTAATATTGAGCAAAATTGAGTTCAGCTTAATGGTCTGGCCTTCCACAACAGTCCCAGTTTCTAATGTGGCCTCTTGAGAAAAGTATTTCTCCACCCCTGATCTAGGCTCATTTCTGTATTGCTCCAAGGTAGTATCACAATTGAGAGGTGTAGTTATTTACCTGGAGGGGGACTCTGGCTTTGGGTGCTACTGCTGGACCTGCTCTCATCCTCAGGACCAAAGTAATCCAGACTGAGAGCAGAACAGTCTGTGCTAGCATAAGGGAGAAAGAAGAAGAGGTCTGAAGCTTTGTCTTTTTATCAGGACAGTCAAAGGAAACGGGTACAATTATTAAGGTAAATAAAAGAACCTCAATGGCATGTGGTGTCAGCAGTTTTGTTTGTTAGATGTTATCTACATGTACTCTCCATGACTTGGAGTGTACACTTGGAAGGCAAGTACATGTATATTAGTATGTTAGTTTTAAAGAGGACTCTTACAGCAAAGTTTAAATCAGTGTTTTGGAGCCTGCTGTGGTGGAAGTCTTTAAGTGTGTTTCACTTCTGAGAACACCCAGTGGTGTTGTGTACTGTAGTGAAACCTTTTTCACAGAAGACATACGGTGACTTGTCACAACAGGAATGTAACAAGGGCTTAGTTACCGTAAGTCACATTAAATCACGTGCCACAAGAAATCCTCTAGCTTTATACTTTATACTTAATGTGTCCATGATGGTTTGTTATATTTTTCGTGTAAATAAAGAGCAGAGTTTTTTTTGGGCACACTAAGTTATATGTTAACATTATTCTTCATCATGTTACCAGATGAAGAATAAATATAACCAGCAGTGAAAATTTGAATTTAGACTCAAATTGAGGCATTATTGTTCAGTCATGTTGTCATTTGTAATGCCTGTTAATGTTAAAGGAAAACTGTATACTGACAAAACCAGTCACAACCAGGAGGCTGCCGCTTCACTGCAATGAAGAAGGTTAAACAGTAGAGGTCAGCAGATACACACCGCTAAAGTTGGGTTTTTTGTAGTCCGTTTCCCTTTTAAGTTTTATATGTGATTATTGTGTGTAATACTAGTGAATGGTAATGCTAACAGGTTCCAGCTTAAAGATGAAATAGAATAATCTAATCAAATTAGTAGTCTTTTGTACTAATTGATGAGGATTGCCTTCTCCTGCAGACTCTGGTGGATTTGTCCTTATAAGGTCATGAAATAAAATCTTGTCATTTGTAGTTAAAAAAAAATGTTTGGCCCCAAGTTCGGATTTTTTTTCCCATTTTTGTAAGCAACTGAAGTAGTCTTAAAGGTCAAATACCAACTAACCTTGTGTAAACACACACACACACACACAGCCTGACTAGACAACCACACCTGATTACTACCAGTCCTAACTAAAAATAACTTAGAGATTTTCAGAAGCGCAGAGTCAGTTAAATGACCTTCCAGCAACACAATAATCCTAAATCCAAAGAAATTCTGAAGAACTTAAGAAGAAAGTGATAAACACATCAGTCTGGGATGGGTTACAAAGCTATTTTTGAGGCCGGTTCGTGTAAACCCTTGCAGACACATGGCCTCCAGATCCACAACGAGACATTATCAATAAATAAAGACTTTCCAGGACGGCTCATCCGGGAAGTCATAAAAAAAATAGAGGTCAGCAGAAACACACATCTAAAGAGAAATATGTAAGAAACTGTGCACAGTGGGCAAAAATGAGACCCATGGAAGAGTGTAGACGTTATAGCATCTTTTGAAGAAAACTAAGGCTTATACAGAGTCTGCTAAAACATACTCTAATGGACTCTGACATTTTGGGTCAATGTTTTAAAGAACGATTAGGATGAACTTTTTGTAAGAGAAAAAGTGTCACACCTGGTATAAACCAGACTCAGAATTCAACAAATTGGATGTTTTACGAAGAGTCAAGCGTGGAAGTGTTAGTGTTGTGAATGCTGTTGGAGCCAGTTGGCAGAGAGAAACTTGATATTGACCAAAAATCTTGTAGAACAAAAAGTAGCTGCGGCTGCTGCTGCTGAAGGGTCACCACAGCAGGTGGATCTGCTTGGATTCTCCTAACGCACCCCTCCCATTTTTCTGGGCTTGAAACCAGATCGATGATTACGCTAGCATGTCTGGGGGCTCTTGCCAAAAATCCCAGAACTCAGTTTCGAGTGCAAGGGCAACCCTGGTGAGGCAATGATCTAAACATAAAAATAAACAAAACACTTCCAAGAAGTTCACTTCAAAATGGCTCATAAATTGAATAAAATTCCATTTTAGTGTGAGCTAGTTTGAGGTTGGACTTGAACCCCACTGAGATGCCGTGGAAAGATCTGAAAAGAACCATTAGGCTTCAAAACCAGCCCCCTAAATGTGGCTGCACCAAAGCACAAAGCATTTGGTTGTACGTGTTCTAAAGGTGGCACAATTGGCTATTAAATTCAGAGACGCAATTTCTTATTATAAAGTAATTGCGTCTCTGAATCACATTACAGAATCATTCCTCAAAAGGCTCAACACAATCATTTAGTGCTAACTGAATGTTTTTATGTAAAATCTTGTTTGACTATCTGACAGTTTGGAACAGAAAAATTACAAAATGTAAATTAGATGGGGGTTTAAAAAAAAGTCTCTGCTTTTTGGACTTTTTTGTTGTCTTGCAAAAAAAAAAAAAAAAAAAATCAATAAATAAATAGAAAAGCCATGCAAATGGTTAAACTTTGAGTAATGTAACTCTAGTCAACCACTGAGAAAAGTGGTTTTATCACAAAGTGATAAAAGAGTGAAAACTTGAAGAGAAGACAAACCAAGCAGACAGGATCAACCGATTTATTTCAGTATTTACAACTATTTCCCTCTACTCTGATAGCAGTGCATTAATTCTCAATTTGAGCAGTAAATCTGAATAAATTAAGAGGAAAAAAAGGTTTTTGTCACTGTAGGTCCAAACATTATTTCACTATTTGGGAGAAAAAAAGCACTCATTAGAAAATGCTTAGCAAAAGGCACAACTCATTTAAAAAAAAAAAAAGAGTGTGTGTTTACAGGAACAGTGCAGAAACATGTTTGATTGATAATGAAACACTGAAAAGCACTCAAAACCTGTTTTCTCAAAATAAAGCAAATTGGAATCAAACACTGCCACACAGAACGATCATATCTAGAATCAAGTGCAAAACACCTAAAAGAAAAACAAAGAATTAAGTATTAACTGACAACATAAAAAATCACACCTGCAAGCTTTAACTGTGACTCCTCCTTTGCAATTTTAATTATGAAAGCCTGCCTTCTATTAGGACAGTAATCCCACAAATTAAATTAACCCCAAAATTGGCTTCATATCTAACAGAAAGAAAGAAATAATAAATTACAGAACACACCACACAGTTACATAAAATGATGTACAATAATAAGATTGCATCCTGCATCTTCTTGTATTAATAGATTTGTTCTTGCAAACTGGTCATGTGTTTTGACTTTCTTTCTGCACTCAGCACCACTTACACCCTGCACACTGCCCTCTGCTGTGCAAGCTTCATTATTACAACTTTAGTCTTTGTTCTGCCCTATGTTTTGTCTTCTATGTGTTGCCGATCTAAAAATAAAATAAAATAAAAAAATTACAAATAAATAAAAACAAACAAAACAAACAAAAAACTGAACTCAGATGATCGGGAGATGTAAAATAGGTTCCTCTTTTCGTACAGTTGCCTGAGGACCTGCAGACTGAAATAATCCAGATTTGAGCAAGAACATTACTGCTCAAGTCCAGGAAATGGGTGTAGTAGGTGCTCAGTGCCATCCTTAGTTATATACATGTGTATATCAATAAACACCATCAAAAAAAGATGCTACGTTTCATGCTACAAATTAGAATTAGATTTTATATTTTAGTTAGTAGTCACAATTCACAATTTTAAGTTAGTAAGCTATGCTTTCAGCCACGCTGCATGTCATACATGGAAAACAAACTCTTTGTTATAATTATTTAGCACACTTTATTTTACCTTTACCCTCTTAAACATATGCAGCAGCAAAATGATTTGCGTGGCAAAGTTTGTGTATGACTGTTCACAGCTGTTTTACAGCAATGACAGAGCTATATCTTTTTTAGTGTGTTGGTTTGAATCCATGTCGCATTAAGTTATGAAAGAACCAGATGGGATTTTCCTACCTGCCCTTTTTTTGTTTTTTGTTCTTTGTTTGTGGTCTCATCAAAAAGTTCTGCAATTCAATTGACAAAAGGCAAATTAACAAAAAACAAAGATCTAAAAACAAACAAACAAACAAAAAAATACAACAACAAAAAAAACCCCCAAAAACTGTACCCCAGCAATACTTGGCTGAAGTCCCCTTCAAGATCATCTCCTTGATCTTTGCTTTCCAAAAGTTTGATGTTCATTATGAAATTAGGCAGTCATGCTTGAAGTGATCCAGATGTGCACAGGGAGATTACACTGAAGGGGAGATTGGCCATATTTTAATCTAATTTGCATTTTTCTGTGGACTCTTGGAACCTTATTTTTTATTTTTATTTTTAAATCATACTTTCTGATCAAAGAGAATATTTAATAATTTTTAATTTATAACTCACGATTTTTGGAATTTAGGATGAATACAAACGTTCATTTGAAAACTGCAAAAACATAAAACTGAACAGTACAATAAGTTATGATTCTCATTGACTTGATAAAACATTCCTGAGCAAAAAAAAAAAAAAAAAAAAAAAAAAAAAGTATACTGGTATAGATTATTCTTTTTTAATTTGTCTTTACTAGAAATGTCTAATGGTTGACTTACAGTAATTCTGGCAACAGGTTGATGATATTAGTACTAAGGACCTGGGAGTTTGACCCCCACAATAACCAAAAATTAAAAGACAAAAAAAGAAAAAAAAAAAGATCCTTTAGAAGAACAAATCTGTTAATTATTCAGAGTGCATGTTATTTTCATGCTCAGTGAGTCAACCACAAAACAGAAAAGAAACAGGTTAGTATGCACATCATGTCTTCAATAGGCTTCTTACACATCAGGTGTGAGTTCATTAGAAATTGTCCATAAATAAATTAGACTGATAAATACTGAGATAAATCTTTTCTCAACAGGACAACAGGTAAATACAACAGGTGAAGAAAAAGGGCAAAAAGGGAGATCAGCACAGTGTTTCCCCTGTTTTTGGTCATAATTTCAAAATACTGGATGATTGTTATTCTTGAGAGGAAATTATTATTAAAGGAAAATATTATATTTTGATGACATGTTGTGATCCCGTATTACTGCAAAGCGCCTTAAGGGGAAACACAGTAAATTCAAAGAGAAAAAGCACATGCTGTGAAGATAGTGAGAAGCCCAGAGTTAAATCTTAACAAAAGGTTTGGTTTGATAATAGAAGCCATGACTGGTAGTCTACTTCCGACCCCAGAAATGTGGGGCTCGGCGAGGGGACGTACCGTCCTGAGAGCTGCTAAGGCCACGACCGCTCCAGTCCAGCTGGCTGGAAGGGAGCTCCTCCTGCCATGACATAAAATTGACCTTCTTTAATGGCATTTTAAGTTATTCTATTCATGTGTAATGCTTTGTGATTTTTTTTTTAATAAGTCAAATCAAACAGACAAGTTTACCTGCGCTGAATGTGTTGAGGGGCCCGGTATATCCCGGGGCCCTGGAGGTGCTTGTGCTGTAACAGCTGTGCTTCCTGAAGAGCAGGCAGCTGGCACAGCATCTTTGGTTGGCTCAAGCATTCCCTGAAAGTGACAAAAACTGATATTCCAGCTGGGAAACACTGAATAAAGATACATAAAGAGCAACCGGTCCCACAGGGAAGCGACAAAGCCCAGTATGCTTTAGTACTACTGAATCTGTCCTCCATTCAGAGACAATCAGACAAGACAGTTTGTCTGATCTCCTACCACACACACCAGTGACGTTTATTCACATTTACTGCAGCAAGACTCACCAGGCTGGATGCAAAAGCAGGCACAGTCACAGACTGCTTATTCCTCCCAGTGAACACCTTGGAATTGGGAATGAGCAAGTGTTAGCAACACTATAACATTGGAAAATACCAACAGAATTTTTTGGTCCATTTTAGCAGCAGTTTAAGCCATGTAATGGAAAATGCTACTGATGCCTAACTCACAACGTTTCTTGTGTCCACGCCAAGGCAACTGAGCAGAGTCCTGTTAGTATGGGAGCCCCCCCACTGAAACTGGAGCCCAACTGCATTGTGGACATCCTGATGTGGCCTCAATATCTCCTGCTGAATCCTGGAAGGTCAGAAGAAAATTTAAAAGCAGCTAAGATGTTGAGAAGTTATTACTTTATCTGTTATATCAAGGAAGGAAATTCTAAAATGTTAAGGATACCACTACAAATTGCAAACATATGCACTAATATGATTAGTGCAAACTAATCCTATAGGGTACATCTTCAGACCAGATTTCTATTAACCCATTCATGCATGAATTATGACAACCTCAATCAGGATTTTTTTCTTAAGTATTTTTATTCATCTTTAGGCATGAAAAAGATTTTTGAACTTGATTTTTAACCTATTTTTCAAATAGTTTTTGACATGTCCACTTAGGTGGACAACATCACCTTTGGAGTGTTTGGCAGGGTATGGAGTGACACATCAGTGTCCAATGTAGTGGTTTATGTGCACATAACAAAAACACAAGCTCACATATAGATACTCGATCTACAACAGGAAATCACAGAAAATTAACCAATCCTAAGCCTGAGGGGAAGTTGACAGACTAGCTGATGGCTTTCCAGATTGGTTAAGCCATAGTTCAGGAGGTTCTCCTCACCGCTGAGCACTGCTGGGGACTGGTACCTCCTCCCCACTCTCAGAGAGATGCTCAGCTTGAAGCAAAGCACTGAGGCCAACCAGCTCCTTCTCATCTTCCACAGCTGGAACCACTACCTTTGGGAAACTGGCCTGAAGGATTTCCTGGACACGACAGGGCAGTGAATCCTGGTCAGATAGGAATATAAGATGGTTCATTTTTAAACTAGAAGTTCAGAAATATGTATTTATCTTTTTAAAACATTAATATGCCTTTAAATAGCTTACATTCTTTTTAAAAATTGGTAACATTTAATAATAAAAACAGACAACCGATAATGTAAGCAGAAGTTTAGGTTTTTAAATAAAATTAACCTCTACCTGAGAGCTGTTCCTTCTTGTTCCTTCCACTCTGTCCTGCTTATTCTTTTCCTCATCGTCTACATCAGTCTGCAGGCTGCTGACTGGTGCTCTGAACGGTCTCCAACTTCTTCCATCCTCTGCACTCTGGTCATTGAATTCCGCCCACGACCCCTCTTCATCCTCCTGCGTGGGCGCCGAGCAGAAATCTGCAAAGCTGTCACTCAGTGGGAGATTTCCCAGAATCCGCACGCCTGCATCAGCCGTTTGAAGATCTTCTTGAGGTCTGTGATGCTCAAAACTGATGTCAGTAAAGTCAGCAAATCTGTCTTGCAAATTTGTTCCAGATTGTGACTGTTTGGAGGTAGCAGAATTTTCCTGAGTCGGATATTCGCAGTGATGAACATCCCTGTCTGACTCAGTCTGGTTGAGGTTTGTCACAAAAGAGTCAGAATGTCTGCAGTTTCCCAGGTCTTCATCATCTTCATCAAACTGGTCCCAATCAGTTTGATCATCTTGAGAAGCAAGGGATGAAACATTTGGTTCCAAATCTGCAGAAGCAACCTCAAACGACAAATCATCACTGAAGGATGCCAAGTCCTCTGACATAGGCTCATGCATACTACATGTTTGAAAGATTTCTTCTGCATCTCCATCGTCCTGTACCTCAGAGGTTTGAGGAGAATTACAGCTATTCCTCCTTTCCCTCTGACTATCCCAAGGCTTATCTAGCTCCTCCTCTTCAGAAGGAAAACTCCAATTTTCTGCAGCTTCCTGAGGCTGATGATGGACCTGAGATGGTTGCACAAGTGCTGCATCTCTTTTCTCCCTGTCCCCGATCTCAGT
Source organism: Neolamprologus brichardi (assembly GCF_056152115.1). Classification (NCBI taxonomy): domain Eukaryota; kingdom Metazoa; phylum Chordata; class Actinopteri; order Cichliformes; family Cichlidae; genus Neolamprologus; species Neolamprologus brichardi. The sequence continues at coordinate 6,970,777 of NC_142116.1, read as the reverse complement.
GCAGATGTTTTGTTTTTCTTTGTGTGCACAGTGATATCTGGGCTCAGATTCCATAATAAAATCCTCTTCTGATTCATGTATTTGTTCACTAAAGGTGCCATTTGTCCCTTTTACTCTCGCATCCTCCTGCTCTGCGTTAGCCATTGGAGAGAAGCCACAACACCAGGGATGTCCCGTCTGCTTTGTAAACACAGTGAAATCAGCAAACCCCGTTTCCTCCACAGGAGACCGACCACCCGCTACAGAAGAAGTATGGGCCCCAGAGTTATGTTCTCTTTCAGCAAATCCATTTGTGAGGTGCAAAGAAGGTTCAGCATTATAATCCTCCTGTCCTACATCCATCTGAGCCTTACCAGACTCCAGCTTCACTTTGGATGTAGGCTGGGATTGTTCACCTGCGCAATTAGAGCTGCAACTGGGTTGATGGGTGGCTGGTTCTGAGGTTGGAGAAGGAGGTCTGAAACTAGAAGGTGACTCAGTCGCATCAGCAAAATTAAGAGACTCATCCTCCTCTGATGCCACCTCCCCATCACCATCATCATCATCCATCAGAGGCAAGGAAGAGGAGTGCAAGGGTATGATGTTGGGTTCCATGGGTTCTCCTTGCAGGACCCAAAGGACTCATGCACCTGGTAGAAGAAAGTGCATACAATCAGAAAAGAAGGATAAAAAAAACAACAGCTTCTGGGAATAATTTCAGTGTTAAAGATATTTGCTTAATAATTTATACTTAAAGGTTCTTTTTGGATAAAGCTTATATTTTCGGCTGGATCAAATGACCCTGAACCCTTGTCGGGGGGGCGGGGGGGGCTTTCCATGATGCACTGAGCATTTCTTCCTTAATCATTTCTTTTCACTCTTTACTGCATTCAATCACTAGTAGTTATTAAACTCTGGCTCCCTCTACCATACTCTTTTCTCCCATCTCTGCTCTCTTCCTTAGCTGGTCACGGCAGATCGCTGTTCCTCCCTGTGCCTGGTTCTACCAGAGGTTTTTTCCTGTTAAGAGGGACTTTTTCATTCCCACAGTCACCAAGTACTTGCTCATAAGGGGTTTTCCGATTGTTGGGCTTTTCTTTGTAATACTGTAGTGTCTCTCACTGATTAAATATTCCAATAATAAAATGTGCTGGAAATAAGCAGGCCACGTCCCCTTTAAATATGAATATTTGTTTTACCTTTTTAAAAAAAAAAGCAAATGTTTTTTATTTTATCTTATTAGCCTGGCTCACCTGAGATCAAAATAGCAGGCAGGTGGAACAAAAGACCAACTGAAATAAATTTGGCACAGCCCTGTGATCATTGATTTCCACACTTGTGTACATGGGACTGCTGGCATTCTGCAGAGTTAAATAATGAGGAACTTGCACATAATGTACACAATGAGCAATCTGATTTCCTCATTTCAAATATCACCTTCTTCTTTCATTTGATCTATAAAACCACCTGCATGACTCTCCACCTGGTTCTGATCCTAAGACGCAAGAGAGGCCAGCGCTGCCCCGGACAGTAAGCCGATACGGGAAACAATATCCGCACCTTTGTGCTACTTAGATGAACAGCACAAACCCGAAGTCTTAGCCCTACAGGGTCACAGATAAGCTCTTAACGCAAAAAAAAACAAATGAACTGGAGTCTATTCTGGTTGATTCTATTTAACAAATGTGATCATGCGTGTTTCTGTATTAAACAAGTTAACGCACGCCTTTTGTGGGCGAAAACAAGCACCGCCGTCCTGCCATTTTCTCCAGCCTCTTCATCCTGGACAGACAGACAGGTGTCATCGTGGCATGACGTGAACAGCTGAATGTAGAGTCATGTAAACGCAAACTGTTCACGAAACTCGCTAATTAGGTAGCACTGATCCAAAGAGAGCTTACTCACCAATAAATAATGGGGTTAAAATAAGGTAGTTCCCATACGGCATTCCGCTGTCCTGTTACCGACACAGAAGCTGATTAGCTGACATGGCCAGCGGCTAGCTCATGTAGCCGCTGTCTGACGCTAGCTGTCGGTCAGAATCAGCCAGACAGTGACAGGCCGTTTAACGAGCAATCCCAGCTCTTTATTTATCACCTCTCGTTCACTTCGCCTGTCTGTCAACGGTGCAGCCCTTCTCCATCCTCTCGCGGTCTCCGTAGGCGTCACCTGGGATGCTAAAAGTACTAAGATGTCACACTCTGCTCCATCCACAGTGACGGGAGTAACTCAAGGTCAGCGTCACAGACGGGGAAAGGGATGCCTCTTCAAAATAGACGATCTTCGTTGAAGGGCCTGAGGAAGAATATCGCCTCCTACTGGAGGAAATTTATCCCTAAATTGCCATTTTTTTAACCTCCACTTTGTTACTGTCACTGTAAACAAACGAATAAACAAAACTATGTTTCATGGATCTAAGTTAGCATCCTCAGGTTTGCAACTGTGGGAAATATATTCTTCCTGGTGTTTATCATGTTTTTTTCACCTGTATCAGGTAACCAGATAAGGACAGAAGGTTATCTGTCCTTATCTCATATCCTACAGTACAAAGGCTTAGATAATTTATGGAAATGTGTGCTTTATCACTGTCTATAATTATTATTTTTTTCTGTGCAAACATTCAAAGCAAACACATAAAATATCAGAAAATAAAAAATAAAACTGGGTCGAACTGTGTGAAGACTGGGCTGACTTTTTCTGATTCAGCATAGCTGTTTGTATGGCAGAATAAGAGAAAGTGTCAGGCTTTACAGGCCACATAGTTTCAGGATTTTCTTTAAGTGATTGGTTTGAGATTTTTAGTTGGATGTTGTTACGGTCTTTTCTTCCTGTTTGTTTTGTTGTGCCTTCCTGTCTATCTCGTTTCTCCATTTCCCCCTCCCTTTGCCTTCATGTTTCAGTATTTATTTTCCTCTTTGCAGTTAGTCTGCTATCATGAGTATTACCTCTATTTGCTTCCAACTCTGTTCAATCTGTCATGTGTGGACGTGTCCTGCTTCTCCCCAAGTAAGCTCATCTGTTTCCCCACCTCTTCTTCCCTGAGTTCCTTCTCGCTTGTTTTTGAGTGTTTCTATTTGTTTTGCCTACTGGACTTAGTGTAACATTAGTTCTTTTTGGATTAAAGGCTTTTGCATTAAAGGCGTAGCTTTTGTTTATTTAACTTGCCTCTGCCTCCCATTGTTGGGTCCAGCATGTGCTAACACATGTAACTGCAGTAATGTTACATCTGCTCTGTGTACGATCTGAATATTATTACACAGCGGTTCCACAGATGATTTTCACATCATTTTCCCCTAACTAAGGGTGTATCTGTACACATCATTCATAAAAGATGTCTTATTGTGAAAAAATGCAAACATTCATCACTAATACAGATTTTTATAGGCACCTTTGAAAACACTCAAGGACACCTTACAAATTTAATAACAATTTCAAATTCTGAGGCAAGTGGACAAGTAAAAAAACTCTTTGAAAGGTAGATGTTTAAAAGGTTCAAAAAAGTTTTTTTCATGCCCAAAGCTTAATAAAAATACTTAAGCAAAAAAATCCCAATTGAGGTTGTCATAATTCATGCATGAAAGGGTTAAAACTTATCCTTTGTTTCATTTTTTTAGTGAAACTCTCGTAGAGTAGCTTTGAAACTGATAATTCAGCATATACTAAAAAATAAAAGTATATATACTGTACAAATATACTGTATTTCTTACAGTATATTTGTGGGCATTTTATTTTGCAATATTTCTAATTACCACACTTAAAAATGAACAGCCTGTAATGCTATCATGACTCATCACAACGGAGAGAAAAAGATGAGTTTACAAACGCAAACGCATCTTTTTCTCTCCGTTTTGGCCTTCCGTCCACACCGAGACGGTGTTTTCAGTCAAGGAAAGCGCAGCGTTTTGAAAACGCTCTCCAAAGCGTATACATTTGAAAAACGCCGTTTTCCCGTAGCATTGTGGAAAGCGAACTGGAGCCTTTTTGAAAACAATGATACATTGTAGACTACGTCCACATGTACACGGGTATTTCTGAAAACTGAGGTTTTTCGTTTTAAAAAAACATCCCATCCACACCTCAACACCAAAAACGAAGGAAAATGCTGCCAGGAGCATGCCAAAGCAACAGGTGGCGATATATTCCTAACCGTGTAGAAATGTTGGCCAATCAGATATCTAGACGCCTGGGCGGGAAAGAGTAAACAAAGATGGCGCAAAGAAGCGGAACTGAGTCCTATGTGTGGAGGGACATTAACTGTCTGTGTATGTAAGCATTTAAACACTACAGAGAGTAAAATTAACAGTATTTTGTCTAAGTCCGCCATTGTAGAAATTAATTTCACCGAAACAATAACTTGGCGCACAGTGTGACGTCAAAAAAGGCGCAAACCTTAGACCCTGCGTTTTCTCCGTTTTCCTTGTCCATAGTAAACGCAAAAACGGATTTCTTGAAAATCTCCACTCAGGAATTTTTAAAACTCTCCGTTTTCAGGGACCGAAAACACCATTTACGTGTGGACGAAAGGTACAAACGCATAGAAAAATATACATTTTCAAAAATACCCATACATGTGGACATATCCTAGTCAAGTGATGCAATCGTGACAAATTGTGACAGCCCCGTTAAAGATTAATATCAGTTTGTACATGCTCCAGATAGCTTTTATTCCAATTCTTTAATTCTCAATCGCTTTTCCAACTTTGTACTTTTGTATTACTTGCAGCAAAAACTCCACCTCATTGTTAGTCCATTTAAAAAACTCGTTGCTTTTCCTCGACATTTTGCTGCGACGTTTCAAAGAGCCGGAAACGGCAGACAGAAAGGAGGCAGGTCGAATCACCTTGCGTTTCACGCATGCGCAGTATAGGAACGTAAGCGTTTTCGGACGTTTCAATGTGGACGCACAACTCTGTGAAAACGGTAGTCTGGACACGGAGCGTTTTCAAACGAAAACGCCTTTTTCAAATTTATCCGGGCTAGTGTGGACGTAAGATCACGGGCCGTTCCAATGACGTCACCAATCACCACACTTCAAAGCACAAAGCCTGCGTTGTCACAGTAACGCATTCTGCGAAATGAGGTCATATATAGGAGTGAAACTGACATTCGCACAGCCTGAACTGGCTCACGTCTGAGGTGCTGCCGTCTGTTCAGTCGAGGCTGCACCCACCTATAAAAGGTGGAGGCTCACCAGGACATGCACACCTCACAAGTTCCCGGCTCTCTTGACTCGGTTGAAGACGGGTTTCTTGGAGAAGGGGAGGGCAGTGAGGCACAGTCCCCCGTCCCTCGACGCCCCTCGCGATGCCCCTCCTTCTTCGACTAACCCTCTGCAGAGGAGCCGTGAGAGCCAGGAACTTGTGAGTTTTGTATGTCCACTCAGGCATCATTCATACCTGGTCTGTAGGAAGTTCCTGTCAGAAGGAGAGGGGCACTGCGAGGGCGTCGAGGGGCGGAAGGCGGTGCCTTAGTGCCTCCCTCCTTCTGACATTGTAAAGGAACCCTAACTTTATTATTTTTTTAATAGTAAGATATATATGTATATATTTTTTGTCCTCTGATGAGGTTTGAAGTGTCTGTGTGGTGCAGCTGGTCTGGTCTGTCTCTGTACAGTCGAGGCTGCACCCACCTATAAAAGGTGGAGGCTCACCAGGACATGCACACCTCACAAGTTCCCGGCTCTCTCGACTCGGTTGCAGACGGGTTTCTTGGAGAAGGCGAGGGCAGTGAGGCACAGTCCCCCGTCCCTCGACGCCCCTCGCGATGCCCCTCCTTCTTCGACTAACCTTGTGCAGAGGAGCCGTGAGAGCCAGGAACTTGTGAGTTTTGTATGTCCACTCAGGCATCATTCATACCTGGTCTGTAGGAAGTTCCTGTCAGAAGGAGAGGGGCACTGCGAGGGCGTCGAGGGGCGGAAGGCGGTGCCTTAGTGCCTCCCTCCTTCTGACATTGTAAAGGAACCCTAACTTTATTATTTTTTTAATAGTAAGATATATATATATATATATACATATATGTATGTATGTATGTTTTTTGTCCTCAGATGAGGTTTGAAGTGTCTGTGTGGTGCAGCTGGTCTGGTCTGTCTCTGTACAGTCGAGGCTGCACCCACCTATAAAAGGTGGAGGCTCACCAGGACATGCACACCTCACAAGTTCCCGGCTCTCTCGACTCGGTTGCAGACGGGTTTCTTGGAGAAGGGGAGGGCAGTGAGGCACAGTCCCCCGTCCCTCGACGCCCCTCGCGATGCCCCTCCTTCTTCGACTAACTCTCTGCAGAGGAGCCGTGAGAGCCAGGAACTTGTGAGTTTTGTATGTCCACTCAGGCATCATTCATACCTGGTCTGTAGGAAGTTCCTGTCACAAGGAGAGGGGCACTGCGAGGGCGTCGAGGGCCGGAAGGCGGTGCCTTAGTGCCTCCCTCCTTCTGACATTGTAAAGGAACCCTAACTTTATTATTTTTTTAATAGTAATATACATATATATATATGTATGTATGTTTTTTGTCCTCAGATGAGGTTTGAAGTGTCTGTGTGGTGCAGCTGGTCTGGTCTGTCTCTGTACAGTCGAGGCTGCACCCACCTATAAAAGGTGGAGGCTCACCAGGACATGCACACCTCACAAGTTCCCGGCTCTCTCGACTCGGTTGCAGACGGGTTTCTTGGAGAAGGGGAGGGCAGTGAGGCACAGTCCCCCGTCCCTCGACGCCCCTCGCGATGCCCCTCCTTCAATTCGACTAACCCTCTGCAGAGGAGCCGTGAAAGCCAGGAACTTGTGAGTTTTGTATGTCCACTCAGGCATCATTCATACCTGGTCTGTAGGAAGTTCCTGTCAGAAGGAGAGGGGCACTGCGAGGGCGTCGAGGGGCGGAAGGCGGTGCCTTAGTGCCTCCCTCCTTCTGACATTGTAAAGGAACCCTAACTTTATTATTTTTTTAATAGTAAGATACATATATATGTATGTATGTATGTTTTTTGTCCTCAGATGAGGTTTGAAGTGTCTGTGTGGTGCAGCTGGTCTGGTCTGTCTCTGTTCAGTCGAGGCTGCACCCACCTATAAAAGGTGGAGGCTCACCAGGACATGCACACCTCACAAGTTCCCGGCTCTCTCGACTCGGTTGCAGACGGGTTTCTTGGAGAAGGGGAGGGCAGTGAGGCACAGTCCCCCGTCCCTCGACGCCCCTCGCGATGCCCCTCCTTCTTCGACTAACTCTCTGCAGAGGAGCCGTGAGAGCCAGGAACTTGTGAGTTTTGTATGTCCACTCAGGCATCATTCATACCTGGTCTGTAGGAAGTTCCTGTCAGAAGGAGAGGGGCACTGCGAGGGCGTCGAGGGGCGGAAGGCGGTGCCTTAGTGCCTCCCTCCTTCTGACATTGTAAAGGAACCCTAACTTTATTATTTTTTAATAGTAAGATATATATATATATGTATGTATGTTTTTTGTCCTCAGATGAGGTTTGAAGTGTGTGTGTGGTGCAGCTGGTCTGGTCTGTCTCTATACAGTCGAGGCTGCACCCACCTATAAAAGGTGGAGGCTCACCAGGACATGCACACCTCACAAGTTCCCGGCTCTCTCGACTCGGTTGCAGACGGGTTTCTTGGAGAAGGGCAGGGCAGTGAGGCACAGTCCCCCGTCCCTCGACGCCCCTCGCGATGCCCCTCCTTCAATTCAACTAACCCTCTGCAGTGGAGCCGTGAGAGCCAGGAACTTGTGAGTTTTGTATTTCCACTCAGGCATCATTCATACCTGGTCTGTAGGAAGTTCCTGTCAGAAGGAGAGGGGCACTGCGAGGGCGTCGAGGGGCGGAAGGCGGTGCCTTAGTGCCTCCCTCCTTCTGACATTGTAAAGGAACCCTAACTTTATTATTTTTTTAATAATAAGATATATATATATATATATATATATATATGTATGTATGTTTTTTGTCCTCAGATGAGGTTTGAAGTGTCTGTGTGGTGCAGCTGGTCTGGTCTGTCTCTGTTCAGTCGAGGCTGCACCCACCTATAAAAGGTGGAGGCTCACCAGGACATGCACACCTCACAAGTTCCCGGCTCTCTCGACTCGGTTGCAGACGGGTTTCTTGGAGAAGGGGAGGGCAGTGAGGCACAGTCCTTCGTCCCTCGACGCCCCTCGCGATGCCCCTCCTTCTTCGACTAACTCTCTGCAGAGGAGCCGTGAGAGCCAGGAACTTGTGAGTTTTGTATGTCCACTCAGGCATCATTCATACCTGGTCTGTAGGAAGTTCCTGTCAGAAGGAGAGGGGCACTGCGAGGGCGTCGAGGGGCGGAAGGCGGTGCCTTAGTGCCTCCCTCCTTCTGACATTGTAAAGGAACCCTGAATTTATTATTTTTTTAATAGTAAGATATATATATATGTATGTATATATTTTTTGTCCTCAGATGAGGTTTGAAGTGTCTGTGTGGTGCAGCTGGTCTGGTCTTTCTCTGTACAGTCGAGGCTGCACCCACCTATAAAAGGTGGAGGCTCACCAGGACATGCACACCTCACAAGTTCCCGGCTCTCTCGACTCGGTTGCAGACGGGTTTCTTGGAGAAGGGGAGGGCAGTGAGGCACAGTCCCCCGTCCCTCGACGCCCCTCGCGATGCCCCTCCTTCTTCGACTAACTCTCTGCAGAGGAGCCGTGAGAGCCAGGAACTTGTGAGTTTTGTGTGTCCACTCAGGCATCATTCATACCTGGTCTGTAGGAAGTTCCTGTCAGAAGGAGAGGGGCACTGCGAGGGCGTCGAGGGGCGGAAGGCGGTGCCTTAGTGCCTCCCTCCTTCTGACATTGTAAAGGAACCCTAACTTTATTATTTTTTTAATAGTAAGATATATATGTATATATTTTTTGTCCTCTGATGAGGTTTGAAGTGTCTGTGTGGTGCAGCTGGTCTGGTCTGTCTCTGTACAGTCGAGGCTGCACCCACCTATAAAAGGTGGAGGCTCACCAGGACATGCACACCTCACAAGTTCCCGGCTCTCTCGACTCGGTTGCAGACGGGTTTCTTGGAGAAGGCGAGGGCAGTGAGGCACAGTCCCCCGTCCCTCGACGCCCCTCGCGATGCCCCTCCTTCTTCGACTAACCTTGTGCAGAGGAGCCGTGAGAGCCAGGAACTTGTGAGTTTTGTATGTCCACTCAGGCATCATTCATACCTGGTCTGTAGGAAGTTCCTGTCAGAAGGAGAGGGGCACTGCGAGGGCGTCGAGGGGCGGAAGGCGGTGCCTTAGTGCCTCCCTCCTTCTGACATTGTAAAGGAACCCTAACTTTATTATTTTTTTAATAGTAAGATATATATATATATATATATACATATATGTATGTATGTATGTTTTTTGTCCTCAGATGAGGTTTGAAGTGTCTGTGTGGTGCAGCTGGTCTGGTCTGTCTCTGTACAGTCGAGGCTGCACCCACCTATAAAAGGTGGAGGCTCACCAGGACATGCACACCTCACAAGTTCCCGGCTCTCTCGACTCGGTTGCAGACGGGTTTCTTGGAGAAGGGGAGGGCAGTGAGGCACAGTCCCCCGTCCCTCGACGCCCCTCGCGATGCCCCTTCTTCTTCGACTAACTCTCTGCAGAGGAGCCGTGAGAGCCAGGAACTTGTGAGTTTTGTATGTCCACTCAGGCATCATTCATACCTGGTCTGTAGGAAGTTCCTGTCACAAGGAGAGGGGCACTGCGAGGGCGTCGAGGGCCGGAAGGCGGTGCCTTAGTGCCTCCCTCCTTCTGACATTGTAAAGGAACCCTAACTTTATTATTTTTTTAATAGTAATATACATATATATATATGTATGTATGTTTTTTGTCCTCAGATGAGGTTTGAAGTGTCTGTGTGGTGCAGCTGGTCTGGTCTGTCTCTGTACAGTCGAGGCTGCACCCACCTATAAAAGGTGGAGGCTCACCAGGACATGCACACCTCACAAGTTCCCGGCTCTCTCGACTCGGTTGCAGACGGGTTTCTTGGAGAAGGGGAGGGCAGTGAGGCACAGTCCCCCGTCCCTCGACGCCCCTCGCGATGCCCCTCCTTCAATTCGACTAACCCTCTGCAGAGGAGCCGTGAGAGCCAGGAACTTGTGAGTTTTGTATGTCCACTCAGGCATCATTCATACCTGGTCTGTAGGAAGTTCCTGTCAGAAGGAGAGGGGCACTGCGAGGGCGTCGAGGGGCGGAAGGCGGTGCCTTAGTGCCTCCCTCCTTCTGACATTGTAAAGGAACCCTAACTTTATTATTTTTTTAATAGTAAGATACATATATATGTATGTATGTATGTTTTTTGTCCTCAGATGAGGTTTGAAGTGTCTGTGTGGTGCAGCTGGTCTGGTCTGTCTCTGTACAGTCAAGGCTGCACCCACCTATAGAAGGTGGAGGCTCACCAGGACATGCACACCTCACAAGTTCCCGGCTCTCTCGACTCGGTTGAAGACTGGTTTCTTAGAGAAGGGGAGGGCAGTGAGGCACAGTCCCCCGTCCCTCGACGCCCCTCGCGATGCCCCTCCTTCTCCGACTAACTCTTTGCAGAGGAGCCGTGAGAGTCAGGAACTTGTGAGTTTTGTATGTCCACTCAGGCATCATTCATACCTGGTCTGTAGGAAGTTCCTGTCAGAAGGAGAGGGGCACTGCGAGGGCGTCGAGGGGCGGAAGGCGGTGCCTTAGTGCCTCCCTCCTTCTGACATTGTAAAGGAACCCTAACTTTATTATTTTTTTAATAGTAATATACATATATATATGTATGTATGTTTTTTGTCCTCAGATGAGGTTTGAAGTGTGTGTGTGGTGCAGCTGGTCTGGTCTGTCTCTGTTCAGTCGAGGCTGCACCCACCTATAAAAGGTGGAGGCTCACCAGGACATGCACACCTCACAAGTTCCCGGCTCTCTCGACTCGGTTGCAGACGGGTTTCTTGGAGAAGGGGAGGGCAGTTAGGCACAGTCCCCCGTCCCTCGACGCCCCTCGCGATGCCCCTCCTTCTTCGACTAACTCTTTGCAGAGGAGCCGTGAGAGCCAGGAACTTGTGAGTTTTGTATGTCCACTCAGGCATCATTCATACCTGGTCTGTAGGAAGTTCCTGTCAGAAGGAGAGGGGCACTGCGAGGGCGTCGAGGGGCGGAAGGCGGTGCCTTAGTGCCTCCCTCCTTCTGACATTGTAAAGGAACCCTAACTTTATTATTTTTTTAATAGTAAGATATATATATATATATGTATGTATGTATATATTTTTTGTCCTCAGATGAGGTTTGAAGTGTCTGTGTGGTGCAGCTGGTCTGGTCTGTCTCTGTTCAGTCGAGGCTCCACCCACCTATAAAAGGTGGAGGCTCACCAGGACATGCACACCTCACAAGTTCCCGGCTCTCTCGACTCGGTTGCAGACGGGTTTCTTGGAGAAGGGGAGGGCAGTGAGGCACAGTCCCCCGTCCCTCGACGCCCCTCGCGATGCCCCTCCTTCAATTTTACTAACCCTCTGCAGAGGAGCTGTGAGAGCCAGGAACTTTTGAGTTTTGTGTGTCCACTCAGGCATCATTCATACCTGGTCTGTAGGAAGTTCCTGTCAGAAGGAGAGGGGCACTGCGAGGGCGTCGAGGGGCGGAAGGCGGTGCCTTAGTGCCTCCCTCCTTCTGACATTGTAAAGGAACCCTGACTTTATTATTTTTTAATAGTAAGATATATATATATATGTATGTATGTTTTTTGTCCTCAGATGATGTTTGAAGTGTCTGTGTGGTGCAGCTGGTCTGGTCTGTCTCTGTACAGTCGAGGCTGCACCCACCTATAAAAGGTGGAGGCTCACCAGGACATGCACACCTCACAAGTTCCCGGCTCTCTCGACTCTGTTGCAGACGGGCTTCTTGGAGAAGGGGAGGGCAGTGAGGCAGTGAGGCACAGTCCCCCGTCCCTCGACGCCCCTCGCGATGCCCCTCCTTCTCCGACTAACTCTTTGCAGAGGAGCCGTGAGAGTCAGGAACTTGTGAGTTTTGTGTGTCCACTCAGGCATCATTCATACCTGGTCTGTAGGAAGTTCCTGTCAGAAGGAGAGGGGCACTGCGAGGGCGTCGAGGGGCGGAAGGCGGTGCCTTAGTGCCTCCCTCCTTCTGACATTGTAAAGGAACCCTAACTTTATTATTTTTTTAATAGTAATATACATATATATATATGTATGTATGTTTTTTGTCCTCAGATGAGGTTTGAAGTGCACTGTAAACCCCAACAGTCTACCTGACTTATAAAGTTTGTGGATACAACAATTGAAATTCGTCACAAAGTTGAAACAACTTAAAACTTTTCTGTTCTGTTAACGATTCAAACAGTTATAATTGTACATGGCTTAGAAGTTAAGAGTAAATACTGCTTTCTTAATTATGATTTTTGAGTAAATGGTTTTTTTTTCGAGCTCCGCATGTGTACGTCATGACGTCATGACGTTTTCTCTCTAACTTGAACGACGTTGACAGAAAATTCTGTTCAATATGGCTGCCCTTCTCGAGCGACTGGAGAGCACATTTGGAGAAACTTGTAAGTAAAACGGAACCTTCGTTATGTTTATTTTTTCCGTAAAAAAGCAAGTATATTAATATGTTGCAGCCAATAACTTGTTTTTGAATGCGCTGTTGTGTTTTAAAGCACAGACCCAGGTAGTGAATAGTTGTTCGCTGTTGTTCGCGCTCTTTTTCAAACCGATGATGTCGTTAGTTTTACAGTTTTAACCGATTAAAACAGTTTTAATAAGAATCACACATAAAGAAAGGGTCTCAGTGATATTTTAACGACCCCTTGCCAACGCAAGAAAGTTGGCGTTTTTACAACAGCAGCCTCATTGTTCGGCAGGTTTTTTTTTTTTCTTCTCATTAGCCTTGTTCAAAAGTGACTTAGCTAGCAGTGGCAACTTCTATCTAAAACAATTGAAATATAGCAAGGTGTTGTATATTTACTGTGCTGATAAGGTTTTCAATATTTTTATTTTTTCTTCCAAGGCTGAAGACCGAAGACAAAAAGACAGAAGAAAAAAAAAATCAGATGGCAATTAATTTCAGGTGGAGACAGTAAACACAGGTGAGTTGAAAGATCTATTGAAGAGTCCATTCTTCATGGCCATTAAAACATTTTTAGGTTAAAAGACCTGTTTTTTTTTTTTGTTTTTTTTTTAAATCATGCCCCTGCTTTGTCACACTCAATCATGTTGAAAAGATATATTTTCATGGCATCCCCCATTACCATTACCTTGTACTTCTTTCTACCAGTCTATTTTATTTTGTGACATTAACATCTTAAATGTACCCCGCCAGTTTAATTATTAATAGCTGTGTTAGTATTTATAATGCATTTTTTTAATCATGTGCAGATCTACCAAGGGTCAGTGGCACAGTTCACCTTTTGTGGTAAGTTATAACACTTCATATGTGGTCACATAAGTAAGTTGTTTCATCAGTTGTTCAGTTCTTATAAAATAATGTTGTATAATTGTACCAAATCACTGATACATCCAATGTGTAAATCCCAATCAACAATTTCACTGTGATATTCGCTCGTGTTTAGAGAATCTCCATTATCTTTGTTACGGAGTTTCCATTTTTGTAGGGCCAAATTTGTATTAAAAATTAATATTTTCATATGATGTGAAATGACTCAATCATTTCGAATTTTTAGAAGAAACCATTCATTAAGTCCCTTAAGGTGCAGATTTCATATATTGATAATGATTAAAATTAACACAAATTAAAAGTTTCACTGATAAACACACAATTTTTCCTTGCTTTGAACCCCATGTTCTATATAGATCTGGAGAACACTATTGTAAAATACTGTGTAGGGTTTTTGTCAAATGATTAAGAAACAGACTCTTTGTCACAAGAGACAGAAAGATTGTATCTTAAAAGAAATGTCTCCAAAATTTAGTAGTCCGATGTCATGCAGTTTCATAAACATGTATTCTCCCCAAAGAATGACACCTGAAAACTTTGCGTTAAATGAACTTTTCTTTTCCCTTTTTAGGAGGCGCCTGATATCAATGTGAAACGCACTGCAGTACTTCGTGCCCTTCCTGTATACCTGCGGGAGGAGGACCCAGAATTCTTTAAGGCATGTAATGTAAATGTATTTTTGCATCACTTAAATTCGGCCAGTGAGATAAAATGCCGTGGATTTTTTAAAATACAATTTAATACCCTAGCAGCTACCAAATTGTACAAGCAAAATACCTTCTCTTTAGAAAACCCTCACACACACAAACACACTCACAGGGTCAGGAGCAGGGCACAGGCGTATCACAGCACTTCGGCTATGCTGTAGGTGGCCCAAAAACCAGGCTGAAGTCAAGATTTAGTTTCTTTTTGAGATAAAGTCATGAAATAAAAAATTACTTTTTTTTAGAAAAATAACAAACATACAAATTATGTAGTGCAAGAAGCTAACACTTTAGCTTTAGTTAATGTACATTTTTCAAAAAAGTAGAGTACCCTAACTCGTTACAAAGTAACCCACTACACTGCTGAATGTTTTGCTAGATTACAGGTCATGCTTGTCTCATTCTCTCAAACCAACCTTACTTATTTAATTGGGGCGATCGTGGCTCAAGAGTTGGCAGTTTGTCTTGTAATCGGAAGGTTGCCGGTTCGAGCCCTGGCTCCAACAGTTTCAGTCTTTGTGTCCTAGGGCAAGAAACTTCACCCGTTGCATACTGGTGGTGGTCAGAGTGCCCGCTGGCCGCAGTGTCCGGCAGCCTCGCCTCTGTCAGGGCGGCTGTGGCTACAATGTAGCTGCCATCACCAGTGTGTGAATGGGTGGATGACTGAATGTGTAAAGCGCTATACAAATACAGGCCATTTACCATTGATACCGTGTCTATTCCAGGCGGACGCATTGGATGAGTGGATCGACCCTAATTGACACTCCAGGTGCCCTTCTCACTGTGGTTACCGACGGCCAGGCCAGTCCAGTCCATTTTACTTCCTCAACCATGGCTGTTGTGGTGAAAGGTGACTAGGTGATGCGTGATATTCCCAGATTTGCAGATGCATTTGCTTTATTGTTTGGCTTGATCTATGCTCTGCATTTAGACGACCCCAGGAAGCTGGTTCACACATTTGCCTTTGTCCAAAATATCTTCATGGGGCTTGATGACGGCAAACCCCTGAAACCCCTGCCTACATGCTCTTAAGGGAATATAAGGCAATGTTTGTTAGGACATGCACTCTGTTACTGAGCACTTTATTTAAAGCACTTTAAGTTTACTACAGGCTTTGGGTGGATTTAACCATCAGTTTACCTAATTTTCCTATACTTGACTGCCTTATCTGGTTATTTGGAAGCTGATCGTCTTTGTACCCATTTTAAAAAATTGTTTTTCATTTCTATTTTAAAAAAAAAAGTGATTAGTATTTGACTTTTTGTTTTGCATTTTTGTGTATTTTGAGAAAGTTGCAATTAGGACTGATGTTGTCCTTCTTGATTTTATGAAAAGATAAATGTTCTACACTGAATTTATAATGCTCACTTTATGGTGCCCTTGTCCATGTTAGTGGTTTTATAAAAACATTTGTGATGTTTTTAAATTTTCATGAAAAAATGTTAAATAAACAAAATGTAAAGTAACTGAATTTCCATACTTTTTTTTCAGTAGTCTACACTCAAACATTGAAACATAAATATCTTTTAATTAATAATCATATAATTTGAGTTTAGGTTGTAATATAATTGCATTGTGTTGCATCAAAATAATAAACTACAAGAAACACAAAAATATTGAAATTAAAGTATACAGTCTTTGAGTAAAGCTCAATTAATAAAATATAAAATATAATTTTAAATTTTTAGGTTAACAATAAATACAAATTTTGAGTACCCCCATACTTAGAAGAGATGAGTTTGTGTACTTAAAACTTTTGAGGTAATCAGTTTCCACAAATGTTTTAAGTTCAGTGAACTGATTCGGGTTTACAGTGTGTCTGTGTGGTGCAGCTGGTCTGGTCTGTCTCTGTTCAGTCGAGGCTGCACCCACCTATAAAAGGTGGAGGCTCACCAGGACATGCACACCTCACAAGTTCCCGGCTCTCTCGACTCGGTTGCAGACGGGTTTCTTGGAGAAGGCGAGGGCAGTGAGGCACAGTCCCCCGTCCCTCGACGCCCCTCGCGATGCCCCTCCTTCTTCGACTAACCCTCTGCAGAGGAGCCGTGAGAGCCAGGAACTTGTGATTTTTGTATGTCCACTCAGGCATCATTCATACCTGGTCTGTAGGAAGTTCCTGTTAGAAGGAGAGGGGCACTGCGAGGGCGTCGAGGGGCGGAAGGCGGTGCCTTAGTGCCTCCCTCCTTCTGACATTGTAAAGGAACCCTAACTGTATTATTTTTTTAATAGTAATATACATATATATATATGTATGTATGTTTTTTGTTCTCAGATGAGGTTTGAAGTGTCTGTGTGGTGCAGCTGGTCTGGTCTGTCTCTGTTCAGTCGAGGCTGCACCCACCTATAAAAGGTGGAGGCTCACCAGGACATGCACACCTCACAAGTTCCCGGCTCTCTCGACTCGGTTGCAGACGGGTTTCTTGGAGAAGGGGAGGGCAGTTAGGCACAGTCCCCCGTCCCTCGACGCCCCTCGCGATGCCCCTCCTTCTTCGACTAACTCTTTGCAGAGGAGCCGTGAGAGCCAGGAACTTGTGAGTTTTGTATGTCCACTCAGGCATCATTCATACCTGGTCTGTAGGAAGTTCCTGTCAGAAGGAGAGGGGCACTGCGAGGGCGTCGAGGGGCGGAAGGCGGTGCCTTAGTGCCTCCCTCCTTCTGACATTGTAAAGGAACCCTAACTTTATTATTTTTTTAATAGTAAGATATATATATATATGTATGTATGTATATATTTTTTGTCCTCAGATGAGGTTTGAAGTGTCTGTGTGGTGCAGCTGGTCTGGTCTGTCTCTGTACAGTCGAGGCTGCACCCACCTATAAAAGGTGGAGGCTCACCAGGACATGCACACCTCACAAGTTCCCGGCTCTCTCGACTCGGTTGCAGACGGGTTTCTTGGAGAAGGGGAGGGCAGTGAGGCACAGTCCCCCGTCCCTCGACGCCCCTCGCGATGCCCCTCCTTCAATTCGACTAACCCTCTGCAGAGGAGCCGTGAAAGCCAGGAACTTGTGAGTTTTGTATGTCCACTCAGGCATCATTCATACCTGGTCTGTAGGAAGTTCCTGTCAGAAGGAGAGGGGCACTGCGAGGGCGTCGAGGGGCGGAAGGCGGTGCCTTAGTGCCTCCCTCCTTCTGACATTGTAAAGGAACCCTAACTTTATTATTTTTTAATAGTAAGATATATATATATATGTATGTATGTTTTTTGTCCTCAGATGAGGTTTGAAGTGTGTGTGTGGTGCAGCTGGTCTGGTCTGTCTCTATACAGTCGAGGCTGCACCCACCTATAAAAGGTGGAGGCTCACCAGGACATGCACACCTCACAAGTTCCCGGCTCTCTCGACTCGGTTGCAGACGGGTTTCTTGGAGAAGGGCAGGGCAGTGAGGCACAGTCCCCCGTCCCTCGACGCCCCTCGCGATGCCCCTCCTTCAATTCAACTAACCCTCTGCAGTGGAGCCGTGAGAGCCAGGAACTTGTGAGTTTTGTATTTCCACTCAGGCATCATTCATACCTGGTCTGTAGGAAGTTCCTGTCAGAAGGAGAGGGGCACTGCGAGGGCGTCGAGGGGCGGAAGGCGGTGCCTTAGTGCCTCCCTCCTTCTGACATTGTAAAGGAACCCTAACTTTATTATTTTTTTAATAGTAAGATATATATATATATATATATATATATATATATATATATATGTATGTATGTTTTTTGTCCTCAGATGAGGTTTGAAGTGTCTGTGTGGTGCAGCTGGTCTGGTCTGTCTCTGTTCAGTCGAGGCTGCACCCACCTATAAAAGGTGGAGGCTCACCAGGACATGCACACCTCACAAGTTCCCGGCTCTCTCGACTCGGTTGCAGACGGGTTTCTTGGAGAAGGGGAGGGCAGTGAGGCACAGTCCTTCGTCCCTCGACGCCCCTCGCGATGCCCCTCCTTCTTCGACTAACTCTCTGCAGAGGAGCCGTGAGAGCCAGGAACTTGTGAGTTTTGTATGTCCACTCAGGCATCATTCATACCTGGTCTGTAGGAAGTTCCTGTCAGAAGGAGAGGGGCACTGCGAGGGCGTCGAGGGGCGGAAGGCGGTGCCTTAGTGCCTCCCTCCTTCTGACATTGTAAAGGAACCCTGAATTTATTATTTTTTTAATAGTAAGATATATATATATGTATGTATATATTTTTTGTCCTCAGATGAGGTTTGAAGTGTCTGTGTGGTGCAGCTGGTCTGGTCTTTCTCTGTACAGTCGAGGCTGCACCCACCTATAAAAGGTGGAGGCTCACCAGGACATGCACACCTCACAAGTTCCCGGCTCTCTCGACTCGGTTGCAGACGGGTTTCTTGGAGAAGGGGAGGGCAGTGAGGCACAGTCCCCCGTCCCTCGACGCCCCTCGCGATGCCCCTCCTTCTTCGACTAACTCTCTGCAGAGGAGCCGTGAGAGCCAGGAACTTGTGAGTTTTGTGTGTCCACTCAGGCATCATTCATACCTGGTCTGTAGGAAGTTCCTGTCAGAAGGAGAGGGGCACTGCGAGGGCGTCGAGGGGCGGAAGGCGGTGCCTTAGTGCCTCCCTCCTTCTGACATTGTAAAGGAACCCTAACTTTATTATTTTTTTAATAGTAAGATATATATGTATATATTTTTTGTCCTCTGATGAGGTTTGAAGTGTCTGTGTGGTGCAGCTGGTCTGGTCTGTCTCTGTACAGTCGAGGCTGCACCCACCTATAAAAGGTGGAGGCTCACCAGGACATGCACACCTCACAAGTTCCCGGCTCTCTCGACTCGGTTGCAGACGGGTTTCTTGGAGAAGGCGAGGGCAGTGAGGCACAGTCCCCCGTCCCTCGACGCCCCTCGCGATGCCCCTCCTTCTTCGACTAACCTTGTGCAGAGGAGCCGTGAGAGCCAGGAACTTGTGAGTTTTGTATGTCCACTCAGGCATCATTCATACCTGGTCTGTAGGAAGTTCCTGTCAGAAGGAGAGGGGCACTGCGAGGGCGTCGAGGGGCGGAAGGCGGTGCCTTAGTGCCTCCCTCCTTCTGACATTGTAAAGGAACCCTAACTTTATTATTTTTTTAATAGTAAGATATATATATATATATATATACATATATGTATGTATGTATGTTTTTTGTCCTCAGATGAGGTTTGAAGTGTCTGTGTGGTGCAGCTGGTCTGGTCTGTCTCTGTACAGTCGAGGCTGCACCCACCTATAAAAGGTGGAGGCTCACCAGGACATGCACACCTCACAAGTTCCCGGCTCTCTCGACTCGGTTGCAGACGGGTTTCTTGGAGAAGGGGAGGGCAGTGAGGCACAGTCCCCCGTCCCTCGACGCCCCTCGCGATGCCCCTCCTTCTTCGACTAACTCTCTGCAGAGGAGCCGTGAGAGCCAGGAACTTGTGAGTTTTGTATGTCCACTCAGGCATCATTCATACCTGGTCTGTAGGAAGTTCCTGTCACAAGGAGAGGGGCACTGCGAGGGCGTCGAGGGCCGGAAGGCGGTGCCTTAGTGCCTCCCTCCTTCTGACATTGTAAAGGAACCCTAACTTTATTATTTTTTTAATAGTAATATACATATATATATATGTATGTATGTTTTTTGTCCTCAGATGAGGTTTGAAGTGTCTGTGTGGTGCAGCTGGTCTGGTCTGTCTCTGTACAGTCGAGGCTGCACCCACCTATAAAAGGTGGAGGCTCACCAGGACATGCACACCTCACAAGTTCCCGGCTCTCTCGACTCGGTTGCAGACGGGTTTCTTGGAGAAGGGGAGGGCAGTGAGGCACAGTCCCCCGTCCCTCGACGCCCCTCGCGATGCCCCTCCTTCAATTCGACTAACCCTCTGCAGAGGAGCCGTGAGAGCCAGGAACTTGTGAGTTTTGTATGTCCACTCAGGCATCATTCATACCTGGTCTGTAGGAAGTTCCTGTCAGAAGGAGAGGGGCACTGCGAGGGCGTCGAGGGGCGGAAGGCGGTGCCTTAGTGCCTCCCTCCTTCTGACATTGTAAAGGAACCCTAACTTTATTATTTTTTTAATAGTAATATACATATATATATATGTATGTATGTTTTTTGTCCTCAGATGAGGTTTGAAGTGTCTGTGTGGTGCAGCTGGTCTGGTCTGTCTCTGTACAGTCGAGGCTGCACCCACCTATAAAAGGTGGAGGCTCACCAGGACATGCACACCTCACAAGTTCCCGGCTCTCTCGACTCGGTTGCAGACGGGTTTCTTGGAGAAGGGGAGGGCAGTGAGGCACAGTCCCCCGTCTCTCGACGCCCCTCGCGATGCCCCTCCTTCAATTCGACTAACCCTCTGCAGAGGAGCCGTGAAAGCCAGGAACTTGTGAGTTTTGTATGTCCACTCAGGCATCATTCATACCTGGTCTGTAGGAAGTTCCTGTCAGAAGGAGAGGGGCACTGCGAGGGCGTCGAGGGGCGGAAGGCGGTGCCTTAGTGCCTCCCTCCTTCTGACATTGTAAAGGAACCCTAACTTTATTATTTTTTTAATAGTAAGATACATATATATGTATGTATGTATGTTTTTTGTCCTCAGATGAGGTTTGAAGTGTCTGTGTGGTGCAGCTGGTCTGGTCTGTCTCTGTTCAGTCGAGGCTCCACCCACCTATAAAAGGTGGAGGCTCACCAGGACATGCACACCTCACAAGTTCCCGGCTCTCTCGACTCGGTTGCAGACGGGTTTCTTGGAGAAGGGGAGGGCAGTGAGGCACAGTCCCCCGTCCCTCGACGCCCCTCGCGATGCCCCTCCTTCAATTTTACTAACCCTCTGCAGAGGAGCTGTGAGAGCCAGGAACTTGTGAGTTTTGTGTGTCCACTCAGGCATCATTCATACCTGGTCTGTAGGAAGTTCCTGTCAGAAGGAGAGGGGCACTGCGAGGGCGTCGAGGGGCGGAAGGCGGTGCCTTAGTGCCTCCCTCCTTCTGACATTGTAAAGGAACCCTGACTTTATTATTTTTTAATAGTAAGATATATATATATATGTATGTATATATTTTTTGTCCTCAGATGATGTTTGAAGTGTCTGTGTGGTGCAGCTGGTCTGGTCTGTCTCTGTACAGTCGAGGCTGCACCCACCTATAAAAGGTGGAGGCTCACCAGGACATGCACACCTCACAAGTTCCCGGCTCTCTCGACTCTGTTGCAGACGGGCTTCTTGGAGAAGGGGAGGGCAGTGAGGCAGTGAGGCACAGTCCCCCGTCCCTCGACGCCCCTCGCGATGCCCCTCCTTCTCCGACTAACTCTTTGCAGAGGAGCCGTGAGAGTCAGGAACTTGTGAGTTTTGTGTGTCCACTCAGGCATCATTCATACCTGGTCTGTAGGAAGTTCCTGTCAGAAGGAGAGGGGCACTGCGAGGGCGTCGAGGGGCGGAAGGCGGTGCCTTAGTGCCTCCCTCCTTCTGACATTGTAAAGGAACCCTAACTTTATTATTTTTTTAATAGTAATATACATATATATATATGTATGTATGTTTTTTGTCCTCAGATGAGGTTTGAAGTGTCTGTGTGGTGCAGCTGGTCTGGTCTGTCTCTGTACAGTCGAGGCTGCACCCACCTATAAAAGGTGGAGGCTCACCAGGACATGCACACCTCACAAGTTCCCGGCTCTCTCGACTCGGTTGCAGACGGGTTTCTTGGAGAAGGCGAGGGCAGTGAGGCACAGTCCCCCGTCCCTCGACGCCCCTCGCGATGCCCCTCCTTCTTCGACTAACCCTCTGCAGAGGAGCCGTGAGAGCCAGGAACTTGTGATTTTTGTATGTCCACTCAGGCATCATTCATACCTGGTCTGTAGGAAGTTCCTGTTAGAAGGAGAGGGGCACTGCGAGGGCGTCGAGGGGCGGAAGGCGGTGCCTTAGTGCCTCCCTCCTTCTGACATTGTAAAGGAACCCTAACTTTATTATTTTTTAATAGTAAGATATATATATATATGTATGTATGTTTTTTGTCCTCAGATGAGGTTTGAAGTGTGTGTGTGGTGCAGCTGGTCTGGTCTGTCTCTATACAGTCGAGGCTGCACCCACCTATAAAAGGTGGAGGCTCACCAGGACATGCACACCTCACAAGTTCCCGGCTCTCTCGACTCGGTTGCAGACGGGTTTCTTGGAGAAGGGGAGGGCAGTGAGGCACAGTCCTTCGTCCCTCGACGCCCCTCGCGATGCCCCTCCTTCTTCGACTAACTCTCTGCAGAGGAGCCGTGAGAGCCAGGAACTTGTGAGTTTTGTATGTCCACTCAGGCATCATTCATACCTGGTCTGTAGGAAGTTCCTGTCAGAAGGAGAGGGGCACTGCGAGGGCGTCGAGGGGCGGAAGGCGGTGCCTTAGTGCCTCCCTCCTTCTGACATTGTAAAGGAACCCTGAATTTATTATTTTTTTAATAGTAAGATATATATATATGTATGTATATATTTTTTGTCCTCAGATGAGGTTTGAAGTGTCTGTGTGGTGCAGCTGGTCTGGTCTTTCTCTGTACAGTCGAGGCTGCACCCACCTATAAAAGGTGGAGGCTCACCAGGACATGCACACCTCACAAGTTCCCGGCTCTCTCGACTCGGTTGCAGACGGGTTTCTTGGAGAAGGGGAGGGCAGTGAGGCACAGTCCCCCGTCCCTCGACGCCCCTCGCGATGCCCCTCCTTCTTCGACTAACTCTCTGCAGAGGAGCCGTGAGAGCCAGGAACTTGTGAGTTTTGTGTGTCCACTCAGGCATCATTCATACCTGGTCTGTAGGAAGTTCCTGTCAGAAGGAGAGGGGCACTGCGAGGGCGTCGAGGGGCGGAAGGCGGTGCCTTAGTGCCTCCCTCCTTCTGACATTGTAAAGGAACCCTAACTTTATTATTTTTTTAATAGTAAGATATATATGTATATATTTTTTGTCCTCTGATGAGGTTTGAAGTGTCTGTGTGGTGCAGCTGGTCTGGTCTGTCTCTGTACAGTCGAGGCTGCACCCACCTATAAAAGGTGGAGGCTCACCAGGACATGCACACCTCACAAGTTCCCGGCTCTCTCGACTCGGTTGCAGACGGGTTTCTTGGAGAAGGCGAGGGCAGTGAGGCACAGTCCCCCGTCCCTCGACGCCCCTCGCGATGCCCCTCCTTCTTCGACTAACCTTGTGCAGAGGAGCCGTGAGAGCCAGGAACTTGTGAGTTTTGTATGTCCACTCAGGCATCATTCATACCTGGTCTGTAGGAAGTTCCTGTCAGAAGGAGAGGGGCACTGCGAGGGCGTCGAGGGGCGGAAGGCGGTGCCTTAGTGCCTCCCTCCTTCTGACATTGTAAAGGAACCCTAACTTTATTATTTTTTTAATAGTAAGATATATATATATATATATATACATATATGTATGTATGTATGTTTTTTGTCCTCAGATGAGGTTTGAAGTGTCTGTGTGGTGCAGCTGGTCTGGTCTGTCTCTGTACAGTCGAGGCTGCACCCACCTATAAAAGGTGGAGGCTCACCAGGACATGCACACCTCACAAGTTCCCGGCTCTCTCGACTCGGTTGCAGACGGGTTTCTTGGAGAAGGGGAGGGCAGTGAGGCACAGTCCCCCGTCCCTCGACGCCCCTCGCGATGCCCCTCCTTCTTCGACTAACTCTCTGCAGAGGAGCCGTGAGAGCCAGGAACTTGTGAGTTTTGTATGTCCACTCAGGCATCATTCATACCTGGTCTGTAGGAAGTTCCTGTCACAAGGAGAGGGGCACTGCGAGGGCGTCGAGGGCCGGAAGGCGGTGCCTTAGTGCCTCCCTCCTTCTGACATTGTAAAGGAACCCTAACTTTATTATTTTTTTAATAGTAATATACATATATATATATGTATGTATGTTTTTTGTCCTCAGATGAGGTTTGAAGTGTCTGTGTGGTGCAGCTGGTCTGGTCTGTCTCTGTACAGTCGAGGCTGCACCCACCTATAAAAGGTGGAGGCTCACCAGGACATGCACACCTCACAAGTTCCCGGCTCTCTCGACTCGGTTGCAGACGGGTTTCTTGGAGAAGGGGAGGGCAGTGAGGCACAGTCCCCCGTCCCTCGACGCCCCTCGCGATGCCCCTCCTTCAATTCGACTAACCCTCTGCAGAGGAGCCGTGAGAGCCAGGAACTTGTGAGTTTTGTATGTCCACTCAGGCATCATTCATACCTGGTCTGTAGGAAGTTCCTGTCAGAAGGAGAGGGGCACTGCGAGGGCGTCGAGGGGCGGAAGGCGGTGCCTTAGTGCCTCCCTCCTTCTGACATTGTAAAGGAACCCTAACTTTATTATTTTTTTAATAGTAATATACATATATATATATGTATGTATGTTTTTTGTCCTCAGATGAGGTTTGAAGTGTCTGTGTGGTGCAGCTGGTCTGGTCTGTCTCTGTACAGTCGAGGCTGCACCCACCTATAAAAGGTGGAGGCTCACCAGGACATGCACACCTCACAAGTTCCCGGCTCTCTCGACTCGGTTGCAGACGGGTTTCTTGGAGAAGGGGAGGGCAGTGAGGCACAGTCCCCCGTCCCTCGACGCCCCTCGCGATGCCCCTCCTTCAATTCGACTAACCCTCTGCAGAGGAGCCGTGAAAGCCAGGAACTTGTGAGTTTTGTATGTCCACTCAGGCATCATTCATACCTGGTCTGTAGGAAGTTCCTGTCAGAAGGAGAGGGGCACTGCGAGGGCGTCGAGGGGCGGAAGGCGGTGCCTTAGTGCCTCCCTCCTTCTGACATTGTAAAGGAACCCTAACTTTATTATTTTTTTAATAGTAAGATATATATATATATATATATATACATATATGTATGTATGTATGTTTTTTGTCCTCAGATGAGGTTTGAAGTGTCTGTGTGGTGCAGCTGGTCTGGTCTGTCTCTGTACAGTCGAGGCTGCACCCACCTATAAAAGGTGGAGGCTCACCAGGACATGCACACCTCACAAGTTCCCGGCTCTCTCGACTCGGTTGCAGACGGGTTTCTTGGAGAAGGGGAGGGCAGTGAGGCACAGTCCCCCGTCCCTCGACGCCCCTCGCGATGCCCCTCCTTCTTCGACTAACTCTCTGCAGAGGAGCCGTGAGAGCCAGGAACTTGTGAGTTTTGTATGTCCACTCAGGCATCATTCATACCTGGTCTGTAGGAAGTTCCTGTCACAAGGAGAGGGGCACTGCGAGGGCGTCGAGGGCCGGAAGGCGGTGCCTTAGTGCCTCCCTCCTTCTGACATTGTAAAGGAACCCTAACTTTATTATTTTTTTAATAGTAATATACATATATATATATGTATGTATGTTTTTTGTCCTCAGATGAGGTTTGAAGTGTCTGTGTGGTGCAGCTGGTCTGGTCTGTCTCTGTACAGTCGAGGCTGCACCCACCTATAAAAGGTGGAGGCTCACCAGGACATGCACACCTCACAAGTTCCCGGCTCTCTCGACTCGGTTGCAGACGGGTTTCTTGGAGAAGGGGAGGGCAGTGAGGCACAGTCCCCCGTCCCTCGACGCCCCTCGCGATGCCCCTCCTTCAATTCGACTAACCCTCTGCAGAGGAGCCGTGAGAGCCAGGAACTTGTGAGTTTTGTATGTCCACTCAGGCATCATTCATACCTGGTCTGTAGGAAGTTCCTGTCAGAAGGAGAGGGGCACTGCGAGGGCGTCGAGGGGCGGAAGGCGGTGCCTTAGTGCCTCCCTCCTTCTGACATTGTAAAGGAACCCTAACTTTATTATTTTTTTAATAGTAATATACATATATATATATGTATGTATGTTTTTTGTCCTCAGATGAGGTTTGAAGTGTCTGTGTGGTGCAGCTGGTCTGGTCTGTCTCTGTACAGTCGAGGCTGCACCCACCTATAAAAGGTGGAGGCTCACCAGGACATGCACACCTCACAAGTTCCCGGCTCTCTCGACTCGGTTGCAGACGGGTTTCTTGGAGAAGGGGAGGGCAGTGAGGCACAGTCCCCCGTCCCTCGACGCCCCTCGCGATGCCCCTCCTTCAATTCGACTAACCCTCTGCAGAGGAGCCGTGAAAGCCAGGAACTTGTGAGTTTTGTATGTCCACTCAGGCATCATTCATACCTGGTCTGTAGGAAGTTCCTGTCAGAAGGAGAGGGGCACTGCGAGGGCGTCGAGGGGCGGAAGGCGGTGCCTTAGTGCCTCCCTCCTTCTGACATTGTAAAGGAACCCTAACTTTATTATTTTTTTAATAGTAAGATACATATATATGTATGTATGTATGTTTTTTGTCCTCAGATGAGGTTTGAAGTGTCTGTGTGGTGCAGCTGGTCTGGTCTGTCTCTGTACAGTCAAGGCTGCACCCACCTATAGAAGGTGGAGGCTCACCAGGACATGCACACCTCACAAGTTCCCGGCTCTCTCGACTCGGTTGAAGACTGGTTTCTTAGAGAAGGGGAGGGCAGTGAGGCACAGTCCCCCGTCCCTCGACGCCCCTCGCGATGCCCCTCCTTCTCCGACTAACTCTTTGCAGAGGAGCCGTGAGAGCCAGGAACTTGTGAGTTTTGTATGTCCACTCAGGCATCATTCATACCTGGTCTGTAGGAAGTTCCTGTCAGAAGGAGAGGGGCACTGCGAGGGCGTCGAGGGGCGGAAGGCGGTGCCTTAGTGCCTCCCTCCTTCTGACATTGTAAAGGAACCCTAACTTTATTATTTTTTTAATAGTAAGATACATATATATGTATGTATGTATGTTTTTTGTCCTCAGATGAGGTTTGAAGTGTCTGTGTGGTGCAGCTGGTCTGGTCTGTCTCTGTTCAGTCGAGGCTCCACCCACCTATAAAAGGTGGAGGCTCACCAGGACATGCACACCTCACAAGTTCCCGGCTCTCTCGACTCGGTTGCAGACGGGTTTCTTGGAGAAGGGGAGGGCAGTGAGGCACAGTCCCCCGTCCCTCGACGCCCCTCGCGATGCCCCTCCTTCAATTTTACTAACCCTCTGCAGAGGAGCTGTGAGAGCCAGGAACTTGTGAGTTTTGTGTGTCCACTCAGGCATCATTCATACCTGGTCTGTAGGAAGTTCCTGTCAGAAGGAGAGGGGCACTGCGAGGGCGTCGAGGGGCGGAAGGCGGTGCCTTAGTGCCTCCCTCCTTCTGACATTGTAAAGGAACCCTAACTTTATTATTTTTTTAATAGTAATATACATATATATATATGTATGTATGTTTTTTGTCCTCAGATGAGGTTTGAAGTGTCTGTGTGGTGCAGCTGGTCTGGTCTGTCTCTGTACAGTCGAGGCTGCACCCACCTATAAAAGGTGGAGGCTCACCAGGACATGCACACCTCACAAGTTCCCGGCTCTCTCGACTCGGTTGCAGACGGGTTTCTTGGAGAAGGCGAGGGCAGTGAGGCACAGTCCCCCGTCCCTCGACGCCCCTCGCGATGCCCCTCCTTCTTCGACTAACCCTCTGCAGAGGAGCCGTGAGAGCCAGGAACTTGTGATTTTTGTATGTCCACTCAGGCATCATTCATACCTGGTCTGTAGGAAGTTCCTGTTAGAAGGAGAGGGGCACTGCGAGGGCGTCGAGGGGCGGAAGGCGGTGCCTTAGTGCCTCCCTCCTTCTGACATTGTAAAGGAACCCTAACTTTATTATTTTTTAATAGTAAGATATATATATATATGTATGTATGTTTTTTGTCCTCAGATGAGGTTTGAAGTGTGTGTGTGGTGCAGCTGGTCTGGTCTGTCTCTATACAGTCGAGGCTGCACCCACCTATAAAAGGTGGAGGCTCACCAGGACATGCACACCTCACAAGTTCCCGGCTCTCTCGACTCGGTTGCAGACGGGTTTCTTGGAGAAGGGCAGGGCAGTGAGGCACAGTCCCCCGTCCCTCGACGCCCCTCGCGATGCCCCTCCTTCAATTCAACTAACCCTCTGCAGTGGAGCCGTGAGAGCCAGGAACTTGTGAGTTTTGTATTTCCACTCAGGCATCATTCATACCTGGTCTGTAGGAAGTTCCTGTCAGAAGGAGAGGGGCACTGCGAGGGCGTCGAGGGGCGGAAGGCGGTGCCTTAGTGCCTCCCTCCTTCTGACATTGTAAAGGAACCCTAACTTTATTATTTTTTTAATAGTAAGATATATATATATATATATATATATATATATATATATATATATGTATGTATGTATATGTTTTTTGTCCTCAGATTAGGTTTGAAGTGTCTGTCTGGTGCAGCTGGTCTGGTCTGTCTCTGTACAGTCGAGGCTGCACCCACCTATAAAAGGTGGAGGCTCACCAGGACATGCACACCTCACAAGTTCCCGGCTCTCTCGACTCGGTTGCAGACGGGTTTCTTGGAGAAGGGGAGGGCAGTGAGGCACAGTCCTTCGTCCCTCGACGCCCCTCGCGATGCCCCTCCTTCTTCGACTAACTCTCTGCAGAGGAGCCGTGAGAGCCAGGAACTTGTGAGTTTTGTATTTCCACTCAGGCATCATTCATACCTGGTCTGTAGGAAGTTCCTGTCAGAAGGAGAGGGGCACTGCGAGGGCGTCGAGGGGCGGAAGGCGGTGCCTTAGTGCCTCCCTCCTTCTGACATTGTAAAGGAACCCTAACTTTATTATTTTTTTAATAGTAAGATATATATATATGTATGTATATATTTTTTGTCCTCAGATGAGGTTTGAAGTGTCTGTGTGGTGCAGCTGGTCTGGTCTTTCTCTGTACAGTCGAGGCTGCACCCACCTATAAAAGGTGGAGGCTCACCAGGACATGCACACCTCACAAGTTCCCGGCTCTCTCGACTCGGTTGCAGACGGGTTTCTTGGAGAAGGGGAGGGCAGTGAGGCACAGTCCCCCGTCCCTCGACGCCCCTCGCGATGCCCCTCCTTCTTCGACTAACTCTCTGCAGAGGAGCCGTGAGAGCCAGGAACTTGTGAGTTTTGTGTGTCCACTCAGGCATCATTCATACCTGGTCTGTAGGAAGTTCCTGTCAGAAGGAGAGGGGCACTGCGAGGGCGTCGAGGGGCGGAAGGCGGTGCCTTAGTGCCTCCCTCCTTCTGACATTGTAAAGGAACCCTAACTTTATTATTTTTTTAATAGTAAGATATATATGTATATATTTTTTGTCCTCTGATGAGGTTTGAAGTGTCTGTGTGGTGCAGCTGGTCTGGTCTGTCTCTGTACAGTCGAGGCTGCACCCACCTATAAAAGGTGGAGGCTCACCAGGACATGCACACCTCACAAGTTCCCGGCTCTCTCGACTCGGTTGCAGACGGGTTTCTTGGAGAAGGCGAGGGCAGTGAGGCACAGTCCCCCGTCCCTCGACGCCCCTCGCGATGCCCCTCCTTCTTCGACTAACCTTGTGCAGAGGAGCCGTGAGAGCCAGGAACTTGTGAGTTTTGTATGTCCACTCAGGCATCATTCATACCTGGTCTGTAGGAAGTTCCTGTCAGAAGGAGAGGGGCACTGCGAGGGCGTCGAGGGGCGGAAGGCGGTGCCTTAGTGCCTCCCTCCTTCTGACATTGTAAAGGAACCCTAACTTTATTATTTTTTTAATAGTAAGATATATATATATATATATATACATATATGTATGTATGTATGTTTTTTGTCCTCAGATGAGGTTTGAAGTGTCTGTGTGGTGCAGCTGGTCTGGTCTGTCTCTGTACAGTCGAGGCTGCACCCACCTATAAAAGGTGGAGGCTCACCAGGACATGCACACCTCACAAGTTCCCGGCTCTCTCGACTCGGTTGCAGACGGGTTTCTTGGAGAAGGGGAGGGCAGTGAGGCACAGTCCCCCGTCCCTCGACGCCCCTCGCGATGCCCCTCCTTCAATTCGACTAACCCTCTGCAGAGGAGCCGTGAAAGCCAGGAACTTGTGAGTTTTGTATGTCCACTCAGGCATCATTCATACCTGGTCTGTAGGAAGTTCCTGTCAGAAGGAGAGGGGCACTGCGAGGGCGTCGAGGGGCGGAAGGCGGTGCCTTAGTGCCTCCCTCCTTCTGACATTGTAAAGGAACCCTAACTTTATTATTTTTTTAATAGTAAGATACATATATATGTATGTATGTATGTTTTTTGTCCTCAGATGAGGTTTGAAGTGTCTGTGTGGTGCAGCTGGTCTGGTCTGTCTCTGTACAGTCAAGGCTGCACCCACCTATAGAAGGTGGAGGCTCACCAGGACATGCACACCTCACAAGTTCCCGGCTCTCTCGACTCGGTTGAAGACTGGTTTCTTAGAGAAGGGGAGGGCAGTGAGGCACAGTCCCCCGTCCCTCGACGCCCCTCGCGATGCCCCTCCTTCTCCGACTAACTCTTTGCAGAGGAGCCGTGAGAGCCAGGAACTTGTGAGTTTTGTATGTCCACTCAGGCATCATTCATACCTGGTCTGTAGGAAGTTCCTGTCAGAAGGAGAGGGGCACTGCGAGGGCGTCGAGGGGCGGAAGGCGGTGCCTTAGTGCCTCCCTCCTTCTGACATTGTAAAGGAACCCTAACTTTATTATTTTTTTAATAGTAAGATATATATATATATATGTATGTATGTATATATTTTTTGTCCTCAGATGAGGTTTGAAGTGTCTGTGTGGTGCAGCTGGTCTGGTCTGTCTCTGTTCAGTCGAGGCTCCACCCACCTATAAAAGGTGGAGGCTCACCAGGACATGCACACCTCACAAGTTCCCGGCTCTCTCGACTCGGTTGCAGACGGGTTTCTTGGAGAAGGGGAGGGCAGTGAGGCACAGTCCCCCGTCCCTCGACGCCCCTCGCGATGCCCCTCGCGATGCCCCTCCTTCAATTTTACTAACCCTCTGCAGAGGAGCTGTGAGAGCCAGGAACTTGTGAGTTTTGTGTGTCCACTCAGGCATCATTCATACCTGGTCTGTAGGAAGTTCCTGTCAGAAGGAGAGGGGCACTGCGAGGGCGTCGAGGGGCGGAAGGCGGTGCCTTAGTGCCTCCCTCCTTCTGACATTGTAAAGGAACCCTGACTTTATTATTTTTTAATAGTAAGATATATATATATATGTATGTATGTTTTTTGTCCTCAGATGATGTTTGAAGTGTCTGTGTGGTGCAGCTGGTCTGGTCTGTCTCTGTACAGTCGAGGCTGCACCCACCTATAAAAGGTGGAGGCTCACCAGGACATGCACACCTCACAAGTTCCCGGCTCTCTCGACTCTGTTGCAGACGGGCTTCTTGGAGAAGGGGAGGGCAGTGAGGCAGTGAGGCACAGTCCCCCGTCCCTCGACGCCCCTCGCGATGCCCCTCCTTCTCCGACTAACTCTTTGCAGAGGAGCCGTGAGAGTCAGGAACTTGTGAGTTTTGTGTGTCCACTCAGGCATCATTCATACCTGGTCTGTAGGAAGTTCCTGTCAGAAGGAGAGGGGCACTGCGAGGGCGTCGAGGGGCGGAAGGCGGTGCCTTAGTGCCTCCCTCCTTCTGACATTGTAAAGGAACCCTAACTTTATTATTTTTTTAATAGTAATATACATATATATATATGTATGTATGTTTTTTGTCCTCAGATGAGGTTTGAAGTGTCTGTGTGGTGCAGCTGGTCTGGTCTGTCTCTGTACAGTCGAGGCTGCACCCACCTATAAAAGGTGGAGGCTCACCAGGACATGCACACCTCACAAGTTCCCGGCTCTCTCGACTCGGTTGCAGACGGGTTTCTTGGAGAAGGCGAGGGCAGTGAGGCACAGTCCCCCGTCCCTCGACGCCCCTCGCGATGCCCCTCCTTCTTCGACTAACCCTCTGCAGAGGAGCCGTGAGAGCCAGGAACTTGTGATTTTTGTATGTCCACTCAGGCATCATTCATACCTGGTCTGTAGGAAGTTCCTGTTAGAAGGAGAGGGGCACTGCGAGGGCGTCGAGGGGCGGAAGGCGGTGCCTTAGTGCCTCCCTCCTTCTGACATTGTAAAGGAACCCTAACTGTATTATTTTTTTAATAGTAATATACATATATATATATGTATGTATGTTTTTTGTTCTCAGATGAGGTTTGAAGTGTCTGTGTGGTGCAGCTGGTCTGGTCTGTCTCTGTTCAGTCGAGGCTGCACCCACCTATAAAAGGTGGAGGCTCACCAGGACATGCACACCTCACAAGTTCCCGGCTCTCTCGACTCGGTTGCAGACGGGTTTCTTGGAGAAGGGGAGGGCAGTTAGGCACAGTCCCCCGTCCCTCGACGCCCCTCGCGATGCCCCTCCTTCTTCGACTAACTCTTTGCAGAGGAGCCGTGAGAGCCAGGAACTTGTGAGTTTTGTATGTCCACTCAGGCATCATTCATACCTGGTCTGTAGGAAGTTCCTGTCAGAAGGAGAGGGGCACTGCGAGGGCGTCGAGGGGCGGAAGGCGGTGCCTTAGTGCCTCCCTCCTTCTGACATTGTAAAGGAACCCTAACTTTATTATTTTTTTAATAGTAAGATATATATATATATGTATGTATGTATATATTTTTTGTCCTCAGATGAGGTTTGAAGTGTCTGTGTGGTGCAGCTGGTCTGGTCTGTCTCTGTTCAGTCGAGGCTGCACCCACCTATAAAAGGTGGAGGCTCACCAGGACATGCACACCTCACAAGTTCCCGGCTCTCTCGACTCGGTTGCAGACGGGTTTCTTGGAGAAGGGGAGGGCAGTGAGGCACAGTCCCCCGTCCCTCGACGCCCCTCGCGATGCCCCTCCTTCAATTTTACTAACCCTCTGCAGAGGAGCTGTGAGAGCCAGGAACTTGTGAGTTTTGTGTGTCCACTCAGGCATCATTCATACCTGGTCTGTAGGAAGTTCCTGTCAGAAGGAGAGGGGCACTGCGAGGGCGTCGAGGGGCGGAAGGCGGTGCCTTAGTGCCTCCCTCCTTCTGACATTGTAAAGGAACCCTGACTTTATTATTTTTTAATAGTAAGATATATATATATATGTATGTATGTTTTTTGTCCTCAGATGAGGTTTGAAGTGTGTGTGTGGTGCAGCTGGTCTGGTCTGTCTCTGTACAGTCGAGGCTGCACCCACCTATAGAAGGTGGAGGCTCACCAGGACATGCACACCTCACAAGTTCCCGGCTCTCTCGACTCGGTTGCAGACGGGTTTCTTGGAGAAGGGGAGGGCAGTGAGGCACAGTCCCCCGTCCCTCGACGCCCCTCGCGATGCCCCTCCTTCTCCGACTAACTCTTTGCAGAGGAGCCGTGAGAGTCAGGAACTTGTGAGTTTTGTATGTCCACTCAGGCATCATTCATACCTGGTCTGTAGGAAGTTCCTGTCAGAAGGAGAGGGGCACTGCGAGGGCGTCGAGGGGCGGAAGGCGGTGCCTTAGTGCCTCCCTCCTTCTGACATTGTAAAGGAACCCTAACTTTATTATTTTTTTAATAGTAATGTACATATATATATATGTATGTATGTTTTTTGTCCTCAGATGAGGTTTGAAGTGTGTGTGTGGTGCAGCTGGTCTGGTCTGTCTCTGTACAGTCGAGGCTGCACCCACCTATAAAAGGTGGAGGCTCACCAGGACATGCACACCTTACAAGTTCCCGGCTCTCTCGACTCGGTTGCAGACGGGTTTCTTGGAGAAGGCGAGGGCAGTGAGGCACAGTCCCCCGTCCCTCGACGCCCCTCGCGATGCCCCTCCTTCTTCGACTAACCCTCTGCAGAGGAGCCATGAGAGCCAGGAACTTGTGAGTTTTGTATGTCCACTCAGGCATCATTCATACCTGGTCTGTAGGAAGTTCCTGTCAGAAGGAGGATGGACAGTGAACAGTTGAACCCCACTCGGCAGCAACAGATGGCCACCCCTTTCTGAGCCTGGTTCTGTCGGAGGTTTCTCCCCGTTAAAAGGGAGTTTTTCCTCCCCACCGTCGCCAAGTGCTTGCTCATAGGGGATTTTTGGGGATTTTTTTAAAACCAACCACTGATAAGTTCACTGGCATCAAGTTTAGGACTCTGCAAATATTTAAATGGAATATTCGTCATCAAGTGAGGAATGATCCATTTAAATCATATTTGAGAGTCACATTTATTTGTATATAAATATGATTTGTTGGACAATAAGGCCAATCACAGACTAATTTGGATAATTGGGAAAAATTAAATAAATAAAAAAAATTGGATAAAATTCATGTGTCATTGTTTCATATTAATTTCAAATAACATACCATTTGATTTCAACATATTTTTGTTACACTTGCAGTGGTGTTATTTTGTTATGATCCTGTTCATTTTACGAGTATCTCCTTCTGCCTTGCTTCACATAGTTACTGATGTTTGGGTAGCTTTAGTTATTCTAGCATCAGTACAGGTACAAAAGGATAGACATCAGAAAGTAAACCATGCATTTGCCTATCTAAATAGAAATGGAAAACTAGAAAAAATAAAAATATAGCTTTACTAATCTGAAATTTATTTGTCATTGGAGCCATCATTCCCTCAGTGGAAACACATTATTTCATATTATGTTCAAGTCAGTAGTTAAAAGTATAAAATTTAATAATGTCTATTTTTAGTTTACTTTTACATTTTTTAGTATTTTAGAAACACTAACATTATACATATCCAAATATGAAGCAATGTTTTAACTCCCATTTACATACAGACCTGTGGCTAACTTTATAAACCATTTTTAATTTTTTCCAGCTGAGGCGTTCAAAATAGATATACTTTTGATTGTCACAGTGTAATTTGGGCAGCTGCCTGCCTAATGTAACATAACATCACCACAATATTTTACATTAAATGAGGAAATGTATCTTTGTTTCCTCAGCTAAGACTGCTGGGCTGCTGTAGCTTGTGTTTATGTTGAGAGTGACATCTGATTTAAAAGGAGCAAAAGCCACTGAGCACCATCAGTCAGCACAGAGGCAATGCTACAAATTTAAGGAACGGAGGTCAATTCTTTGTGTGTGTACATGCACAGAGCACATGTGCACACGGTTGTGCAGATTAACTCAGATGTATATGACAACTCACGTTTGTGCCATTGACATTGTTTTCCAATCTTAGAAATGTAATACATACATTTCCGTCATTGGCCATAATTCTTGCAAGGAAGGGACTCACAAGTTATTAAATAAAATTAATTAAACACACCATTAAAAGAAGTTCACTATTCACTCCACTATTAGCTTAAACCTCATAGCTAGCAGTAATTATTTATATCTATGAAAGAGAGAGCTTAATTGTTTGATTAAGCTTGATTGGAATGTCAGCTCCACATTGTGGCTGGTTGATTAAATAAGGTGGGGGAGCAAAAGTAAAATGAGCTACTTGTGTGATACCATTTAACTTGGGTTGGGTTGGGTAAGCTGCTCATTTTATGCTCATTTTACTTTTCAGATGGTGTCAAGCCTGGCAGTTTGGTGTAATTGTTAGCCTAGTAATTCATAGTAATATATTTCTCACACACAACCTCAACCTCTGCCTCTCCATGTGAGCAGAGACGCAGCAGCATCTTGTTTCTACAGGAAGCCTGATTAAAATGTGAGGCATTTATATGGTGTACAAGATTAATAACAAATATTCACTGTCTGCAAACCATACCAGGGTGGACTATTCATTTTCCCAGTGGGTCACATGAAAAACTGAGACTGGTGTGGAGGCTCAAACTAATAAGCTGAACTCAGTTCTAATCAGTATTCATTTTATTTCTTCATAAACTGCTACTGGCATGAGTACATATTACAACTTCACTGCCACAGTATTCCCTATTTTCCTTACACACAGACCTTATAGGAGGTAATTGAGAGAAAAAAGAGGGGAGGATGGAGTGGGTGAGTAATGTCATTTGGGATATTTTATGTCCTGGCAATGAAGCGGAAAATTATTGAACTTTAAACTGGATACATTTAAAATTGCATTGTTTTTCTGATGCAGCTTGTATTTTATGCAAAACATGTTAAATCCCATGGGAATGTTCACTTTCAATACAGTTCAGTTATGCAGTGTCAGACATGCTAAGGCACATGTAATGAAATAACTTGTTTGAGCTTTTGTAAAGAGTTTATTTCTAAATGTTTACACAAATGAAACTTTTCTCACCTTTTCAACTTCACAAAGGCTTCAGTGTTATAATGAAGAAAAAGAAGCATCACTTCAATACATCAGCTGTGTTGTCAGTGATGTAATTTGAGATTTTCCCTTTCAACACTGTTTAAAGTACAGGCTCCCATATATGGACTGATTTTTTGATCCACCTGCTTCTCTCTAACCTGTGGGTGAATCTCTCCATCTCCTCTGGGTAATTATATTTTCCACTTCATTTACACACAGCTGGAAGAAGGAGATGCGAGTAAGGTCTTTATGTTTCTGCTTGGACCTTCTGTCCCTGCAACCCAAACCCAGATAAGCAGCAATGGATGAGTAGATGTCCTTCTGACATAATTATGTCATGAAGAAACATGAAAAAATACTTTAACCAGTGCACTTTAGGTCTTAAAAACATGAACAGCATCTCTTAAATATATGCATCCATTTTTATCTCAAGTCTCAAGCATTTCCTTAAAACCATATCAACACAATCCAGTGAAGCGAATTAACAGTTTCTTCAAAGACAGCTGCTGCATGCACAGGAATCAAAATTCACAATGCCATCTTCTCAATTCTGTTGGAAAAATATGTCCCATAATTTTTTTAAATAGTTAAGAGACAGAACAAATAACCATGTCTAATGTAGCATCTGTGATTTAAACAAAACACAAAACTGTATCAGTTTTCAATTTAGTACGTTGTGTGTGATTTTGCAAATTAGAAAAAAATGCACCATGATCTACTTTAAGGAACACAAGCAGGATATTTTGGAGTGACCTGACTTGAAAACTCTGCAGGTGGATATTAAAAATGCGGCATCTTCTGCAAAGCAGCCTAAAAATATCCAACAACATCAAAAGTGCTTCACTGAAAAGTGGGTGAAAAGTTTTTAATCATTAATGGAAAGAATGCACAAGTTGTGCATCAGTGATATGAATATCACAAGGTCTGCTAGCTAAGGGTGCTGCAATCTAGAAACACTGTTGTCTCTTCCTCTAACTTGGGGCAGTTATCATCACAGTGCAACTTCACCCTCGGCTCTGAGCAAAACTGCTAAAAAAATGTGCAAGGTGCAGAAAAGGAGGGAGGCGATGGATGTGTGAGGCAGAAAACAGGATTCAGAAAAATGCTGAGCTCTGCAGGCTTCAGGAATAGACTCTGAGTGCACAACCACAAATGGCTCTTTCTAGTTGGAGCTCTTTTCCCCTCCATACATTACTGAGGTGCTGAACCATGGTGGTGGTCCAGACCTTTTTTAATTTGTGCCCTCAGCCCTGGGGACTTAGTGACTGAAAGACCGCTAAACCTCTGCTGGTCACTGTAGATAGTCGCAAAGGAAAGAATCTGAACTGTTGAGCTGTTTTATCATAACTGAAAAACATGCAGTAGCTAGGAAGAAATATTCTCCATTAGCATTAATTTAAAAAACTGAGCACAATAAGGTCGGTTGTCAGAAGAAGCAGGCACCCTTGGCTCCCTGGCACACCGAGCTGAAGACATGATCTCTCTTTGACCTTTGCACAGTGGACCATAAATGAGCTGTTTACTTTTTTATCTCTACAATATCTCAGGTAATATCTTGAATTGCTGCTGTTCTGCTGCTGAAAGTGAGGCAACAGTGCAGTTTCTCTCCTGTATGGATTCTCTGATGAACACACGGGCACACTCAGATCAAACACTTGTTATGTTTGCCTGAATGTTTTGTCATGTTCGCATGTATTATGAGGTCAACATCCTCTTTAAAACAAGCACAGCAAACACAGCAGAGGTTTATCTCAGTGTGAGATTGTAAATGATTAGATATTCTTCATGAATGTTGCACATGCTGCCAAGTAATCTTCAGAGACA
The DNA here is from genome assembly GCF_056152115.1 of Neolamprologus brichardi. Lineage (NCBI taxonomy): Eukaryota > Metazoa > Chordata > Actinopteri > Cichliformes > Cichlidae > Neolamprologus > Neolamprologus brichardi. The sequence goes on along the minus strand of NC_142116.1, from coordinate 6,932,937 downwards.
GCAGCGACCTGACTGGAGGCTCCGTGGCATGCCTTCATCTTCTTATTCTTTATTTACATGTGCAGAAGCAGAGCGGTCTGATGAAGGGGTCTGACAGATGGTAAGTCCTTCTGTTTCAGTATAAAGATTTTGTGCTGGAGGGAAAGGACCCAGCATTAATGTGAGCTCCTCTTCTCCCTCTTTCATGTGCAGAAATAACTGATCTTGCCTCTGCCGAGCCTCTGAGTTGGGACTCTTCTCCGGCTGTGAGCTGAAAGATGAAAGAGGAAGAATCATTTCTTCTGAGAATTCAGGTGCTTCTCTTAAACATGAAAGAACCTCTTTTTTTATTTATTAAGGATCAGGAATAGAAATATACCAAATTATCTGTTGATTGTCTGTTTTTGTTCTTGCATTTCTGACTCATTGGGAGATTTCCATTATGAACATACATGTCCTAGTGGAAATTTAAAATATATGATGTGAAAAATATGAAGTGAAACTGCAGTGGATGCATCTTGACATGTAGACGTGGCCAAGATGACCACGTATTCACTTCACACACATGTGAACTGTAGCTATAACAGCTTCAACTCTTATGGGAAGGCTTTCCACAAAGTTTACAAGTGTATCAGAATTTGTGAGGTCAGACACTGATGTTGGATGAGAAGGCCTGGCTCACAGTCTCCACTCTGATTCATCCCAAAAGCATTCGGTCAGATTGAGGTCAGGACTCCGTGCCGGCCGGTCAGATTTTTCCACACCAAACTTGCTCATCCATGACTGGTACGCAGTCATATTGAAACAAGAAGGGGTCTTCCCCCAACTGTTCCCACAAAGTTGGGATCATGAAATTGTCCAAAATGATTTGGTATGCTGAAGCATTAAGAGTTCCTTTCACTGGATCTAAGGGGCCCATCGCCTGAGAAACAACCCCACACCATAATCCGCCCTCCACCAAACTTTACACTAGGCACAATGCAATCAGACAAGTACCGTTCTCCTTGAAACCACCAAACTCAGAATGTTTTAGAGGAGCAGGGAGGAAGAATTCCCTTTTAACAGAAAGATACCTCAAGCAAAACCAGCGGAAGACATCTATCTGCCATAACAGGTTTTGGAGTGAGGGGAAAGAGCAAGACAGGTCTAAACACAAAGACAGGAGACGAATATATATCATCAATCTACTTATCGATATGCATCTATAACCTTCAAAATTATTTAACACAAAAACATGATCACAAGAAAAAACTCAACATAAGAAGTTTATTGGTTTGCAAAGGAGCTGTTTTTACAAAAGCATAGAGGGGGAAAAAACATTTGGAGCATGTATTGTGTTCATCTAAACACTGGCCGTGTGCACATTCTCACAAAGTTTACAGTCAACTCTATTTATTTCGGGAATGTGACACCATGTGGTAATTACAAGTACTCCTGTTTTCAGCAGATCAAACAGCCAACATGATGCGTGAGATGAAAGACTATCAGGGAGATCAAAGTTACTGCAGCCGGCACACGAGTGATCCTCAGACTCAGTACATCCTTGAAAACAATGACAGGAAACTGTTGTGCAGTTAAAAGAAAAGCATCTGGAAATGGGAAAGGTTGCAGTTTAAGACAATACTCTTTTTCATACAATTTGTAATATTTGTACACATCAGAACCCAGAGCCAAAGAAAACACTTTCATTATTATAAAAGACTCAGCTTTTCAACGCGCCTTCATATAAACAGCAAAACGTTAGCTATACAGTCAGGATATCTTTACCACACACAAAGCTGCTGGTTATGGTGTAATAAATACAAATGATAACATGATCAACCGCACAAACACATCAGCAACACATCAGCCTACTTCTACTCAATGAACACCATGAAGTCATTTTAGCACCTTTTAGAAAACCGCTCTTTAACCTGGTGAAACTCATGGGGAAATGATTTTAATTCAATACTCGAGTCCACATTAGGCCATAAAAAAATACAGCCCAAAAGAACAGACAGTGGATAGATGGCAAAAAGAAATAAAACCGCATGCTTGACTGAAACAGAAACTGGCAATACATAGCTGGTACGTCAATCTGTCGTCTTTCCAAATTGCCAGGTACTAGCTTACATGCACAACAAATGCTTTCATGTGTTTTCTTCAAAAATAAAAACCCTGAGTCCACGTACATCCAAAGTCCGAAAGCAGGGTAACAAACAGACAGACATGGGTAAAAAAAACAAACAAACACTCCTCTTACATCAGACTTGCTGGATTTTAAGGGTAGGAAGAATGTAAAGATTTACTTCACTGAATGGGTATAAAAGGGCAGGTCCTGAATAACTGGGGTGATTGTGGACAGTAATTTCACCTGGGTTATCATTAGATTACAATCAGCCAGAAAATGACATCCACCGTTTTTAAAGTGTTGCAGAGAAAATAAAATAAGAGTCACAAAGAGCAATAAATTATGATTTCCCAAGGTTGTTCTTCAAAAGATGTGGGATCATTGGGAGATCAGAAAAAGGGGCCTGCATATTTAACAGTAAAAATGCTTTAACTGTTTTCTTCATTTTTTTTAAAGTGCAACAGTACAAAATAGGTAAGTACCCCACAAGCTTATCCTGTACCTGCACCACATCTAAAAAGCTAGAGGAAAACAAACTGCGCTCAGCTGGGAAAAAAACACAGCAGTTCCAGAAACAATTTGCTAATGGGCAGAGTTCAAGTGTACACTATGCTGAGCCAAACAGACTCCCAGCTCAGCTCTGCACACATATAAAGAGCTCCCTGGAATGAGCACAGGAAGCCTTGAATTGTTCCTCTCCCTCCCCCGTACCTCCTGCTGCTGTCAACACAGTAAACTGAAGACCCAAAACATGAACCTGCATCACCCTTCAACACACATCTTGTTTTTACATCACTCAAACATACTTCCATGGACTATATTAACATTAATATGGTCACGAGAATACTAATAGCATCCAACAACATGCCCAATCAGCATAATTACATGTTATTTGGACACATTTGCCCTTGTAATACTGAAGTAAGAATGATTCACACACACCTATCTGTCTCACTGCAATTCTCAGTACCACGCTCGTCTGTGTCCAGAATAAATTTGGGTAAAACGAGGAACTCAGGAAGACGCTGTCTGACCAACCAGGCAAAAAGAAGCTTAGAGCCAGCTCTAGGAGCAGCGATGTTATTGCTATGTCAAAGGAACTAGTAAATACTCATGCATGTATAGAAAGCAGCCTTTCTGCATTTTGACAAACGCTGCCCACAGGTAATGAAGAAGTTTCCTTAGAGTTTGCCCACAAAGGAAGCCTCATTCATGGCTTACTCCAACTTTACAGCAGCAAAAAATCGATCCAAAAACCATCATTGGCTTATGATAAACACAGAATATGCGAGGGTGAAAATGTCAAAATGTCTGAGCAGTTTTGTGCAGGCAACTGCTGTTCACTTCTTCAGTGTCAAACTGCTAAAAAAATAGAGTCCTCAAAAGGGCTCATGAAACCTGGTTTAGGTTTTACTGTCATAAACCGAACCAGCAGCGCCGCTTTCCAACATTTACAAGTTGTGATCATTTATTCTGTGAATTTCTATCGAATAGTTTAATGATTTCTAACAATGTAATAATTCTAGAAAAACAGCGTGCGCCATTCCATTTTTCCATTATTGTGATGCATGATACTTCTGTACCTGAATGACCTTCAAAATGTACTATTTGTATCATGACTTTGGTTTCTGTTACAGCCCCTAACGTGTTATAAATGTGTAACAAATCACATTTATGAGCAGTTTCAGGAAACATTTCAGTTGTGAAAAACCCCCTTGGCTAACCCTTAATGTGAAATGACACGTGCCTTGTTTTTTTAAGTGTCTGGGAAACAGCTGCAGGGCATCTGCACCAGAGCGTATCTATTATTCATGAACAGCTTATCAACGTTTATAATTTCAGCTTTAATGCATCTTTATAAACCCAGGAAACTTTAATGATTTATTAACATTTCTAAAAGTGGGACTGGTAATAGCCGTTTACCAACTTTTAATAAATACAATTTTAATTACACACAAAAGGGATTTTCCACAACTTGGCAAATATATTCAGGCTAATAACTAACCCATAAACATAACTTAAATCATTTTTCTTATACAACCCTTTAAAGAGGTCGAGGCTTCAGCAACAAAGAGAAACTTTATTTCTGCCCTAAGCCATTTGTCTGGAACAAATCTGGCCAGCTTTTTGCAAGAGCTTTGTCTTCCTCAGACCTTTCCTTCTCCTACATGCATATTAGAAGTAGGTGAAGTTGTGCCAAAAAACACAAATGCATAAACAGAAAAAAAAGTACCTTTTAATGTCTGCAGTGAGTTTTTACATCTTTCTAGAGTATGAAAAAAAACCTCATAACGCATAGTCAATGTTGATACTGGAAGAGTGTAAACAGAGCACCTTAAGATTTCATACACACAATACTTGTGGGTTTAACTTGAAGATATCTTCTCTATTTGTATATATTTTTTAGAACTTGCTCCCTGCCCCAGTGAAGGAAACTGTCATAAAGAAAACAACGCATAAGAGACCAGATATTTGTGTTAGTTACACTTCTAAAACACAGCCTGCAGCACTAGGAAAGGATGAGACTGCATCAGTGTGGGCAAGATGCCGATGAGGAATGATTCAGGAAAACCGTTTTCTTTTTTAAAAAGCCATGAGACACACAAGACCTATAATGGACTAAAACAGCACCAGCCATACCACCAAAAACTGTGACATTGAGAAATCAATCTGTGCATCACTATATCTTCTATGCTACTATTTAAAAAAAAATAATAAACAAAAAACATCAACCCTATACATTCAAAGTACCCCCAGGATCTGACCTCTGACTCCAAAACGTGTGACTGAACCTGCACCCGGCTGAACCTGTGACCTCTCTGACAGCACGGTTTCTTCTTCATATAAGGAGTAAAACTTCTATCTTATTTTAGTGTTCAACTCTGATGAGGCTTGCAAAAGGAAAAAGGAGCAGAAGTCAAATTTTAAATTCATTTCTCTGCAGCTCTATAGCGTAATCTACCTACAGGAGAGTGGCTGTAGTTAAGAAAAAAAAAAAAAAAGTGCAAACTACCCAGACACGCTGTGTTAAGCATGGGATGCTACATCTTGTCATGATATAATCCTCATTTTTGGGTATTTAGGTCAATGAGGCTGCAACGTGTTACCATGACAACTGGAATAAACCCAAGGGATGCAGAGGAGTGCCAGCAGAGTTGGATATACATCAGCAGAGAGAAAACAGGCCGCTATGCTGTATTGTGTTGTGCTCAGATGAGTTTTTGAAATACACATCCAGCTGTGCTGAGCTCAATCTAACTCAAGCATATCAAATATACATATATGTCCAGGTATATTTGAATTGAAACCAGTTGCATGTATCCGCCTAATTTGGGAACACTGCTCTGGCCTGTCTGAGTTTTACTGCACATATGTTCACGTTGCTTGGTCAGCAAAAGATTTAAGAGGACGCTTGTATGTTTAAACAAAGTGAGTTGAATTAAGTTTAAGTTTTTGATTTTGTTCTACCCATGAGCAACACTTAACTTTCACTTCAGCTGCTAAGTGTCAGATATTTTTATCTTAACTGGCTTCTTCAAACCTCCACACCTGCCTCCATCTCAAATTCCCTAAAGGATTCGACATAAAAGTGGAATGTCCTATAAATAAGCTACAAGTTCGCTGATCTAAAAACTGGGGCTACAAGGGAAAAATACCTGAAAAATGGATCAAACACATTCACCCACAAAGCACCATCACATCAGATCCTGGTTCAACATAAAGAAGAGGAAGAAGAAGAAGAAACAGCGAAGCAGAAAAACTTTGATCCAGTTACTATGCTGATGCAGTGCTGTACGATGGGCTATGGATGATGATGTAACAGGCGCACGTGTGTGTGTGGTCATGTGTGATCAAGTCCTTGCTTCACACACGACTTGCGGAGCGGGAATTGGTCAGAGGGCAAGTTAACCGAGCTTGGTGATCTGTAGGTCTCCTTGTATTCGTACTGTGTCGATAGAGGGCAAAGATTTTACTTTGTGATAAAAGTCAAAGAGCTGGTGTCCATCCACGAATATCCGGAACCTCTGGTGCTCGCAGTGGATCTCAATCTGCAGAAGGAAGAAAGACATGGAGAAAAAGACAGTTAGGCAAAAGGTGGAAAGAAAATACCGCTCTACACAAGTAGAGACTGAACACACTCATTCCATACAGTCACAATAAGCAGAGGAAATTGGGCGGGTGGAAAAAGCTGTGTCAGAGTTACACACAATCACCTCATGAGCTGAAGGGACGCATCACACTTTATACAACCATTTCTTTCTCTGCTCGTTAATATAAAAATATTATTTGTGCAGTTTTAATTAGAGTAAACAATTACAAAATAGATTCAGTAAAGGACTAGATGTTACAATCCCTGATAATGCATTGCTTTAAATGGAGAAAACGTTGAGGGATGGCTGTTATGAGGAAAGGCAGCTCAGAAACTTTACCAGCGGCACACATTGTTGTGTGCCTCAACATTCGGTCTTTTACCCAAGCTAAATACCTTGGGAGAGTTTAAGTCTGTCTTAAAGGAACGAGAGAACAGCTCTTTTACTCAGTGCGATTGTTTTTAATGTACTCTTAATTTGATCTGTTATTGTATATTTTACACATGTTGGTATGGGATATTGTATTTGTTTTAAATGTCATATACCTATGTGGTATGTGACTTTTGTTGCCATGATGCCAGGTCTCTCTTGGAAATGAGATTTTTAATCTCAATGAGATTTTTTACCTGGATAAATAAAGGATTAATAAATCTGTCATTTTTTCTTCCTTGGTTAGGGTGCATGATAAAGACATCCGCTTGTAAGGAGAAAGACCAAATGACCCCTTACACTGAGGATGACTATCAGCTATTTTAGTTGATGTTGAATAAGTAGGCTAGAGCTGAGCCTCGCTCTCATTTTCTTCTCTTGTTTGTACGTGTACACACTGAATCCTAACAAACCGACAACAAAAAATGTAACTGCATAAACACCTCCGCGTGGTTTATACCAGTGGGGGGAAATTTTAAAAAAAGAAAAAAAAGAAACCGTCAAACAACTCAAGGCAGAACGTTTCAGATGAAGCAGCAGAAACAAGCCATCCTGCTCTGAGACCACAGCACATCATGTGTCTCTCCACATGCCCCTTTGTTTTAAACATTCTGCATGGCAAACTTAATCTCCAGCCTCCAGCTTTCGACAGAGTCACGACTGTGCCGACCTGCTCAGTCACGCTGCAACCACAAACAATGACACTTTATCAGAGAGCTGACATTCAACAACCAGATGCAGGGTTCACCTCTAAAAATAACTTAAGTTGTTGTGTCTGCATATGCATATTACGCATTCTTAAAAAACAGAAAGAGTTTCTCTTTGTAAAAATTTCTCTCATGCATCCATTTAGCAGATGTTAAATGCTGGACAGCTGAGTTTTAAAGATATTACAGACTGGAAAACACACTAAGCAAAAACCCTTGACCCCTGCAATGAGGGGATCCAGTGGCTCTGTTATGATGTTGGAATAGTTTTGCTCACATTGTGTGTGTCTCCTTAGAAGTAAGGATCACTGTAAATCCATAAACTTATCATGGTGGAGTGGTCTCCACCATGATAAGTATAATGTACCCCATCAATAGGATAGCAAGGGGTTACTGAATTGTTTAAGTTTGCAAAGGAGATTCATCATATGCACTGGTTTTGACAGTGAACCAAACTCAGCTGCAGTGCACACCTGTAAGAGACTTTGGACCTCCTCCTCAAGCAGATCACGTCACAATCACTATGCAAGATAAATAAAAATAGCTCCAGCAATCCGTGCCAAAATAAATTTTTACTAAATTTGTACACATGCACTAGAGCCCTGAACATTTCGAGACATTACGCAATAGAGATGGTTACAAGTACACAAATTACCGACCCAGTTGCTTTGGGCATTTGCCATCTTTTAGCCTCCAGCTCCTCAAGTATAACCTCTATATGGATTTCACAGAGTTGCCAACACTGCAGCAAATGTTACGGTGCATTTCACGGTGACGTGTGGGTGTCGTGACCTTGGCACTTTAAACAGACCTTCGGCTAAACGGGAGAAAGAATAACTTCATTCAGTGTCCTGAAAACATCTCGAGAAACTTCATGCTTTGTTCTTCGCTTCATTGCCACTATTGGATATTTTTAGCCGTACACCATGTGTGTTATTCATGTGCACATTCAGACTTATTGGAGCAGAATATGACATTTAAGAGCTAACAAGTCCTCGGGTGTTATGAGATTACTCATCATGCATATGCCCTGCTGCTCAACCCCCTCCACCCTCCAACTCCAACTCATTCAGCACATCACAACAGCTGATGTGGGCCCTAACGCAGTAAACAGGCCACTATATGGGCTACAGGCTGTATTTACATTACAATATGATGAAGCATGGACAACATTTCCTGTTTGTGTTTTAGTATCATGCTGCCAGATAATATACATTATAACTAATTCTGAAAATATCTCTGCTACAGTCGACTGCTGGGGATTACCCAGAATTATTTGATGTGAGAAAAGGGATTTTTTTTACCCTAAAAGGCTGATCGGGGATGAAGGGAAAATACACAGTGGACGCCTCCTCCTCTGTCCATTTCCCAGAAACCCGAGCACTGCGAAGGAACTGACGGTCAGTGAAACGAGCCGTGAGTTTCAGGGCCACATCAAATGGAGGCTCCCCTTTCTCTGAATCACGTCCGCAGGTCAGGCTGACATCAAAGCTGAGGGTATGAGAAAACAAAAAAACAAGGCATCGGGTATTCAGGCAGGATGCAGTGGTAAAGCACACATCAGATAATCTGGGATAAATGAGATGCATAATTCTGCTGCGTAAGAACAATTCTCACCAATTGTGAGTTAATTATGCATAATCCCTGCTGCTAGTTCTGTTTATCCACCCTCCCCTGCTGCTGCTGCACAGTTATGCGCCTTGGTGTAAGTTTATGGTCACAGTTACAGGCATCAAGTTTCTAAGTAATGAGACGCAACAAAGAAAGACAGTGTGTGTTTAGGCCTTGGAGCTGCTCTGTCTGTTGGGACATTCACATGAACTTTGGCATGGAAAACCCTCCCAGCAGCAGGCACTAAACAAGATGAGGTCATCGAGAGGTTTCTTCCAAGTTTGACACAAGTTTCCATGTAGGGTAAGGACACACCCAAACAAATCTGCTTCACTGGATCTCTCTCTTTTTTAATTTTTTTTTTAAAATCCCCCCCTTTTTCTCCCTGCTGGTGAGGGAACGCCCTGTCTCTGCATACTTAAGGAGCCACTGTTCTTTCTGGCTGCCTACGCATTACTCAGTGTGTCCTCGAGTGGCCGTGCAAGTCTGACTAGCCTAAGAACAAAAAAAAAAAACCCTATCTCTAACATCCTTTAGCAAAGAATGTGTACTGTGCAGACGTAAATCAGAATGTTTTAAATATGCAGAGATAAAAACACGGCTCCAGATAAAGAGTGTGTGCATGCATGCCTTTGTGAGGTGTTATGTTACCTGTCTGGCTCCAGGTCCACGATGCCCATCACTATTATCTTCTTCCCCGGCCGCATGCCCCCCCGGATACGCCCGCTGAATGGCACCGTCTACGCATTGCACACATTGAATTTATTACGCACAGCCAGGAGCGAGCATCAAACAAGGAAACTCGGGAAATCGTTTAAATATTTCATACCAGGAGGCGTGATAAATCCTCCTTGTCAGGTGAGATGAGGCCGGGGTTCCCCAGCGAGTCATTCAGGTGGTCTTCTTCCACATTCTTCAACACCAGTGACAAAAGACACAGGATGCAAAGTATCATTTATCGCTCTGTCAGGTAGGATATACAACTTGCATGGCTGAGGTTAAAGGCACAACAAGAGGCTACAGGCCTATCATTCAATATATGCACAAGAGTGTGGCCTCGTACGCGGCGTGCAACAACAATGACGAGGTGGCAGCAGACCTGTCATGTTGTTATCAGCGTTCCTGCCGGGAGCCATGAGTTATTATAAATGAGCCCCACATTTGGCACCATTTGGCACTACGATGGAAATGCGCACCGGCTGGGTGGCCTAGAAGAGCACACACCGCCGGTGCATTTCACCACAGCGTATTGGATTTCCCCATTTCCTCCCCGGCCACAGATGAAAGAGGAGTCGCCCTACGCTCTGAAAGCGCTGCGCCCGGCGCTCCGCATTTACAATAAGCGCCGGATAATCGACCTAACGGTGCGCTTAAATCGCAACTAACAGGCCCCCGTGCACAGAAAATAAATACCAACACACGTAACCCCGGATCGGTTCCCCGAAAACCTTCAAAATACTCACTACTCCGTCCTTCTCCGCTGCCTGCACCGCCATCTTGAGCAGAATAGCATAGGATGCTGATTATCGGAGCAGAGGCAGCTCTGCCGGGGAGCGTGGTTTGTCAGCGTCGTGGCACTGACTCAGGAGGATATTCCTGTTCCTGCTCCAGTACTGCTCCTATTCTTGGGTCCTCGCGTCTGACTTGGCCTGAGAGAGAGCACAGTCACCTCGCAGGATCCCTCTGCTCCACTGAAATGGGTGGATGTCTGCTGACGTATGCTTTATAATAATTACAGACCAAAAGCTTAATCCCCGTCTGTTGGAGAAGGCTAATCAGACAGATTTCCCTCAACCCTTCACCCAATTAGACAACGCATTGTTTGGATTCTTTGGGGGGTTTCTAGGTTGGGATAACAATCCAGGACACGACTTTTAGCTGGTTTAAATAAGCGGTTACGTTATGAGACTGCGCTCGCGTGTCGTTTATCCAGTTTGACTGTGACACAGACTGGGGGGTTTTGGCCTAATTGGCCAAAGTGGGCACACTCAATACTTTGGAATGATTAAACAATACTGTAGGGCTCAGAGGAGTAAGGAAGTTAAAAATAGCTACAAATGGACCTGTTTCTGCTCACTTGTGAGCCTGGGACGTAATTGCTTTTCACTGAATGAAGTGGACAATCCTACTGTCTGTTCATTGACTTTTGCAACCCTCTCCGTCCTTTCTGTATGCTCTCTATCTATTCAACCCCCATCTCTAATCGTTAGCCCGACTGTTGTTTAGTTAAACTGGTCCACTCTGCCCCTTTGTGGATATTTAAAGGCATTACACGCTAAGCAAATCAATGCACTGTGACTTCAGTGATGCCCTTAATCCAAAACGCTGCAGCGAGAGTACTGACAGGGTTAAGAAAGATAGATCATGTTTCTTCTATACTAGATTTTCTTCTTTCTTGACAGAGAGCCAAAATTAGAAATGAGTATATCAGAGGAACAGTTCAGGTTGAGCATTTTGGAGACAAAGTTAGATAGGCAAGGCTGAGATAGCTTGGACATGCGTACAGGAGCGATAGTGGATATTTTGAAAAAGGGATTTTGAAGATGGACCCAGAAGGCACGAAGAAATGAAAAAGATCACAGAGAAGATTCATGGATGTAGGGAAGCAGGGCCTCCAGAAGGTCTTGCATGACAGAAGAGGATGCTAGGCTTAGGTAGAGATGGGGCTTTGACAACCCCTAGCGGGAGCATCCGAAAGACGAAGTTTAGTTTATCTTTAGTGGTTCACTGTTGAATCTATCATTGAATTTAAAGTCCTTCTCCTTACATATAAAAGTCTTGAATAATCAGGTCCCATCATATCTTCCAAAGGATTTGTGTCTCCTCCCAGGATCAAACTGGAGACTTTTTGTTTGTTAGCCAAGTACATACCTGCACTATTGAAGCACCCCTTAACGAGTTATTAGTTCTTATTATTGCTGCAGTAATAACACTCAAATATCCTACATATATCTCTATTCAATGCATTACTCGTGCCTCTAGTCCAGGGTTGGGCAACATGTTTTTCCAGAGGGCCTTCCTGCCTTATGAAACGTCACACATTGATGACACTTGCATGGTGACAATTGAAACAAAACATGGTTTCAAGTTAGGCTGAAAATTTTACATTACATAAAAACATAACTGAAGAATCCCATTTATTCACATTTAAATCAGGATGTGTTTACATAGTCTGTCCAGTTAGGAAGCACATACCATTTTGAATCTTTTACACCTGCTTTGGTGCAAAAGAAAATGACAATGCATACACTGGAGAGGCAAAACAAGACAAATGTCAGCAGCTTATTCAGTTTTTCTTAAATTAAACACATCCAGGCCTGCCATCACAAAAACGATTTGCTGTGTCTCCCAGCACAGAATAAACCAGGAGGTGGGCTGTAACATGACGAGATGGACAGGGACATTGAAAGGTGTCCACCCAGCAAAGAAAAACAAGAAGAGCACTGCCAGAATCCTGCAAAAAGACCTCCAGCAGGCTATTAATGTATATGTGTCTGGCCAAACAGAATCCAGGAGGGCCATGTGAGGGCTGAATGCCCTTTAGTGGGACCTGTGCTCAAAGACCAGTGCCTTCCAGCTTGACTGGCATTTGCCAGAGAAAAAACAGAACTGGTAGGTCTGCCACTGTTGCCCTGTTCTCATGACAGATGAAGTTACAGGCATCTTAACATTTGGCACAGCCTCTCTAAACTGTCCAGACTCACAGAGGCTCAGTGTGAAGAGAACACTGGTGATAGCATAGAAGTTTAGCTGACTTTGTGTTACACTGCGATGATCAAGTGTTCCCTTTTTTCGCAGTGTATTTAAAAGAGTGGTGTCGAAGTGTAGAACAGCACGCTTCACAATCTGTACATAGTATCAGCCGTCTGGTTTCATGTCCTGAACTCATAGTCCTCCCCCCTTCACTCTTTTTAAATAAGCCACAACATTTTTTCTTAGCTGTCATTAAGCATTTCTGTATATAAGACACTAACATGGAGAAGGAGCTGAATCTAAATCTCATTTTTTAATGATTTCAATGCTGAAGTCTTTCTTTAGAGAAGGATAAAGTTGTCTCCATTGCATTAAAGCCATCATATGTATTAGGAGTAGCAGGCAGCCACTGTGTAGCACCCAGTGATCAACTCCAAATATAAACCAGTGCCTCAGTCAAAGACATAGTGAAAGAAGAACATGTAATTTTCTGCACAAAGGGGCCCGCTGCGCCAACATCCAGCCTTGCAGTGCTGTCAGCGCTGAGAAGCATTTTGGTTCCTTAAAATGTAGAAAAAACTGAAGTGTTTTTAAAAAATCATTATTTGTGGAAACAGCTATGTGGGCGATGAAATTGCATGGTCATTGATTCGTTCTCTGATGTGCAATCAGGGTGAAAACTTTGTGTTTCAAACTGTTTTTATTTACATTCGATTTTTGCATGTATTTTAATGAAGATGCAGTGAAGAAAAATCATAACCATGATCATAAGCATTTCATATGAGTGTGAATGTACAGTGGTTATCCTCCTCCTTGATAATTTGTGCAGTTCTCTGTAGAATACGGGATAAACGCTTCTGGTCCAAAATCCTGATTGATGATATTAATGTTCAAAGCACTGTTTGTGGGCTTCTGCGTGTCCACCCATAACTTATAAAGTGCTTAAGGTTGTCTGTCAATATATCACATGTGAAAAATAATGAAATAAAAACTGGAATTAGAAACTAAACTGTATAAAACACAAAGTTTGTGCTACTACCAGAAACACAAACATAGATGCCAGGGGAAATTTCCCTTCCTTCATTCCGTAACAGTCATTTATGTGTCTGTATCACATTCAGTTTCATCAATCAGTGATCAAACGCCTGCTTGACCTCGTTTCATCAAAAATAACCGCCTAGCGGTTATTTTTGGAACGACATCATTACAAGAATCCATCGGTTAGTTTCACTTCCTTTGCTTTTGCAGCAGCAGTTAATGTTAGAAATGCCAAATTAACTGATATTAGCAACCTGGTGAATTCTTTTATTTCTTAAAAAAAAATATTATTAATCGAGCCCCTGCAGCTGCTTACAGGCTAGTGCAGCTCCGCATCAGCTAAAACTGGCACCAATTTCTGGGCAAATAGATCAGAAAATTGCAAACTGCATTTCTGTGCATCTGTGGAATCGCTGAAAGCAGATCAAACAGATCGCCTGACTTAAACCTAAAAATTCCCAGAGCTCATCATCTATCTAACTCTCTCCCTCTCCCCCTCTCTCCCTCCTCATTCTCTCTCTCCTACAGAGACCCAGCCGGTCCGGCTGTCCTCCCTGCTGCCATGGCCGCGGAGGCTGCCGGTAGGAATGATGCCACGCGTGGACCTGCAAACAGCACAGAGATGGAGGTGCGGGTAAGATGCTTTTCAGGTAGTTTGGGTCGCGGTCTTTTCGCGGGAAGCCTCCAGGATCGAGGTGGTCCCTCGACAGCAGGCCTTGGTGCGCCGCTGCAGAGATGGAGTTGGGATTTATTTTTTCATTTTGTCACATTTCAGGCCAGAGCTCCATTTTTTACCCGTAAAGCAGGGAGGGTGGATGAGGGTTATCTTTCAGAGGGGGGGCAGAGAGCGACCGCCGAGCATCGCAGCACTGCTGCAGCGCTCACGTCCTGCGTGAAAGGGAGAAGTGAAAGCGCAGCAGCTGGTCGGCTGCAGAGGGCTCGGCTTATAAATAGCCCTTCGTTGACTTCTCTTTGACAATTTTTATTCGGCAAATGTGTCTTCCTGAATTCGGAGAGATTTAAATACTGCCGTCAAGCCTGTTTTCTTCCACTTGGTGGTGACGCAAATTGGCAACAACTTGGCAGGCAAGGTAAGAAATTCTTCCTGATCAACAGAGCAGAGCCTGTTATGAATGAAAAGCGAGCCTCTGCTGGGCTGATCGAGGTCATTATCGCAGTGTACAAGCAAAAGAGGCGACAGGGACGCAATGTGGTGTTTTCATCAAGTATAGGACTGTCCATCTGGTCAGATGGGTGGAAGGGTGGGATTGCTACAAAAGAAATATGTGTTAGGAGAAAAGAAAATAACGCTCTTAAAATATGTCATTAGTTTTTGTTGTTTTTTTTATTCCCAAGTATTATTTTGGGGACATCAGAAAACATATTCATGATTATGGAGCGCTACTGAGGTTATAGCACCTGTTAAAGACTGTGCAGAAGTGTGTGTGTGTGCGTGCGTGCTATAGGCGTCTGTTCTTCATGCCTTCTTCAGTTGCCGGCTCTCAAACTCAACCTGTTCTTCCACTTTGCATTCATGCCGACGAGATGTTTGTGTCAGCTGATGTTCAAATGCTCTTTACCTGTTGACTTCAGTCTTTGGCCTCACTGCTCAGGTGCTCTTCATCCCTTCCACATCTCCCTTTTTCTCTACATCTTGTCCAATGGTGAGTTTGTGCTCCTTCAATCGGTTTGGTCTCCTCTAGATGAGGTTAGCGTTGTCTTTTTTCCAGGTCTTTCTCATATTCAGTGATGCATAGTCAGCGTTTGTTTGCATTTTAAATCAGCGTGTCATCTGAAGTGGTTACAGTTGCCACACAGAATCAGCGTGACATGTCTGCAAATGTAGGCTAAAGTGCCAAAGGTGAGGCTAACCAAATGCAGCAGCAGATTATTCACTGCAGTCTCCCTAATCTCCTTGCTGGAAAATGAGAGATTCTGGATTAAAGGAGGGAGTTTGGTGGAAACCCGTGAAAGAACGCCGTTATTAGAGATTACTGGACTCAGGATTGTTTTACGACCCACATACTTTGTCTGCTGCAGCTTTGTAGTGATGCAGAGAAATTAACAGGAACATGAGAGTATGCTTGGCTGTTTCTCTGTGTTGTTTGGTCTGAAGGGAGATTTGTTTGGTGGTTGGCCTATGAAAAATAACAGTTTGTATTCTCAGCTTCTTGCACTGAAGTCTTTCAAATCCAGCCTTGTTTCTCCTGCTGAAGGAGCTGCAACCTTCTCCAGGGGACTAAAACTCATTCAGGAGTCAAATGTTGTTACTTTAACAGTAATGATGGATATTTTATTTGTAGAGATGGCTAGGCTACACAAAATTATGCTTTTATTTTTAACAAGTTGAAATTTCCATTTTTGAAAAGCAGAAAATAGCACGGTACAGTATGGGAACATCGTCTGAACTCAATTTATTTGTGGGTCTATAAGTGTTAAATATGTGTAAGCATTGGTTAACTGAGGTTCTGGAGGGAATTACATCAACATGTTATGGCTATAAAAAAGACACACTTATGTCAAAAGGGTGGTTTCCCCATATAAACTAACAGGTATTTTGTAACTATAAGGAATGGAAATTTCCTACTTTCAAATTCCTTGCATTCGTAAACATAACTGGCCAGTTCAGTGGGAAGATTTGTCTCTGTAAGTGGCCACTTAAATATTTTTCAAACTTGTGATTGACCCTAATCGCTGTGACAGGCAAACGTGTTTAAGTGAAGCACATGTAAAAATTGTGGCAAATTAAGTGGTCGGCTCTTCCTGTTGGGAATATTTAATGATTGATGCACTTCATTTCAAGCACTTAATCAACAAATAGGAAAACATGTTAGAAATTAAAATGTGGCCCCAGAAATTTGTTGTAGGAAACTTTTAATTTTGTTTTTACAAATGGCTGCGGCATCTTTTATTCAATTATTTGTAGAAAGAGGAAGACTAGACAGTTATCCTACTTCCTCTTTGTATTTCAGTAATAGCCTTCACCACAACAAAAACGTCATGTACAGAAACAAAATGCACAAAGTTAAAACATTTACTTTAGGTTCAGTTCATGGATGCTCTGTGTTTAACACAATAAAAGACTTTGTGTGTCATTGCATAAACATTGCGAAAGGTTGACTATAACTACAGATTATCTGCAGCATATTTGACATTATTTCACTGTCATCTTTCCTGCTATAAATCCTTCCTTATTGGAGGAATACAAAAGCAGCGAGGTACATATTCTCCACTAAAGATGGTTTATGCAGGTGACAATATCTATATAGACTACAGCACGAGACATCATTGTTGTCTTGTTAAGTCTGCCAATACTGAGCATTCTTTTAGACTTGCATCAGGAATGTTGGTGTTTAACAAAATGTTCTCTCTTCCAGCTGAAGGAGGGAAAAATGAAGGCTGATCTGGAGGCGCCTCTGCCGGCTGGACAGGAAGACTTTGCGATCCGGTGTCGAGATGTGTGCCGATCGTATGGCAAACTGAAGGTCCTCAACAACCTGAACCTGGCTGTGCCACAGGGACAAATGTGAGTAGATAATACCAACGCAGCCTGTTAATTTAGAGCGTTTTAACTGGACAAGACTATAAATTTTCATAGCAAAAGTCAAGTGTAAAAATCAAAATGTAAATACTGAGTGAAATAGTGAAAAGCTGAAGGTGTTTTACTTCCTGTATCACTAACGGCAACAAATATTTGACTCTTTCTTTTCCTCTTGGTGAGCAGATAAATGCTTAACCTGCAAACAATGCTGACATTTCTGGGTTAGGTGTCGGGACCCAACTCAAGCTGCTCATCTTGCCTTCACTTTTGTCATGCATCTACTGACTGATTAGCTGTTGAAAGCTTAATTTCCTGCAGGATATTCAGGGTTATCTTTATAAACATCTACATTGTTTCTCAATAAGGCCTTAATGGGAAAATTCCACTATCCCACAGGGGAAGGAGAGCTTAGGATGACACTGCAAAGAAATCTTCAACCTGATGTGTCAGTGACAGTTCAGCTCTAAGTGCACACATTTTGCTTCTGGTGTCGCTGTCTGTTAGTTCGTTCCGTTGTCAGTTTCTTATAGATGATTTACATTCACGTTTCTCTAATATGAATCTGCATTCTTGAAGTGACAAGTATGACGACAAAAAATGGGGCCACCAAAAACGTTGACCTAGAAATATGTAGCAATGCTTTCATGTGCACACGAAGTATGTAAGAGAAAATAAAGTCAAATAAACAACCTGGCAAATTCTAGAAGGTTTCTCATGTTTCTTGCTAGCTGGTAATATGTAAAACATGAATGTGATAAACCAGTAAAACATGCAGACAGAACGAGTGTTACAAAACCCCACTGTGCTCTTGGAATATAACTTATATTGTTCCATTATGTTATTGTTCATTGTTTTGAACCTGAGGATAATTATCTCATTGATTGTAGAATAAGTATAGGCACTTTAACTTTCAAAATAATATAAATAATAGTCTTTTATCAAGTTTTTCAAACTTAAACTAAAAATGTGTTGAACTGTCTCCCGTCCAGCTATTTAAGCCATTTAAAGCACGCTCTTTAGCCATCAGTATTTCTAGACATATCTCATAAAAGTGCATGTGATAACAGAGTGCAGTGCAAACTCTGTGTGATGTATCTGAGACCGTTTGTAGCCTAGATATGAAAAAAAATAAAATTTATGATGTATCCAAAAATGGCTCTACATGAAAACCACTTTACATTCAGCAGACGTTAGTTGTAAGTTGACATTATGTATGAAAATAGTCACAAAGCCATTGCAATTAGTTTTTTTTAACACTTAGCAGCATTAGCATCTCAGCGTCTTCAGAGGCTGGTATTAGACTGAAACGTCTAAAAGGAAATAACTGTCTCAGATTAGATTCCAGGAACACATTTTTTCTAGAATGGTGAACTAGTTTCCTTTCCGTTAACTCAATAACCAGAAAGAGCAGCATTCCCTAGTCACATACTTTTGTACTGTCCCAGTGTTTCCCTCTGCAGATCATGCTTTAAGTTTTATCTGAAATTTTTGTGATTGTGTTTTTCAGTTATGGCCTTTTGGGGCCCAGTGGATGTGGGAAGACCACACTTCTCAAATGCATTGTGGGAACTTTGAAAATCTCACGAGGTCACATCACTGTGCTAGGGAAGCCGCCTGCGTTTCCTGGCCACGATATTCCGGGGAAGAAAGTCGGATACATGCCACAGGTAAACACCACATAGTATATATTCACATTAAAATCCGTGCCTTTCCTCTTGTTTTAATTTTTTTTGAAATACTCATGTGCCCAAAGATCCTTAACATATTTGAATAAAGCAGCAAATTTGTTGAAGTGACACAAAGGCAGCCCTCCCTGGTTTTATTTATTCTCTATCATTTGGTTGTTCTTAAATAGCCTGTAAACTTACAATCAAAGTCCTTGCAGCCATTTGTCCGCAGAAGGTTTAAGCAAGTGTGTTCTGTCCAGAAAATTATCACCCCAACATCCACATCAGCTGCTTTAAAGCCATAAGGATTGTATGAAGCCTTGCTCTGGGGCTTCTGTAATTTGGCCTTTGCTGCAATGAGCCACCTGTACCTGAGTGAGCCCCATTACTGTCATTAGGTATCTGATGAAGTAGATAACACAGCATAGTATTTGTCGTCTTGTGTGTAACCCTGACCATTGCATCCATCCATGCAGGAAGTAATCTGCAACCCAGAGTGGGAGGAATGTGACACCTTGAATGTTTTCTGTTACAGCAATGCGGACAGATGCATCTTTAAACTAGCGATATATACTGCTTTCTTGAAATTGCTGTTGCATAAAAAATGTATATCTGCTGTTATGTAAGACTTTAATCCTTCAACAAAAAGTACCAGCTTTAATCCTTCCCAGGAAGCAAGAAAACACAAAGTAAAAGCAGTAAGAGTAAAACAGATGCTAACTTTGTACATGTAATAGATTTACATCCACTGGTGCAGTTGTATTTGTCCTGAGGTGTGCTGGAAATGTTGGTGTTTGTGACTCAGAGCATCAGATATGAGTTTCATTTTCTACTTTTGTGCTGCACAGGAATTGGCGTTGTACAATGAGTTCACCATTAGCGACACCCTGATCTTCTTTGGCCGAATTCACGGCCTGACATCTAAGGAAACCCAGGCACGCATGAACTTTCTCATTGACTTCCTGGATCTACCTCAGAAGACCAGTCTGGTCCGAAATCTCAGGTAAAAACCACATATGATGCAGCAGTTGACCTTACAGATAGAATGATTTCAAAATCCAATGAGTAAAAGCTGATCTTACCCTGTAAGGTTAAAGTTGTAAGAGTGATCATCATAAAAGCGTATGCTAATATTGAAAGTGTTTTTTGTGCAAACAGTGATGTGGTTCATGGATGTGAGCTCATGCATTATTTCCCTAGATACAGCCAATTTATGAAGGGTAGCACTGTGCTTTTGCAGATGTCTGTGTGAAGACTTTAAACCCTTAATCTGAAATCTGTATTTATACCACAGGCTGTAAACCCAGGCTCAGTAAAACATTATGACTTTTCTGATAAAGCAGCAGGTGAAACTCAGGGGCAGTTGTACAGTACATTATATTCCCTTGATTATCACTTTCCATTAGTGGTGCGAGGTTTGAGTGATGCCAAGATACCCAATCAAATCTGACCTTGATAGGCAGCTGGATTCTTGATCACAGTCATGCGATAATCTTATCTCGCCATGTTTAAAGCTGTACTCTTATATCAGATCCACAAATGTAACTGTAGTTGTTTAAGGAGCTCCTGGCCAGTAAGGTAGCAGCCATAGACACAGTTTAGCTGTGACAGAAGACAGTTGGACCAATGGAGCAATAATCAGCCACTGACACCAACTAGATGGTTTGGTAGAGTTAGAGTTAGATATATTTTGTCCAAATCCAATAATATTTTGAAGTAGGCCTTAAAAACATTCAGTTTGTGTTGTCTGAGGAACTGTTGGCCAGTTGCTCCACGGCTATGGCTTAATCTTCAATGTAATCGAAGATAAATGGATCATCTGTCAACGTGCTAACTATACTAGCAAGCTATCCTGACTGCTATTTTTTTAATATTTTTCAAGCAGCTCCGAATTCCTGTTTTGAAAGGTGGCCCCGGTTTGGATTTCAAGGTGTATTTTAAGTGATTTACCACAAGTGTCTTTTATACAGAGATTTTCTCACAACAACATAAAGAACTGTCTACTGACATGCTAACTATATAGCTAGCTAAACTGACTGCTTGTTAGTTTTCAAAGTCTGTCAGACTGCTGCTTGTTTTCCCTAATTTGTGCTTTCTGTAGTGTTTTGCTGATAGGATTGGTTGCGTAACTGATAGTAGATAGACACTGATAGAGAAATGGGTCATTTAATCACATGCCAAGGTTTTTTGAATGCGCCGTATGCTTCAAAATAGTATGCACAGATGACTTTCCAGATGGTTCTTTCTAATAAAGGACAAATCAAATCTGTCAACAATTTTCTAGTTTAAGTATATAATGAAGTAGACCTGATAGATTACTCAAATTCAGAACCACAGTTAAAGCAATGAGAATTTAGTTTGGTAATATACTTTGGAGCATTTTGCAGCTATTGTATAAACATTAGCATTTTTCTACTGTGTTTTTCATCAAGGGAAAGTTCCATAAGTCTCCCAAACTATTTTTTCCCACAAATTCAAACCAAAAAATCTGGCAACACTGGTTTGCATGCTTTTGTGTAGCCATCAAAGCAAAGGTCCCTAGAGTCCCAGGGATATTATGTAAAATTGCCTGCATATTCCAGTCTCCCCTGCTGTTCATAGGCTACAGCAAAGTCCCTATTTTCACTGTAAAGACATCAAAGTTTGTCTTTTTCAATCTTATGTGCTTAATATACAATATGTGTCCCAAAGTAAAAAGCTTCTCGTAAGTAAGAAAGAATTTCTGATTATTCAGAAGTTGTCGCTCTGCATTCAACATCACTCCTGCTTGCGTCACCATGCAGACCAAAAGTCTGAGCACCACTACATTGGCAGCTCACTTTGAAACATGCAGCATGATATTTTTTTGTGAACAAGTAATCCTATCTGCAGAGTCTTTATGACTAGTATGGAGCAAGCCGCAGCTCTGTTTGCTTGTTGTTATCTAATCACAGTGTCATCCTTTGCACATCAAAAGAGCGAGAGCAAAAAGCCTCATTCTTGAGATGACATTTGCCTTTCTGAGTTCCTGTTTTTCCAATCTATGGTAATAACTCCTTGAGGCCTGTTCTTGTTTTTTTATGCTGGGATGTAAACCAAAAAATAAAAGAATAGTATCCTCCTTTTTACGCTCAGAAGCTTAGTCTGCATAAGCTGTAAAACCTCTGGAAATTATTGAGTGGACTCTTTGGTTTAATTTATTTTTAGAAATGTTACTAATTATTCTAACTATAAGAGATATAATTGCTAAAGCTCCGGCAGATCAATGCAAGTGGCAGATTACTTTATAGCCCTTTTATACGAGTAATCACCATCTCCGGATTCACAACCCTGGTTCAATACAAAGAGCCTTCTGTTGTCCAGGAGGCCCTAACACCAGTTTTCATTAGAGGCTCATTTAATATTCATGGTAAAGTTGGTAAAGATTTTGCAACAGGCTGATGCCTCGGCTCGTTCTTCCCCCATCGTGGGAGAAGATTCACTCTGTTGCCCTTTGATTGCTTTTGTGTTACAGTGGAGGTCAGCGGCGAAGGGTGTCTCTCGGGGCAGCTCTGCTCCAGAATCCAGAGCTGCTCATCCTGGATGAACCAACAGTGGGAGTAGACCCTGTGCTCAGATCCAAGTATGTATAACCCGTCTGTCTTCTCCTGTATCACGCAGCACACCAGGTGATGTCACCAAATATTTTCCTGCATAGAGAAATGTTTTTGAGGCGCCAGAACCGAAGGAAGATTACTACCAGTGTAATATAGTTATTTTTTGCCACTTTTGTTAATGAGAGATTTTCATAATTCATGTATAATAGATCTTTTCATTCACATATAATGAGAAATAAAAGAAAAGGTAGTTGATCCTAAAGGGCAAAATAGAAACCCTGCTGTCAAGCACAGCTAGCAAAAAATCATAAACTAAAAAAAAGACATCAAATTAAGAGATTTATTTTTAAATCAATATTAAATAATTTGACAAAGTCTATGGCATGTGCACCAGTTCCAATCCCTTCAAAAGTCCTTACAAAAACGTATTTGTGATTTTTTTTTTAACATTTGTACAATAAATATAACTATAAATGTTATCTTTGACCAAGCTGAGGACTCTAATGCAGGACACCACTCAGTAAAGGTTTGCAGATTTCACTACAAAAGTCAGAATATTGCAAGGAGGGAAATGGGGAATCCTGAGGTGGAAGGCTCAGATGCAGTGGTGCTAGAGGCTCGGCAAGTGAGCTGGTGGTCAAGTAGGGAGCACGGGGCATGTCTGTGAGTGGCGGTGAGTGGACAGGCAGAGAATCCGAGAAGCTGAGGTGATGTGCAATCTTTTGCACAGGGCGACAAACCAAGGTAAGACTAGTGAAAAACATGAACCTAACAAGAGAACGGGAAGCCTGAGCAATACTAACATACCAGTAGACAGAGCAGTCAGGCAACAAGTGAGAGGACAAGCCTGAGCTCATTTGCAACAGGTGCAAATGCAGGGCCAAAAGGAGGCCACACCCCTAAAGACTCAAGACACGCTTGACCAGACACACACCCACCCTGGGAAAGAGAAGCCAATAGAACGCAAGAAGATGAAGAAGTTCCTAACTTTTGTTTTCAAGGGGCAGCCAATCAGATGGACAGTTGTGTTTTCCTATATTATAATATATAATTAAATATCTTTTTTATCCAGTTTCCTCTCTTTTGAGAGCCCACAGGCATCTTTATATTTTTCTATATAGACAAAAGTTAACACTACAGTAAAATTACATTTCCACTAAGATCTCTGCATGGATTTATCATTCTCTCTCTTATTTACTCTTATTTACTCAACAAGATGTCTAATATTTAATAAAGTTTTGATAAAAATGTGATAAAGGCTACACCCATATTAATGCATCGATAAGCAAACACTGGTGAAAGCATACTGTACCCCCCGAATGTGTTACTCCAGTGTGATTGTGTAATCACAAAGCCTCTTAAGATCAGACGGCTGGCAGCAAAGCTGTTGCTGGCACAGCTGCGATTTTGAAGCAAACTCCATTACTGAGTGGGTCAAGTGTTTCAAGGATTTCTTCTGTCTTCTTTCTAGGATCTGGCATCACCTGGTAGAGATTGTGAAGACGGGAAAAGTCTCTGTTATTATCACCACACACTACATAGAAGAGGCCAGGCAAGCCAATGTGGTGAGTTAAAAAGTTGCTGAATAAATGTGAACATGTTAAACACAAAATGGAACTTATTCAATAGAAAATCAGTTGAGGAAAGCATCACATGCACACTTGTGAAGTCCTGTTTTACTCCTCATAGAAAAACAAGGAGAATATTGACATTTACTCACTTATAATATCCCCTGGCTCCTCCCATCCACATGCATCTATGTGATCTGTCCATCTGTTAGATGCACAGATCATGTTAAGGTTAAGCACATGTTATAAAATGTGCTCAACCATAAATAAAAGTGTTTATGAATGTGTGTGTTGATTCCTGTTTTGTTTTTACTCTATAAATCTTTTGTACTTTTTGGATTTTCTTGAATCCAAAGCTCAGTAAAGGTTCACTTGTAGGTTCTCCTGCCTGTAGGAAAAACATAAAAATATTATTATTTTAAAGTTAAGATTAAATGGCTGGTTGGCCTTGAAGTTGAACCTTTGCAGCAGAAGAATGAAATGTGTGCTTAAGACTTTGCATACTCCGAACTCCACCCTGTCAACAAACAAATCCAGGTGCTATAAAGAAAACACAGAGAAGTGAAAGCCAGGCAGGCGCACACAGCCATCATCTCTTTGTAAACCTTATAGAATAGAGTCGCTCTAAAGGTCAGCAGGACTGACTTTAGCTCCTCATATTTACAACATATTTCACTCATGGTGAAACTAATGCTTGGCTCTGCACAAATCCATTCATTCACTGAGTTCATTCATTGTTTCACCAGTAATCTCCTTTGAATATATAGTCTGTAAAACCACATTTTTTCAGTATAATGTTTATACTCTCAACTTTGGCAGAAGCATCATATTCGCTTGTGCATAGCCTATGAAATTTTGTTTGCAAATGCATAAATTTGTGCAATGAATTTGTAAAAATATTGATGCCATTTAGTTTAAATTTAACTTGAAGACTGGAAGCAGATTGGGGACAGACTGTATAGGGACAGTTTTCTAAAGCTGAAGCTGTTGGCAAGGAAATGTGCAACACAAAGAGCAGTTTTGAGAATACGTGCTGTTTTCTCTGTCTCTACCTTAGTGTTATAATGAGCTAATCAATAAATTGCTGAAGAGCTGAAGAGATTTACACAGTAGCTCGTGTAACCACAAGTGTCAAATGAAGAGTCAAACATTAGACAATGGCTCATACTTAAATCTACACTTGTACCACTATTGCACTGCTAATAGCTCTAGACAACAGTACAAAACAACTGATTGGTTTATTGATTGGTTTTCTATTAGTTGAACGTAACATGTAAGGGTCTCTTCTCTAAGTATCAGGTAAACATGTAGAAATCTTACTTTTTATAAGATTTTAGAATAACTCTATCAGTCTCTCGCAACATTGGCACAGTCTTCTTTATGGCATCATTTGCAGTTTTTTGAGGTTTTGCGGGAATTCATTTATGCGTAGCTCTCTTTATGTCCTGCCACAGTCGGGTTGAGGTCTGGAGTTTGACTGGGCCATTGCAACATCTTTCTTCTTTTCTTTTTCAGCCATTCGGTCATAGATTGGCTGGTGTTCTTGGGATCACTGTCCCATTGTATGAGCGAATTTTAGCTAGCAGACAAACGGCCTCATGTTCGACTCTAACCCTATACTCAGTGACTGCAGGGTTCACAGGTCTTTTGGCTACAAAACAACTCTAAATCATTGCCCCTCCAACACTGCATTGACAGTATGTATGCTGTGTTTGTGCTCATGTGTTGAATGTGGTGTTGTGTGTTGTGCATTATGGCTGAACAATTTTGGTCTCATCTGTGCAAATGTCACGATCCTGGGTCTTATGACCCAGTGTTTTGAGTTTAGTTTATTTGGATGTTTATATGATTAAGCTCATGAGTTTTTCTAATTCTTTGTTATTAGATTCCCCTTGTGTCTTCCAACCCCTGTTAAGTCTCCCCTGCTCTTCATGTGTTTCATGTCTGTGTCTTACGTTGTCAAGTTCTGGTTGTCATGTCTGCGTCTCATTATGTTTCCTATTTTATTTTGAAGAGATCTTATGTTTTTATATTATGGATTATGTTTTGAGTCCTTTGTTGTACTGTTTCTTGTTTCCCTAGATTTCAGTTATGGTTATCATAGGTTTAGTTCTTTGGCTTTGTAATATGGCTTCCCTGTGTTCAATGTTGTGTCTACTGTGACCATTTTGTACCATGTTTCTGGTCCCTATGTTCTGTCTTCTCAGTTGCTGTTAAGTTTGCATGTTTAGAGTTCAGTCAGTGTGTTTCCTGTTTTACTTTGAAGGTCCATGTCTCATGTGAGTGTTTCTAGTTTTGCTTCCCTTGTCTCGTCCAGCCTGATTACTCCCAGCTGTGCTCTCCTTCTGTGTCTCATTCCCTCGTTATCCCCCTGTGTATTTAAGCCCTGTGTTTCTCTTTGTCAGTGTCGTAGTCTCCCTCATGGCTGTGTTTCCCTGTGTGTCAGTTCATCCATGCCCCAGTTTAGTTTTGTTATATTTTTGTGCCATTCTGCAATAAAGCAGCTTTTTGAGTTTTATTTCTGCGTGGTGAGTTTTGCGTTTGGGTCCTTCTCTTGCCTGCACACAGCCGAAACATGACAGCAAAGGTCATTGTTCCAGAGGTTTTGTGGTTTGTTCAGATGCAACATTGAAAACCGTTGAAAAGCAGTGCTTCCTTGTTATTCTTGGAGAGAATTTCCCCAGGCAACCCTTCCAAACAAGCCATACTTGTTAAGTCTTTTTCTAATTGGACTGTCATGGACTTTAACATTTAACGTGCTAACTGAGCTTTTAGAGTATGAGATGTACTTCTTGCGTTTCTTTGATCACTGTCTTACCTTTGGACAGAATTGCTGGGATGCCCACTCAAGAATATTCAATTTCAATTCAATTTTATTTGTATAGCGCCAAATCACAACAACAGTCGCCTCAAGGCGCTTATATTGTGGCCATTTGTTAATGCAGTGCTGAGGTGTCACCTGTCATAGAAGTGGTCACATTTACTAATCAGTTAATCAAGTTTATTTCTGCACTTGGCTCCTACTTACTCTCTTAATTCCTTTGTTTTTCCAAAGTTTACTGTCTTTCATTTTCACATGACTGCAAATTCACCATCGAGGCAAGGGCAATGGAAGGTCAGGTAGCAGTTTTGTGATGGTAGGAATTCCACAGAAATTCCACAGTCAGAAGTGGTGATGGCGGCTTCACACGGGACTCACAAAGTTCAAGCACTTTATCTGTGTCAAAATCATTATAACCTGGATCCAGAACATCTCCACTAAAACCAGTCTGCCCACTCAGTCTTCTCAGCCATGTCTCCATTTTCACTTAAAACGATATCTGTGTGAAGGACTGAGACAAATGGGCTTATTTGTAAACGTATGTCAACTGACGGAGCACCCAGTGGAGCAATGCATCACTCCACAGCTGAGGAATGAGCTTTTACCATGTCAACATGCTTCTTGCATGCACAAATCTTACGCTTTCTGGTATAATAAATAAACTCTGATCACATAGCAGCTGCAGCCTTTGTTTATCCATGTTTGACCCACTAAAAAAGACTAATAGGATAAGAGTACCATTCACACACAACAGAATAAGAAGTAGTTTGCTATTTTGTAGATGGCTAACAAATCCACTGTTTGGCTTATCCTGATTTACCGCTCTTATACAACTTTAGAAGCTTATTCAGACAGCTGTGTGTTTTGGCTCCCTGACAACAGCTATGTGCGATACACTTTGGATTTCTATTAAGATAACAATTAGCATTTCTTTTGCAGAAGATAAAAAAACATACATTTAACATTCATTCAGCAACATTCAGTGTGTGTGTGTGTTTGTGTGTGTGTGTGTGTGTATCTATAACAAAATAAATCATCTAATTATAAATATAGAATTATTTATTAGTACCCTTTTTATTTATAACTAAATAAATAATTGCCAAGAAAAAAAATTAAGTCACTCATTTTAAAAAGAGAACTTCTCTCTTATTTCTTTTTCCCGTCGTATAGGTCGGTCTCATGCGACACGGCCGGTTGCTGGCTGAAGGTCCCCCAGATGCCGTCATGAAGCAGCACTGTGCAACAGTGAGTACTCTCAAATCCCAGTACAGACTGTGTGGGTGCCCAGGGGTGCTGGTAGTCAAGGCATGGAGGTTGTTTAGTTTGCTTTTTGCTTTACATCTTAGTTTAATATGAATAAAAGTTAACAGTGAACTTTTTTTCCTCTTGCAATTAAAACTATGGCTGTGGCACGCTTTCGTAGTAAACTCTCCAAATGCACAGGAGGCTAAAAAAGGCTTGTGAATTTTAGCCCATATTATCCGTCCTTCAGACCCTGGAGCATGCCTTCCTGCAGCTGTGTGAGACGTCAGACCAGGCCGGCTCTAAACGCGATTCCGGTTCTCCAGATGGAACGTTAGACAAAAGCCAGTCATTTGAGAATGGGAAGGATGAGAGTCAGCCAATTCTTGGAGTCGGATCTCCACCTGCAGAGGAAAGCCTCAAATGTTCAGGTACTGACATGTAGCGTGTTTTCTTTTTCTACCTGTGCATGTATTTAACAATGGGCCAGGAGTTTTATAGCGCTTCTTTAAAATCAGCTGCTTCTGACATCAAAAAGTAAAGGTATGAGGAGTGGATGATAATAATAACATAATTGCAGGTCAGGTAGATAAACAATGAGTTGAAACTCACTAAAGCTTTTTAAAGAGGAGGCACAGATTAAGATAAACATTTTAACCGCTGCTGTTTTAAAAATATAAGTTGCAGTCACTTATATTGCATTTTTGTGTTCAGTGGACTGGAAGATGCGAGCCAGACATGTGCTGCCCAAGTGGAGGAACATCGCAGCCCTGATGATCAAAACATTGGTGCGGATGAAGAGAATGCCAGGGTATGATGCAGTTAACAGAGGTTATTTGTCACTGTCTATAAGTAACCAGTTCATTACACTTTATTTTCTACTCTGTGTTGGCAGCTCTTTGTGTTTCCAGTTCCTGCTGCCCGTCATCCAGGTCTCCCTCATCTGTCTGTGTGTCGGAGGAGATCCAAAGGGCATCCAGGTTGCTATAGTGAACAATGAGACCTCCCCCTCTGCTTTCAGCCAATCATTCCTCTCCTTCCTGGACAACACGAGTGTGCAGCAGGTATTTGTTTTGGGCCTGAGAGATATGAATCCACATCAGCTGTGATGACCTTTGTGTAACACTGGTGGTGCAGTACTAGTAATGGGCATGTAAGACCTGTTAGTGTTACTTCTTGCCTTCTTTGCCTGTAGTACGGGCAGTATAGTTACCTTTAACCACAGTACGAGGACAGAAGGGAAATATGGACCAGATCAGACAGGTTCTAGGTTCGTAGGAGCCAAGGGTGTATGACAACAGAGGACTTGTACACAGTAGGTGTAGGAAACACAATTGCATTTATTAGCAATTATTAAAGTTGTGCACATTTAACAAAAGTAGAGCGCGCTTCTTGAAAACAAAATAAAATAAACCCCACAAATAGTCGACCCAAGGATATATTGTCTTTTGTCTCTTTTTTAAAGTCAATTTCAGTCTTTCAATGTTCACTAGTCACTCAGTGTGTTTGTAACCAGTCGGGTTACAATCTACCAGTTCATCCGGCTCTTTGGGCTGGGCTCGCCATCCAGTACTGGAAAAGGGATCCTCGATTCTTCTCAGGTCCTCAAAACCAATCCAATCCAAATAAGCAAAGGGAAAAAACCTGACCTGGGGACCAGGCCAGAACACAGCAGTTCAACATTTAAGCTATCATGCCTGTAACTTATTATTACTACTAGTTGCTTGTAGTGTTTCTAAATTTCTTTCAAAATATTCTATGTTGTACAACAAATTATTCTCATTTCAAAAGGGAAAAAGTGCATAGGAAACACACATTTAAAATAATACAAAATAGCTCAGCAGTGCATTAAAAATACACATTAGCTTGAGATTTATCAAGTTTCAGCTAGGTAAAGTGCAGGTGAAGGCACTTAGTTTCACGTTGCTAATACTTAGTGTGCAGAACTATAATTAGCACCATGAGAAAAGTGAACATGTGCTAACATAACAACTTCGCACAAAACCATACATTATACATTAATACCACAGTAATGTGACATAAACCTTTAAAGAACATCTCGTATAAAGTGCAGCAGACTCAGTGCTAATTGCTTTAGCCTCGGAAAAGGCACTTTCATTGCAAAATGGCTAACGGAAGTTAGCATCGGAGCTAGCGGCGAGTAGCATGCTATGCTAGCGCACATGTGCTGCCTGGGACTTACCATGTGAAGCAACAAATGCTGCACGGGGCTTCACAGTGCTCACGCTGGCTCACGGAATACAGTTATGGAATACAGTATCACCCTTATTATTCTCGCCGAAAAAAGGATTTTCACTATCCAGCTAGCTTCTTCGCTGCACGGGTAAACTGATCTTTCACCGTCTGTGTCTCTGGCGTATCTGACTGGCACACGAAGGCACACACAGGTGTCTGAGCAGCGCACAGACTGGGGGAGGGTCAGACCGGCCAATGATTGGTTGCTCAGTGGATCTAACCAAACACACTCTACAGGACTAAGTCCTGCCCCCACATCATTTATATATATATCATATATCATTACATATAACATATGTACATATTAATTAAACTTATGTTTACATGCTTTATCAGTATTTATTATATTTATTATAATTAACTTTGTTTTTATCAATATTTATACTTTTAATGCAGCTTTTAACACTGGGTTACACTATCCCCCCTTAGAATCATGCAAGTCCCTTTGCATGGGATAGCTAAACGGTAATGACAGGGGAACCAGCATTCATGGGGATGACCACAGAATCTTGTTCTGTCAAGGCACTGGTAAAAGCCAGGCTTAGACCTTGAAACAGGGACTGGGCAATGGAAATAAGAGGATTTCCCAACTGACTATATTGCAGTCGTTCTGGTTGGGTTCTTGTTCTCTCTGAGCGCCTTACAGTCGCTGTGGCTTCACTCTCAGTATTTGACTGACTTGAGTTCGCTTGATTATCATTTGAGTTGTCTTCTTCCACTGGCCCATCACAGGTAGGTCCATCGGGTAAGTTAGCGTCACTCTCGTTTTTATTGTCAGTGTTTGAGTGTTCCACCATGGTTTCACTCTCCTCTAGGCTTCCACATCCAAGTGGATTTCCACATTCAGGTAAGTTGTCACATCCGGTTAAATTGTCAGCTCCAAGCAAGTTGTCACATCCGGTTAAATTGTCAGCTTCAAGCAAGTTGTCATGTTCATGTAAGTTGTCTCCGCCGGGCAAATGAATTTCAGCATGATCGTGATCATCAGGGTGTGTCTTTGGCTGGGGAATCTCATAGACTCGAGTGACCTTTATGGGCTCTTGAAGAGGTTCCTCTCTGAACCAACAGACATCCTCATCTTCCAGTTCTGAATGATCACATTCCTCATGTTGTTTAGGTGATTGCCTTGTTTTTGGTTTGCGTACATGAGTTGGTTGGACAGGTTTCTCCTCAACAGGGGCAAGAAAACCACAAGGGAGCAAGAGATCGCGGTGGACTGTGCGGACTGGGCCCTCTTTTGTTAAGGGTTTTATACTGTAGACGGGCAAGTCACCTGCTTGGTTCACCACAACGTGAATATCAGTCTCCCACTTGTCGGCTAGCTTGTGCTTGCCTCTGAGACGGACTGCACGCACCAAAACTCTGTCACCTGGCTCTAGTTTTGAGGGTTTCACTCGCATATCAAATCTTGTTTTGTTTCTTTCTGCCATTTTGTTAGCATGGTCTGTTGCTAGTTTGTAGGTCTCTTGTAGAGTTGCCTTTAGTTTTGTTATGTACTGAGAATGCGACTTAAAACTTTTGTTGTTAAAGGGCAGCCCAAATGCTAGATCGACTGGCAATCTTGGCTGACGGCCAAACATTAACTCATATGGGGCAAAACCAGTTGTATCGTTTTTCGTACAATTGTACGCATGAACGAGTGGTTTGACATAGTTATGCCACTGAGTTTTGTCCTTTTCCTCAAGAGTACCTAGCATACTTAGTAACGTTCTATTGAAACGTTCTACCGGGTTCCCTCTGGGGTGATAGGGTGTTGTCCGGATTTTGCGAATGCCCATGATCTTGCAAAGCTCTTGGATAATGTGGGACTCGAAGTCAGGACCTTGATCGCTATGCAATCGTTCGGGTATCCCGTAGTGGACTATGAAGTTGTCCCAAAGGGCTTTTGCAACGGTCTGAGCTTTCTGATTACTGGTAGGGATGGCTAATGAATATTTCGTGAAATGATCGGTTAATACAAGCACATCCTTTACATTACTTCGATCAGGCTCAATGGACAGGAAGTCCATGCAGACTAATTCGAGGGGTCTGGTGGATTTGATATTCACAAGTGGAGCTGCTTTTTCTGGAGGAGTTTTACGTCTTACACAGCGGTTGCATGTTTTGATCTTATGTTCTATATATGCTGCCATGCGAGGCCAATAGAACCTTGTTCGGGCAAGATCTAAGGTACGTTCAGTGCCTAAGTGGCCCATGTCACAGTGGAGGCTTTGGAAGACTGGGTCACGGAGCTGTTCAGGTAAGACAAGCTGGTAAGTAACATCTCCTCCATCTTGGCGAGTTCGGTACAGGATGTTATTGTGCATCTCCAATCGATTGAACTCTCGGAGTAGAAGGTTGATGTCAGGAAGTTCAGCTCGCACAGTTGGTGGGACCTTTTCTCCAGTTTCAATTTGTGCAATGACTTCCCTCAGACAAGGGTCTGTTCTTTGTTCGTTTGTGATCTGTTCAGGGGACATATGGGGTATAACAGGAAGACCACCACAGTCATTTTCATTGACAAAGTCACCTGGAATGGCAGCTGCAGAAATGGCTAGCGAGTGAACCAAAGGGATGGTGTCATTTTGAGAGCTGCATACAAGGTGTTTCTCATAAATAGCAGACACTACTTCAGGACTTAAACTGCTGTCAGGTAGGGACAGGTGAGTCTGTGTGAACTGCTGTATGCGGTCGAGCTCTTTTTGGGACACTGCGTCGTTAAGCAACTCGCCATGTGGCCGTCTAGAAAGGCCATCTGCATCTGAGTTAAGCTTGCCTGCTCTGTACTGGAGCTTAAAGCTAAACGTTGACAGGGCAGCTAGCCATCTGTAGCTCATGGCATCCATCTTAGCAGTAGTTAATATGTACGTCAGAGGGTTATTGTCTGTTACGACAGTAAACTGATTTCCATATAAGTAATCTGCAAACTTTTCAGTCACTGCCCACTTCAAGGCTAAGAACTCTAACTTATGGGCGGGATAACGAGATTCACTCCTAGACAACCCACGGCTTGCATAAGCTATCACCCTGGTCTGGCCATTCTGCTCTTGATAGAGCGCGGCGCCAAGCCCTGTAGTGCTGGCGTCCGTATGGAGCGTATATGGCAGTTTAGGGTCAGCAAAACCCAATACAGGCGCAGTACTGAGCTTTTCAATGATGGTTTTGAAAGCAAGATCACAAGAGGGAGTCCATCGCTCGCCGAAAGGTGTCTTAGGGTCATGGTACTGGACAGACTTCGCTTTAGGCTTTGTGCTTTTGCGCAAAGGAGGGTAGCCTGATGTTAAGTCAGTGAGGGGCTTAACAATACTCGAATAGTTCTTAATAAACCGCCTGTAGTACCCTGAAAAGCCTAAAAATGAGCGGAGCTGTTTAAGATCACGGGGCACAGGCCAGGTACTTAAGGCTTCCACCTTTTCAGGGTCAGTCTCCACTCCCTTGCTGGACACAATATGCCCAAGATATCTGACAGAAGTTTGGAAAAACTTGCATTTTTCGGGTGAGAGTTTGAGCCCATATTCTTTCAGGCGATCAAGAACTTTCATTAAGCGAGCCTCATGTTCTTCAAGTGTCTTGGAGAATACAATGATGTCATCAAGAAACACGATCACCTCACGCAGGTTCATGTCACCCATACATTTCTCCATGAGCCGCTGGAATGTGCTGGGGGCGTTTGTAATGCCTTGGGGCATTCTATTAAATTCCCAAAAGCCGATGGGACATACGAACGCCGTCTTTGGTTTGTCCAGCTCCTCCATCTCAATTTGGTAGTACCCAGATTTTAAATCCAGGACAGAGAACCATTGCGACCCGATCAAGGTGGAAAACGTTTCCTCCAAATTGGGGAGAGCGTAAGCATCTTTTATAGTCTGCGCATTAAGCTTTCTGTAGTCGATACAGAGGCGGACTTCACCATTTTTCTTCCGCACGACTACAATGGGTGAAGAAAAAGGCGAGGTAGATTCCCTGATCACGCCAGCTTCTTGCAGTTCTTTGAGGTGCTTACGGACTGCTTCCAAGTCGTTTGGATGTATGGGACGCGCTCTATGCTTGAACGGTGTTTCATCTGACAATCTGATTGTGTGTTTCACTTGATCCGTCTTTCCAAAGTCGAGATCATTCTGTGCAAACACTTCGGGCATTTGGCTTAGCTTTTCGGTTATGCGCTCCTTCCATTCAGCGCTAATAGGGGAAGAGTCAAAGTTATATGTTACATTTGACTTCTTCTCAGTTCGGGATCTTGGAGTTCTCACTGAGTGTTCGTGAGATAGAACTCTTTGATATGCACTGACTTCTCCGATGACACAATTTAGAGGGATTGTCACATCATGTTCGGATTCATTGGTAAGTATAACTGGAACAAGGTAAGGTGCTCGTTCAGGTAGGTCTACGAGACAAGGTTTCACAAGGATATCACCAGGTAAGGCTGACATTCGTGGATACTCTAACAAGACAGACTTTTCACTGTTACCGGCTGACACAGCTACAGCACCATCTAGAACAACAGTTTGGCCTGCTGGAATCAACTGTGGCTCTTTGTTGTGCATCGTCACTAAACCAAGACTACTGTCTTTGGACTGTTTGTGTCGTGACTCAAGAACTTTTAGAACTGCCCTATAACCATATGGCAGGTTCAGCTGCAGTTCATGGCATGTGTCAGAGTACAGCTCATAAAGTACATCTAATGTGTTTGTCCCAATTAGCACTAAGGACTGAGAAGCTGTGCGCATATCGGGGACAACTAAGGCAAGTGTCGGCACTTCAGCTTCAATGCCAAGGAAGTCTTTTGGGAAAGTGACATGTAGTTCAATGTAGCCTAAGTAAGGCACAGACTGACCGTTGGCACCCTCAACTTCTAAAAGTTCAAACAATGGCTTAATCTCATGAGAGGACAAATGCTGACGATAGTAGGACTCGGGGACTGTAGTCACCTGGGAACCAGTATCTAGCAAACAACTCACTGTGTGACCATTAACTTTCACTTGTGCAGTACTCTTTGTACCAATTAGACCTTTAGGAAAGTCGAAGGAATCTGTTCTTGTGTGCGACTTTAGGCTGGCACGCTTTTTAGGTGAAGCTTTTTGTTTAACCTGGGTGGGACGGGTTAACAAAGCATCAGCCTCCATTTGTCCCGCAACGGAGGCAGAATTTAGTTTAAAGAGAGCTGGTCATTCTGCCTGTCCCATATCTGCCTTCTCACTCTTAATTCCTTTCGTTTTGCAACTACAAGGGCAGGATTGGGCTCTGACTCACAAGTGGCTACTATATGTCCATCTTCCCCACAGCGGAAGCAATACCAGGGCTTGGGCCTAGTACTGGGGCGGCTGGGTGGAGGTGAGTTTTCAGGTTTGGCATGGTCAGGTTTTTTATTTTCAGGTTTCCTTGTTCGAACTATCTTCAGTGTTGCTTGTTTCTTTGGCTTCACAACGGCAGCTAATTGGCTTTTTAGATCGGCAACTTGTTTCTTCAGCTCTTCTAGACTATCTGACTCTGCTTGACGAACATCTGCATTTGTTTCAGTGACCGTCTGTTCATGAGACACTGCTTTTGGTTTTGTGGCGCTAAAGTGTTTCTTCATTCGCATATTTTTAACTTCCTGTCGGTTTTCTGCAGTACGCAGGAGAAGCAATAGCTCCGCATAAGTGGGTGGCTCCTTATGCTTTAGCTCCAATTGCAACTCCGTTAGCAAGTTATCATCCCAGCAGCCTCTGTAAAACTGTTTAAGAAGATGCTTATTTACTTCATGTGGTTCAAGCCCACCTCTGCGCACGGTGTGACTGACTGCCACCTGCAAACGAAGCAGATAAGCAGAGGGCTTTTCACCGTGATCTTGGAAGGTGTTCATGAAGCGTACAAACAGTTCCTCACCATCTTCGACGGTGCCAAAAGCTGAATCCAGAAGTTTAAGATAGTCTGCAGGAGTGGCTTCTGGCCCAAGAGGGCGGATGACATCAGAAGCGGGAGCAAGGAGACTTTCAAGAATCTTACGAGTTTTTTCCAACTCGAACAAAGAAGTATCTTCCATCAACAAGTCAACATGAGAACGCCATGTTTCATAGTCAGCTTCGCTGTAAGGTCTGGGCATCTTGCCAGAGAAAGCTCTGAGTCTTAATGTAGAGTGAGCATGTGATGTCTTTTCAACACTCTTGACAACATGCTCGACTACTACTTTCTGAACCTCTGGTGGGTTGAGGTCAGTTGGGCTCAATATTTGAGGTGTCAAGTTTGGTCTCATGGGGCGTTGGAATGCACCCTGAATGGATTCAGGAGGGTGAGGCAGTTCAGTTAAGACTGAAGGTGAGGCTCCAAGTTGTGTGGATCCTACCACAGGGCAAGTCTGATCAGCAGCATCATTTTCGAGGTTTATCTCAGCTGTCTCAGCAGCTTCAATGGTCTTCCCTATTGTGGACAGGGCCTCCCGCAACACTTCTTCGAAATCCTTCCCACTTAACTTGGCTAAACCCTTCAGGTTGCTAATGTAAGCCTCAGTAACACTGCCCCCTACGGTCTTAGCATAGACGTCAGTTAAGGCTCGAATGCGGTAACTGACATCTGGATTGTCAGTGGACTGTAAGAGGTAAGGCAGCTTAGGGGCTAATATTTCAACGGCTGCACCGGACTCGAACTCTACAATATGACTTTTGTGGAACGCGGAAGAGTCATCATCGACAGCGAGTACTCTACGAATAGTACCATGTTGCTCCAGAAACTCAAATACCTCTTTGTCTTTCTCTCTATCTGTAACACCACTAACAATAATGGCATTTGGTACTTTAACGGCATACTTCTCGACAAAATCCATTTTCACAGTATCTGATCAAAAGTCAAACAGGATTCCAATGTTGTCACACAACACTCTAGGCTCCTGGCTGGCTCGCCACTTTTTTACTTATGTAACACTGGTGGTGCAGTACTAGTAATGGGCATGTAAGACCTGTTAGTGTTACTTCTTGCCTTCTTTGCCTGTAGTACGGGCAGTATAGTTACCTTTAACCACAGTACGAGGACAGAAGGGAAATATGGACCAGATCAGACAGGTTCTAGGTTCGTAGGAGCCAAGGGTGTATGACAACAGAGGACTTGTACACAGTAGGTGTAGGAAACACAATTGCATTTATTAGCAATTATTAAAGTTGTGCACATTTAACAAAAGTAGAGCGCGCTTCTTGAAAACAAAATAAAATAAACCCCACAAATAGTCGACCCAAGGATATATTGTCTTTTGTCTCTTTTTTAAAGTCAATTTCAGTCTTTCAATGTTCACTAGTCACTCAGTGTGTTTGTAACCAGTCGGGTTACAATCTACCAGTTCATCCGGCTCTTTGGGCTGGGCTCGCCATCCAGTACTGGAAAAGGGATCCTCGATTCTTCTCAGGTCCTCAAAACCAATCCAATCCAAATAAGCAAAGGGAAAAAACCTGACCTGGGGACCAGGCCAGAACACAGCAGTTCAACATTTAAGCTATCATGCCTGTAACTTATTATTACTACTAGTTGCTTGTAGTGTTTCTAAATTTCTTTCAAAATATTCTATGTTGTACAACAAATTATTCTCATTTCAAAAGGGAAAAAGTGCATAGGAAACACACATTTAAAATAATACAAAATAGCTCAGCAGTGCATTAAAAATACACATTAGCTTGAGATTTATCAAGTTTCAGCTAGGTAAAGTGCAGGTGAAGGCACTTAGTTTCACGTTGCTAATACTTAGTGTGCAGAACTATAATTAGCACCATGAGAAAAGTGAACATGTGCTAACATAACAACTTCGCACAAAACCATACATTATACATTAATACCACAGTAATGTGACATAAACCTTTAAAGAACATCTCGTATAAAGTGCAGCAGACTCAGTGCTAATTGCTTTAGCCTCGGAAAAGGCACTTTCATTGCAAAATGGCTAACGGAAGTTAGCATCGGAGCTAGCGGCGAGTAGCATGCTATGCTAGCGCACATGTGCTGCCTGGGACTTACCATGTGAAGCAACAAATGCTGCACGGGGCTTCACAGTGCTCACGCTGGCTCACGGAATACAGTTATGGAATACAGTATCACCCTTATTATTCTCGCCGAAAAAAGGATTTTCACTATCCAGCTAGCTTCTTCGCTGCACGGGTAAACTGATCTTTCACCGTCTGTGTCTCTGGCGTATCTGACTGGCACACGAAGGCACACACAGGTGTCTGAGCAGCGCACAGACTGGGGGAGGGTCAGACCGGCCAATGATTGGTTGCTCAGTGGATCTAACCAAACACACTCTACAGGACTAAGTCCTGCCCCCACATCATTTATATATATATATCATATATCATTACATATAACATATGTACATATTAATTAAACTTATGTTTACATGCTTTATCAGTATTTATTATATTTATTATAATTAACTTTGTTTTTATCAATATTTATACTTTTAATGCAGCTTTTAACACTGGGTTACATTTGGATTCTGAATTTGTTGACTTTTCTTTTGTTACTGTAAATCTGCTGGTAGGTTGCACATGAGAAAGTGAGTAAGTACAATTTTCAAAGTAGCAGACTTTTTTCTCAGCTGTTAAAATCTATTTTCACTCTAAGCAAATGAGTTTCACAAAGGAACAAACATCAGGACTTCCCATTTCTGGGAAATCATTGAAGAGGAAAGATTGTTTCTCTCTGTAACAGAACCATAACTGTTCAACAAACTGTAACATACATAATGTGCAGAAACTTTAATTGATTTAGTCTGACCTTATGTGCGGCAGATGGTGAAGTTCAGACTGGTTGAGGAAACATGGTGTAGCATATGGTGAAAATGAAACTTAGAACATAGAATGAATTGAACCTGCTTCTCTTTTTTTATCTGCAGGTGAACTTGTCCCACAAAGAAGCTTTTGAGGGAATCTATAATGGAGAGTACTGGAGTGTAATCGGCTTTGGCAAGAACTTCACCAGCTACCTGACTAAACGGTAAGGGACAGAGCGTCATAGGCCGAGCTGATATGCTGGATCAGCATCTGTAACTGATGTTATGACTGCAAAACATGTCTGCACTCAATGTTCATTGCCCTCATGTTACTTTAGAAAAAAAATGATTGACATACCTTTGAAATACAAAGACGTGGGATAAATAGCCACACTGGCATTGGAGGCGTCAGAACAGATGAGTTGAATAAAACTGCATTGTGTGACCTAAATGTTTGACATTTTTATTGACCTACCGAAAGTCATAAGCCTTAATTGCTTAGTTACTGCTAAATTACTAAATATGATTTCAAGCACCGTTTCACTTAAAGAGGAAACGGCATGACTTTCAACAGGCTTTTTTTTTCCACATCAGACACGTTACCTGTCACGGCCAGCGGGGGCAGACCGTGTAGAGAGTGTGTGTGGTGGACCCAGGCGTGAACACAGGCGAGGAGACGGGAGTAAACTTAAACTGAAAGCGAGCCTTTATTTGGGCTGATGCAGAAGGGAGTAGACAAAACATAACAGGGACAGAGACTGCAACTAACCAAAAACCTAAACTGGAAAAACACTAACCTGACTGAAAGGAATAACTATGACCACTGTGAACAGAATGCTGTGCAGATGCATGGAAACTGTGAACTACATGGCGTGACGAAACACACATGAACATGACCTGCACGGAACCTCATCACGCGGCTACATGAAAAACAACATAAACCAAATGGCAAACATGAACTGTACAGAATCCTGAAAAATACTTAACTTGACCAGAGGGGAAGTAGAACAGACGATGCGACACTGAAACAAAGACACACTGGGCTTAAATACACTGAGGAAGTCATCAAGGAATTAGAGACAGAAGGGGAACACAGCTGGGAGGAATAAGACCTAATGAGACAGGGGGAACAAAGCTAGAAACACTGACATAAGACAGGAACATGAACCTTCAGAGTAAAACAGGAAACAAGACACCACTAAACAAAGACGCAGACACGACACTGAGAGACAGACTAGACACTGAACTAAACCTGCAATAAACATGAGAACAAAACCTACGAACTAATCCCTAAACAAGAATAACTGAAACATAATCATCATTATCATCATAATAAGAAAAGAATCCAAAATGCAAAAACACACCAAAACATAACTCAAAATACTGGGTCAAACTGACCCAGAACCGTGACATTACCCCTCACAAAAAGGGCTTTTAAACGCAAGAATA
The DNA here is from genome assembly GCF_056152115.1 of Neolamprologus brichardi. Taxonomy (NCBI): domain Eukaryota; kingdom Metazoa; phylum Chordata; class Actinopteri; order Cichliformes; family Cichlidae; genus Neolamprologus; species Neolamprologus brichardi. The sequence goes on along the minus strand of NC_142116.1, from coordinate 6,892,453 downwards.
GAAATTTGGATGTAAATTATTAAAAGGCCAAGGCAACCTCAAGGGAAGTGAAAGGACACACCTGCCGTTCACCCTGATTACTTGCAGCCTTTTATGTTGATAGTGGCTCTTTGGATGTAGCATGCGTCAGCATCTGGAATGATTCCCCTCTCTTTGTCATCAGTTCTGACCATATTTCACCTCAGTAAATAATGGAGAATGGTAAAGACATACCAGCTAGGAAAGTAAAACTTACCAAGTGTTGAACCTTCCGATGACCATTAAAACATGTGCAAGGTCCATGTGAGCATGCAGATGTTACCTTTGATTTATATAAAAACGAGGTATGGCCTCGATTGTGCAGTTTCTATGTACAAATACACAAAAAAAGAAACAGTACTTTTGGAAAAATCAATCACCATGTAGATGTTATAAATCTTCGTAGGTAGTTTTTAGGCTTATAAGTTTCATCAATACTGAAGCACTTCCCCAGGAGGAGTTGGAGAACAATCACTACAGTATCACTGTGTCACCTCTATAAGGAAATACCAGTGCTGCAGAAATTTTTGAAGATATGCACACGCAGCATTTTCAATCAGTTTGGATGTACATGTTCTATTTTTTTTTCCAACAATATCTTTATTATTTTTTACATTTTAATGACTAACAAACAGTCCAACATTCTAAATACTACATGAACATACACTCCTCTCAGACAGCAAAAAGAAAACAAAAAAGTCGTCAGATTTATCACTCCATTAAAGGCCTAAATTTGTCATTATCCCAAATCAAATGTCATTGCCCTCAGTCCTCGTCCTCCTCAGATAATACAAATCCTTCTACAAAATTCACAAATGGTCTCCACACCTTCTCAAAAACATCCAATTTCCTTTTCAGTATACATGTTATCCGCTCCAATGGCAAAGCCACCATCATTTGTTTTATCCACTGTGTGATACTCGGTTCCCTTGTTTTTTTCCATTTTAGTGCAATTAATCTTTTTGCTTGTAACAAACCCATATCAATAAACATTCTGTCGCTTTTTGTGTACCTCATGTTTTCTGGGTACAATCCCAGAATAAGGAAGCCAGGATCCAAAACAACCTCCTTGGATAATATTTGTTTCATAGTTTGTGTTACTGCAACCCAAAAGGAGCCAATCTTCCTGCAATCCCAAATACAATGCCAAAAGTTACCCTTATCTTCATTACATTTATTACAAGTGTCTGGAATATTAGAGTTGTACTTATTTAATTTTTCCGGAGTAACATATATTCGCATTAACCATTTGTATTGCAACAACCTTAGTCTAGAATTAATAGTTTGTTTATGAGCTTTTGCGCAAACCAATGCCCATTGTTCCATGGATATGTCCTTCTTTAAATCATTTTTGTACATGTTATATTTGATCTGTTTATGACAAGTCTCAGCTTGAGAATGTTGCTTGTTTTCATGTACCTTTGCAAACAAACAACCTGCTGCCTTTTTCTTCCTCATTGCCCTACTTTTGGTAGTTCCCTTTCAAGCAGCACATGCTGATGTCATGCACCTACACGTGGGCAGAACAGGCTGTGTACAGACGTTTGTGTTTGTCAGTGAGGATTCTCAGTAGTCAGACAAATCGCACAGCAAAGCAGACAGATTTTGCAAGACGAGTCTTTGTAACGCATGGCAGCATTCCAGCTGCATATCACAAACATGACAAACACCGACACAAACAGTCCACACCTCAGGGAACACCACGCACCTATTATATATCTTAACAATCATTTCACAAGTTGGTGATTTACTTACTTAGAAATTCGGATTGGAGGATGGTTGTAGACTCTTTGGAAAATTTGACATGTAGACTGGAAGGTTTGCACCAGCCTTCATTATAATTATAAAAATCTTCACAATATATCTAACTATTATTTCCCCTGGTGATAGTGCATAAAATCCAGAAAATCCAGTGTGTGGTTTGCATTAAGAGAAATTATGACCTCAGGTAAATCAGTGCAGCTTTCTTGTTGCCAATGAAAACAAACAGCATGACTGACGTGATCAAACACGTCAGCCCTGATGTATTATGCATAAAGGTATTTGTGCAATCATCCGGAGGAAAGTATCAGATTCTTATGGATCTGAAATACTTTTTCAGTCCCAGTACACAGCTTCCCAAAAATATCCCAATAAATGTTCTTATATTTGTTTTAATGAGCATTACAGCAAATAATATATCATTTATTTATCTGCTTCTACTTAAAAGGACCACATAAATCAGCTTAATAGCTTGCTTTTCTAAGTGGCTTTAAAACTGTTTTATTAAAATGTTTCATTTGTTCTTCTGATGGTGAATTAATATGAAAGTAAATTTTTTTCACACGCACTCTCTGTTGTTTTGATACACATAAATGCTCACAGAGGCCACACCACACCAACTCACACCTCAAAATCACGTGAAGGTGAGTCATTGCAGCAGTGTTGTTGTTCAGTCGTCAGTCACAGCGTGAGACTGCAGGGTGGATAGTCCGGTCCTTCCTGTCCGTAACACACCTGAGCAGGTTGCATCTTAGCACCGACCAATAAGATGCTTATTCTTACCGAATCATGTGCTTCTCATGTGACAGACCTGCCTAAGAAAAACAAAAAGCTTCTTCTCCCATGTCTTCTGGCAGAGTGGTACTCTGGCTGATTCTCAAGCAGACCTTAATGTTATCACATAAGCATGAAGCAGATTTTTGTTTCCTGTTAGTAATCATATGGATAAGGAGTTCATGCAAATGTATTTTTGGTATGCACGTTTTAATATCTTATGAGAACAAAGATATTCACACCTATCACAATCTGACCCACCATTATGACGTTTTTTTTTTTCATCTTTTTTCTGGATTCATTTCAAAGCTGTGATAAATTCCCTACTGAGGTTTATTCTTCAAAAACATCTTTTGTTTATGGCAGTTGGTGGCTATATTTTAACTCCTACCTTTCCACCATTAATATGGTGGCACATATATAGACGGGAAATCTAAGATACAATCATTTGAAATTGAAAGTACATCCGTACATCCTCTTTCAGTTGTGAGGAGCTGGACATGACATGGGGCGAGAGGCAGGGTACACCCTGGACAGGTGGCCTGTTTATCACAGGGCTAACAGAGAATCACACTCACATTCACACCTATGGGAAATTTTGAATCATTAATTACCCTAACCCAAATAACTGCATGTCTTTGGACTGTGGGAGGAAGTCGGAGAACCCACGCAAACACGCAAAGTCCACACAGAAAGGCCGCGGCCAGATGGTGGAGTTGAACTCAGGACCTTCTTGCTGTGAGGCAACAGTGCTAATCACCGTGCCAGGAAATAATAAAAAAATTCACCAGGCCTTTATCAGGTTCTAAGATAATTTAGATATAACCTCAGATGAACAACAACTTGTGATACATTACAAAGACTGATAAATTGATTTTTACAACGATCACAATAACCTTTATCAGACTTTATCAGTCTTTTACATTGTTTTGAAGGGATTTTGGCCCAGTTATCACTTCAGCTCATCAAGGTTCTATGAACCCTCAACAGCACAGGCTGAGGTCTGATCTGGACTTTGACTGGACCACTGCAACACCTGCTGGTGTTCTCGGGATCATTGTTGTGTTTCATTTCAACCAAGCTTTAGTTGTGGCACAGATGGACTCACACGCGCTCACATTCTTCCAAAACCTCCTGGTTTGTTCAGATCCAACTTTACAAAGCTAAGCTCTGCTCTTACATTCTTTTAGAGGGAAGAGGCTCTCTTGGCAACCTTTATAAACAAGCTATTCTTATTCAGTCATTTTGTGATTGTGCTGTCATGAACGTTAACATTATGTCAGAAAAGTGCATGTCAGTAAGTCTTAACAAAAAATGAACGCATACTTTCCATGCTTTTTTTAATAGTTTGCTTTGCTTTTTTTTTTAATATAAAATAAATTGTATTCTGTCATTTATATTTTATTGGGACTTAAACCTTAATACAAAATTTTAACAAAATCTCTTCTTAGCACCCGTGCAGTATCCTCGCAGCCCGCTTTGGGGATCACTGTTGTAAAAATAAAACATATATATTACTACATATACATATATCTAACATATAACATAATACAAAATCTAAAATGATAAAATACCCTCAATTTGAAGCTTTTAGATGTTCAGCCATGTATTGGCATCATCATCTCCTGAAAGGATTAAACACAACAACTACCAGTAGATCCAGGATTAACTGTAGTCTAGGTTTATGAGAGTAAGAACAGTATAATTTAATGATACACTGGTTTTGTAAAAGCCTAACTAGGGACAAGGCAGAAGATTTCCAGTAGCTACAAACCAGTTTCATACTTTGTAATGGAACTATGTTAAAGTGCAACACCCTAAATCAAAATTTTAATCTATGCACTTACGCAGACAGTAAGTTTGTCCAAGTGAGACCATCTGAAATAAATACTTTAAGGAATTCCAGGCTACACATATCTGACACGCACTATTCAGTTCACTGGTATTCAAGAACAAAGTTACAATTCAGTAATAGTAAATTACACGTGGTTCAATGCTCTCAGTGGCTCAGCTAGACTTGAGGCATTGCTTTAATTGTGTCAGAGAAATAATAATTAGCCTGGCTGACCTTCTGAGTTTTAAATAGTGCTACCAGCCTGCAGTCACATGAGGATCCATAATCAATAACCAGATTCCTTAGGAAAAAAATGAATATTTATGTTCCTATGCACCTTCCTCAGGTTCACCGGGTTTGTAGTGTCCTAATGACCAAATTCTTCAACCTGGGTCACTGAGATTAGATTTCACTATCACATAGATAAGTAATGCTTTATCTGTCTCTATCTGTCTGTCTCGTATGCTGTCTATCATTTAAACTTGTCCTGCCAGACAAATTTAGAAAACGTGCAGATTCAGCAGATTATTGCTCACTTTACAGCTTGTCATTGCGATATTTACATTCTAGTGTTTTATTAGATAGACTGAGGTTCTACTTTTTTCTGATCATAATTCTGGTTCCTTGTTGCACAGGATGCTCCAGCGGCAGGTCTCTCAGGAGATAATCGATGGAGGATCAATACACGTCTGGCTGGACCAGACAAGTAAGATACAAACCATTTTTTCTCGTTTTCTTCTTCTTTTTGGATAATTGTTGTTGAATGAAACATACTGTGTGCTTTATTTATGTTATACTAATGTATATTGTACATATAGGATTCTCACATACATCAAATTCCGGCATCACATCAAACTACTGCTTGTCACTGGTGGTGGTATGAAATGGTACCTGCAGATCATTCGGCCTGCACAAGCAGACCTCTTTGTGGTAGATATTAGTACCATGTCTGCTGTTAGGTAGTTTACTGTCAGACCATAAACTAGGGCAGTAGGTTCATCCTGGTGGAGGGCAATGCTGAGCCTCATGTGGCCAAAGTGTACAAGTAATTCCTAAATGGGACCTCACACATTGGTGCATTCCAGTGCAGCCATAGACTGTCCAGGAGCTCACTGATACTCCAGGTCAGGGAGGAGATCCTCATAGGACACCGTAGACCTTCTAATCAGGAGTATGCCCAGATGTCATGTGGGGGCCATGTATACTTCTAAGACAGATAACACAAGCTGGCCTCAATCTGTGATTTCAATTTCTGATTTCTGATATAATTTTAAATCCAGCCCTTAAAAGGTCAATAAGTTTGGTTTCTACTATATGTCAGCAAAGATTTTCAACCTGAATATTTCATTCATCAAGATCTGATGTGTGATTTACATGCTCCCTTTAAATTTTGTTTTCCCTTTTTTTCATTCTTAGATCGGCAAATTGCCCTCATGGTGCAGAAGAAACTACACCAGGCCTTCCAGGTACAAATATGATGTGAAGTCTATGCTGTATACATAAAATATCCATGTTTCAGTGAACAAGAGCCATCACTGAGCTATTAGCCAAAGCTTAAGAAGCCTGGTTGTTGATTGAGCCCATAAAGTTATCAGGACAGCGTTTACTGCTGGCCATTGGAAAATAAGCTAACTTTTCAAACACCTCCCATCTTTTTTAAGCGGTCTGTGGACGAGAGCCGTTGTGAACTAGAATTATGTAAACAACATTAAACTGATTTGAATATTTAATGAAAATACTTGATGATAAAGAGTAGTCCTGATTTTTTTCTTAAAAAACAGATGCATCACTTGTGTTTTGCCCTCTGTCTGCAGGCATTTGTGGATTATAAGTTGGGTGGCATGGCATATATGGTTGCCTTACCAATAAAGGTAAGAGAGCTTATGGAAAAAAGCAACTGAATGTAATTAAATACTGTAAATACTTAAATGTATTTGAGTTTATACATGCTGCATAATAAAGTAAAATAAACACTCTTGATTTCTTCTGCTAGTTTGAGGAGCCAATCTACGGCAGCCAAAACACAGACTTTACTACATTTGTGACCCCTGGAGCTGTGCTCAGGTCAGTACACTGTGTGCTGGTTAAAGTATAGGGTAGTAGACACCTTACTATACCTGTGTCGGGGCGATCGTGGCTCAAGAGTTGGGAGGTCGCCTTGTAATCGGAAGGTTGCCGGTTCGAGCCCCGGCTTGGACAGTCTCGGTCGTTGTGTCCTTGGGCAAGACGCTTCACCCGTTGCCTGGTCGTGGTCAGAGGGCCCGGTGGCGCCAGTGTCCAGCAGCTTCGCCTCTGTCAGTGCGCCCCAGGGTGGCTGTGGCTACAATGTAGCTGCCATCCCCAGTGTTTGAATGTGTGGGTGAAGGGACTAGTAAATACAAATACAGGCCTTTTACAATCTGTGTTTATTTCCTTTTGGTTAATTTTGTGAAATTTTTAGCATCAGCTCATAATAACAACATACCACCTTATCATTTCACTTCTACCTTCTCTTCTTCTGTTGATCCCTCCAGTATCACCTTCTACCTGGCCGTGGGTCTGACAGCACTCTCCTTTGTCCTGGAGAGGAAAGAGGGGCTTTTGGATAGATGCTGGGTCGCAGGTGAGCTGTCAAAGCTAACATTGCTCCCACACTCACACGCGAATACAGAAACCACTGTAGTGGTGCACATGTTGCACCTGTACATATTAATTCTATGCAGGTTTTGAGTGTGCGAGTGCATTTCCACGATGAAGAATGACAAATCTTTCTGTATGGTTTCTAGTTTTAAAACACTCCTACACTCAAGTGGGAAAAGGAAAAAAAAATATTCACCCTGATAAAAAAAAATATATATATAACTGTGGCTTATTGCCAAACAGCTTCAACTAAATCTGAATGTTAGCTGTACCTATAAGAAGCATGTTTTTAATTTCTCTTGTCAAGATTTGACAGTCTGATCTAAAAGTCCACGTAAATGGGAAAAAACCATCAAATAAACTGAGTCTGTGTTCAGTATTAACCTTATAGTGGTGATAAGAATCCAATCAATGGATTGTTTCAAGTGTAATTCATGACTTGACCACTAGAGGGAGTAAGAAGATCACAGTAGGGTTCAGCAGATGTCCTTGAGCAAGCAGACACACTGAGAACCTTTTGTTTTGATCTTCTTATAAACTGCTGTTTTTAGCATTAAAATGGATTATGACTTAATAGTCATCTCTTATTGAGTATTTGTAATTATATCAAAAATGTGTTATAGTTGCAGGTATCACATGTGACTTAGTTTGTAATTAAAAAAAAGTATAATATAGCTGAGCAGTTAAAAAGTTTATGTTTATGAAGCAGTTTATGTTTATCCTCTGTTATGATTATGATTTGATAGATACTGGGCACCCATAAATTGACTGCAACATTACGTAATTGATTAAATAATTGATGTGAATGTAAAATGTGTAAAGATCTTTTAGTGAGTTTATTGAATTTTGTCTCTCTGTGTTCCTATCAGGTGTGAGCTCTCTGGAGACGATGCTGGCTCACCTCTTCTCTCAGCTGTTCGTCATCAGCGTTCAGATCATCCTGCTGCTTCTTATGATGCTGCTCGTCTTCAAGGTAGAAGCAATAAAACCGAAAAAATAACACAGAAACTCAAAATACAGACGTAGTCAGGTGAATCTTTGATATGAATCGATTTGAGGATGAACCTTTGCAGCAGTAAAAAATGAAGTCCACAGAGATGAAGTATCAGCAGGGGAAATGAATGATAAAAATAGAAGCCTTAAGAACGGTTTGGTTATATAAACAAGGCTGACTGTTATTTTTACCTCACAGTGTAACAGATGTCACCTCACTGCTCGCTTCTTTAATTGATTTTCTGTGTTTGCTTTCAGTCAGTGTAATGCCAATAAGTGTTTGCAAAGCCAGACCACAGGGTCAGTCCTGTTTAACCTTTGCTGAGACCACAACACGGTCACTTAATGTTGAGCACTTTAGGTTGAAACGTGGTATTTCCTGTGCTCTTTGCAAACTCATTGTGTTTCTTTGCTTTTTAAAACGGCCTCTGATATGGTTTCGTTCAACATGCAGGGAACAGCTCTGATATACTGAAGGTTAATCCCTCGCCGACCTTTTACCATCTTCATTTGCATTTTTCCTACATCATCAAAATCAGACTGCAGTGGATTCAAATCATAATTTTATGATAATTTTATTAACCTCTATTTTTTTTCAAGCATATACCGTTTTTCCCACATAAAAATTTAGGTACAGTGCACTCAAGAGGAAATATATCACATAAAGGCCACTTTCCACTTTCTTCTATTGGTCCAAAACTGTTTCATAACATCACTTATGTGGCAAGACAAAGTTCAGCTACTCTATATACACATGGACTTATCAAACAGTGCTGCGTTTTACCATATTATGACTCTAGATTTAATGCAGAATCGCCGATGTCATGAAACATGTGACAAATCTTGCCAGTTTTCATTGGCTATTTGCCGTTTTATGACTTGACTATGAGGACATGAAAACGTGTCTTCACATTTAAAGACATTAAACAGTGGCTCAGTTGTGTATTGGTTTAAACTAACTGACTAACAAGCAAAAAAAAATCCTAAAAGGAGTTACAAATCCCTTTGGAATTGGGCCAGGAAGAACATATTAGGGAAAGTAGCTTCTTCTTTATTTAAAGAATATGAATCCTTCTGACATCCAGTGTAAAAAGTATCTGAACTGTTAAACCCAGAGTTTTATGGTTTTCTCTTTTTCATTAGTTTATGCTGTTGTTATGTTGTTGCTGCTAAAGACATTTTTGGTATTTTATTTATTTTTGTTATACTTTTAATTTTTATTACCATTAACTTAAATGTCACAAGTTCGATTAACTTTAATAACCTTGGCTTTAATGACCAAACCAGTGGGAACATCGGGATTTCATTCACTACTGATTATTGATAGACATCCATATGAAATCAATAGAGAGAAGAAAGAACAGAGTATAAATGTGAGTGTGCGTTTAGTTCATGCAGGGACCTGCTTTTATGCGTACGCTCCTCTATGTTAGTGTGTGTGTGTTAATTAAGGTGCTCAAGTCCACAGAACCCACCGCTCCATAAATCACTTCCCGCTCCGGCCGTATCCAAGGATCACTGTGGGATCACCACAACAACAGGCCTTGATTGCTGTGGCAACCGAGTGGTCATGTGGTCTCTTGGTGCAGGTTTATTTTTGCACGTTGTCAGGGGAGACGGGAAGTGTCTTAACACTCCAAGGAGGGCACAGACACACACACACAGTTTAGCGAAGGAGCTTATCACCTGGAATCTTGTAAGGCGAGACTTCCAGTCTCTGTTTTACTGCTTTTATGTGATTTTGAAAAGTTTCATATCTCATTTACACCCCAGACCAAAGTTCACTATCAGTGATATTTCTTTCCGTTTCTTTTTATCTTTCCCCCCCTTTCTCCTCATCTCATCTTCTTGTCTTTTCCTGTGTTATTTAAAAAAAATTCCACTAATTCAAAGTCGCCCCAGGTGATTTAGTATTGCACTCTGATATGTTACACGTGGTGGACAGTTAAACTCCGCTCTGCGGTGTCTGATTTTGTACACCACTCTTTAATGCCTGATAACTTCCCATATTAACATCACAGGACCATTTCACTGGTGTATAGTCAGGGTAAAAACTATTTGTCCTTCTTATCTGTGGTGAAACTAAATGTTAAAACTCCTTAAAATGGCCTTGAATGTCCAGGGATGGAAAAAACAACCATAACACTTAAAAACGTAATAATTTATTACACATTAGGAAAGAGTTTTCAACTGATTAAGACAGAGATTAGGATCAGCCCTGCAATCTCATTTCTTTCTAACTCCTCACCTCTATTTATTTATTCATCTTCAGACTTCTCTTTCCCCACAGACCATGCAGATATGATCAAATAGTGGAATTCCCCTTTAACAGCCACACAAGATGATCGTACATCATGTCGGGTGTGAGCATGCAGCAAGTGCTGGTGTAATTTCATGTCCATCAAATGTCTTTCACAGCTCCTTTTTTAAAATGTATCATATCATGGTTTTCCATGGCTTTAGCTTCATCAATAATTCTGTGACACAAACATAAACCATCACAAACTTTAAAAAAAAAACTACTATCATCTTCAAATAGTTTTAGAAACTCCCAGCAGATAGGCAATTGTAATATATTTTACAAGAAAAGCTTACATTGTTTCTAAGTTTTAAAAATCTGGTTGTAATGCTGCAGTTTCTCTGTGTGTTTATTCAGCTTTTTCTACTTGTGAGAAGAAATACCGTGCTTGCTAAAACAATATTGAATACTTGACCATCTTTAGCTTTAATCACAGCACATTAGCTGTGGCATCATTTTGATGACCTTATGCAATGTTACAACATTTATTTCCAAGCAGAGCAGAACTGATGATGAAATGCAGGCAGTCAGCTCACCTCATTTTTGGGGTCAGTGTTGGGAAGGTTACTTTTAAAATGTATTCCATTACAGAATACAGAATACATGCCCCAAAATGTATTCTGTAACGTATTCCGTTACGTTACTCAATGAGAGTAACGTATTCTGAATACTTTGGATTACTTAATATATTATCATGCTGTTTACAACTACATGAATGTACTATTGCTGTGATTTATTACTGTTACTGAAGGTCCGCGGCTCCGACCCGTAGTAAAGGGACCTCTGGCTAATACGGTTCTGTGTCCGGCTCGTAGCCGAAAACTAGCTTTACTTTGTTGTCTGGGTCAACTTTGCTAGCGAGAGACAGAGAGAGGCGTTGAAAGGCTGCTCCAACGGAACTTATTGTTTTTGGAGGAAAACACGAACACGGTGTACAGTCGAGTCTTAATAGCTTACTTACAACTGGGCTCGTCAGGCACTCTTCTTGGCTGCAGTGGTTATTATTATATTTACATGCTTCCAGCTCCCATTTTTGCTCAATGACAGCTCGTACTTTTCCTTTTTCTCCCTCCCTCGCTCACAGACACATAACGTGTATGGCAGTCCATTCTCCCTGCAGCACGGACTACACTGCCCATGATGCTACATTCTTTAGAGCTATAGAGATTGAAAATGTGACGTCATTCAAGGGTAAAACCGCAAAGAATTCTGGGAACTCGTGGCAAGAGGTACTAGCGCAGGCAGGCTTTCAATTGAAATCAGTTACACAGCGATAAAAAGAAACACAAAAAACTGTCAAGAAGCTGTTGTATTATTAACTGCAATAGCCGGTCGCATGACAACCACGGGAAGCCGACGGGTAAAGAGATAGTTTTTTTATCGGATTACGTCGTTGAAGAGAAATTATTCGAGCCATGTTTCTGAAGTAAAAAGAGGCGACAGATCGCCTGGATTGCAGCCATTCAAAGACCAAATATAACGTCCAAGAACACTCCAGCTCACAGGTTAGTCTGCTCCAAGCATTTCCACAAAGGTCAGTGTTTTGTAGTAGTTAATACGTCATTTTTCATAACATAATTGGTGATATAGGTTACAAGCAAGTCTGGTGCTGAACAGAAATTGTGGCGCTATGCTATCACTAATTGCCCAGTACGATTACAGCATACAATATTATTGTCACTGCTACATTTCTGTAATGCGAACCAGAAATTATTTCCACTACTAATTAATTACCGTTGAGCTCAAAGGTCCTATTAATAAACGGTTAACGAATGTGTATTTATGAAGACGATTTGTGAGACTGGTAAACTTATGATAGGTACGATGGTCTTTCGTTCTACACGGTGCATTTCATGGTCCTGTACCCATCCGTCGGTAAATGGTTCCTGGGCTTGTTGCAGTGACCTGAAGTTACTGAACTTCATGAGTGTATGCACTCACTCCAAGAACCGTATAATTATAAATATGATCGTGGTGAAAGTTGGGCAGCACGCTAACGTATTTTGTCCACTCTGTGTGCTCGTAAGGGTCTAACCCTTTCACTCCTTTGATTTTTTCCTCGTATCTTTTCTTTGCCTTTTCATCAAGTCTGTCTTTGTACGGACCGGAATTGTTCTCCTTCGTTTTGTACATAACTTTTTTGGGGGGCGAAGAAAAAGCAAGAAGGTATTGGAACCGGAGAATGAACGTTTTGCGGTGCTGCAAATGCTTGCATTTGATGCGGTACTTGGATTGTTTTGCCACGAGTTACCGGCATGCAATGCGTGAAAGTCACGTGGTCTGTCAATCTCTATACCTGTAGCATTCTGCCTATTAGCTTAGCACAACAACAACAAAAAGGCCTCTCTCACCCAGAATACACAGAGAGAGGGAGAGCGTCGCCCTGTAACCATGGCAACCGTGACGCTGCCACCTGAAACAACAGAACGTAGCTGTCAAACAAAACCCAAACAGGCCTGACCCGCCACAATATGAAACAGGGAAGTACCGCCGTGTAATCCATTTATTTCAACAAAGTAACTGTATTCTAAATACCACCTTTTTAAATGGTAACTGTAACAGAATACAGTTACTCATATTTTGTATTTTAAATACGTAACGGCGGTACATGTATTCCGTTACTCCCCAACACTGTTTGGGGTACATAATGTTGCTGAATTAGACCTGACAAAATGAAGCAACCCCAGATCATAGCATAGCCCCCTAGAGGCTCACAGAGAGTAGACGTAATAGGTGCATCACTTTACCCACCTCTGTTTTTACGCTGATAAACCAGTCAGTCTGGAACAGCGTAAATATGAGATTATTCCCTTTTCCCATTGCTCCAGAGTTCAATCTTTTTGCACCCTAGCAAAGAGGTTTTCTTCACACTGTGCAGAAAATTATCTCACTTAGTTGTTGAAATTTTTATTTTCCAACCATATGATTTTTAGTAATTCCATCACTCTCTTTAGTTGTTTTCTTTGCAGGCCAATAATTTGACCTTTCTGACCACGGATATGTTTTCTGACATGGTTGGATAAAAAATAAGAAGCTACTCACTGCATCAGTTAGGGTTAAATGACCTGCCAGCTGAAACATTTTAATCACTGCAGTAATAATCCAATGGAAGGTCCTTACCCATGTTTATGATGCTGGAAGTACTGCTTTGTTCTAGCTTCCCCTCTATTTTCCTTAACTTTTAGGTCTGCTGCAGCTTTGCATTTAAAATGCCCACAACTTAATCAAGCTTGTTATCTTTTTCTTACCCCTGCTCTTCATCTCTTTCTCTCTCTTTCTGTCTTTGCAGAACCCTAACGAAGGGTCCTTGGTGCTCGTCATAATTCTGATAGTCCTGCAGGGTGTCACAGGCATCTCATTCGGCCTCGTCATCTCATCTGCAATCGACGACGAGCAGAGCGCCAACCAGGCCGCTCTGGGTATCTTCTACCCCAACCTCATCCTTAGTGGTAAGCAGTGAGATTTACTGTTGTGAGTGTAAAAAGCACAGTAGGTGTGAGTCTGAGCATCACGTAATCAGGGAATTAGAATCTGATTAAATCATCTTTGATGTTGTGAACTGGGTGTAAGCATTTGTGTAGGTAGTGCAAATAAATGGTGGTTTTATTTGGATTAAAAGCTCAAAACTTTAGAAGTTGTAGGAGGATGTGTAATATTTTGTATATATACGTTATGGGAAATGTGTTTATCCTTTGCTGACACTGATGTGCAAATAAGCTTACGAAGACTAAAGCCCACTGCCTAACTCACTGATGTTTAATCATTTATAGCAGATTTTCTTTCATTTTGGTTTTTCTTATGCACACTAAGTCATCCAGTGTTTTCATATCATATCAGACTTCTTGTTAGCAGCCCTGCAGTTGCACAAACTGGTTGCTAGTCTTCCCAAGGGCCACGTAAAACAACAACAACAAAATCCAGTGAACAAGACATGCAGACAAGAAAAACATGCCTGAAATATACAACGAAGTGTAAAATGCTCTTATATCAGTGTGAGGCATATAAGATTTGTGATATAATTTTGACATGCTTGCTATTCCTTTGATGAAGTCCCAGTTAATGATTCATGAGTAAAAAAACTGATGTTTTTTAAGCTATTTTTGGAGGATGTAATAGTTACTCTGCATACATCTGTGATGAATACAGAATAATAAGAAATTCTTTAAAGGCTTTTTCTTATTTTGATGCTGTGGCCTAAAAGGACGGAAACAGCAGTGAATAAAATCTCTCCACTGTGTTCATCCTGTTGCTGTTCTGCTCTGGATCTTCCAGCCATATCACAATATTTCCATCTTTGAACTCTGAGTCCAGACTTCCTTAGAAAAAGATGGAATTCTGAACATCTGCAATTCAAAGCAAAATTTGTGTGCTGATGAAGTGATTGCTGCAGAAGAGCTGCTAAATGCACCGTGAAGTGAGATTAGTTTTTCAGCTGCTCAGACTGAACTTTGAACCTGATTTGGCATGTGAAAAAAACAGAAAAAAAAACAAGAGAAAGGGCAGATTATTGCTTCACAGCCTGCTTGTTATCAGAATCTAGACACAAAGCATTCCTGCTGGAGGTGTAAATGATATCTTACCCACATCTGACACATTGTCCTCTCTGTCCTGTGATGCAGGTATCATCTGGCCCGTGGAATGTATCCCGTATCCTCTCCGCTACCTTAGCCTGGTCCTTCCTCAGACCTACGCCTCAGAAGCCCTTCGCTGTATCATGTACAGAGGTAACGCTCATGCACAGAACGCATCACACACAACAACAGTTTAACGTCATGTGCTGTTGCTGCGCACCATATGGCATATTGGTAGCGTGTAAGAGTTAGCAGCGTGTGCACGGCTCAGATGATTACGTTGTGCACAACGGAGCCAGTTGACTAAATCATTAATCAGCTCTGAGTCCAGTGTAACTCATCTCTCAGGAGGTGTAGCAGTTTCACTCTGTCTTCCAATCTTTTCTCCTCCTGTTGACCTCTGAACAATAAGACTTGATGACAGCACGAGCTCCCCTTGTGTTACTTGATACAGAGGAAGTCGGAGGAGCCATTTCCTGTTTGAAGGCCTTATCGTATAAGTGTGGTGGAAAAAATCTCACAGGGACAAGTCCACGATGTCAGAGTTCAATTTAGGAAATGAACTGCCACCTTTCTTTTCTTTTACCATGGAAAATGCAGCTTCATCCTGCCACATTTGCTAACTGGACTTGATGACTGTTTAATCTCATACAAGATGTCCCTGTCTATAAACTCAGAACCAGATTTAAGATCAATCTATTATGCTTTGTTTTATTTTCTTCTTTTTCCAGGGGTCGAAGCTTGTACTAAAACCTTTTTGAGATACTGAGGTCAGCTTATATATGAGAGATCCCTGTGAGATAAAATTTGGGCTTGAGTCTGCTCGAAACACTTGGGTTCCCCCACCTTCAAAGGGGAGCCCATTATAAGAAAACTGGCATGAAGCAAAATGAGCTACAACAGCTTATTTCAAGCCGAGGATAAACTAAGCGGCGCTCTGAGGTCTATTTTATATGCAAAGGAACTCTAACAGAGTCCAGCAGACATGAAAATTTAACAGTAGGTCAGCTTTAAATGAGTTGAAGCTACATCTGTGAGTCACTTTAGCTCTTTTTTTTTGATTGATAATTTTTTAATAGACAGAAAAAAAACAGACACAAGTTACAAATTTCTAAATCACATCATGTTGTGTCCACTTTTATAAACCCTTTCTCATTCTTATTGATATAAAGGGTTAGTTTACTAAAGTCTTGGAAAACTATAAAATTCTTCAGAGACTGTCGGCTATAAAAAAAAGAAGCAAAAGTTGTCCCTGATTTTTATTGAAACACTGGGGCCTCTTTCAGCAGTCTTGCCCTGTCTTTGATCTCTCCATGTCCACCCCGACCACTTGCAGGTGTGCGTTTGCAAAACAACAACCTTCAACTTGTATTTATTTTGTCGGAGGAGGTCGCAGGGATCAATCTGTTAAGCCGGGTGGGTGATGATGCTGATACAGCAAAAAAGGTACATGTTGAGGCATACCACAGTTTGGGTGAATTTCATCAAAGGTCACAAACAGGTTACATTAGAGCTTCCCACTGGCAGTCTGACCGATTGGACAGTGTCACAGTGCACAACACTGTAAATATATCTAACAAAAAATGCAAAAGCATGCTCCTTTTTTGCACAATTGATCTGACATGACTGACACGTCTCTGAGTTGCAGCCCAGCTCCCATTGATGGTCCTCAACATGAAGAGTCAAATGGGTACAGAAGCTGATGCTTGCTCTCTGCACAAATCACAAATAAAAGGGTGGTTAGAAAGAAATCTTAAATTGGCGCGAGCTCAGGGAAATACGCATAAGTGCATATAGAGACAACCTTGAAGTGAGGGGATAGAGTTTCTGCTTTTTTATAGGTGCAGTCTCAGAACTTTTTGATCACAGTTTGCATAAATCTGGTGCTGAAATCGTCGACCTTGTCTTTTTCTGTGTCCACTCTTTGCTTGTTTTTTCTTTTGATTTTTAAAATATGTAGTAAATGTAGATATAAATCTTCCCATCAGGCTGGGGTTTGTCTCGGATGATGGTGTGGCGAGGTTTCGCTGTTACCCTGGGCTGGAACACTTTCTTCCTCATCCTGGCGACAGTCATCCTGAAGCTGCGGACGTGACAGCCTCACCCCACAGAGCCTCCTTCAGAATGGGGGGTGGAGCTGTCAAGGAAAGTCCTGAAGTCAACGACTCACCAGGGCCTCCTACATGTGGATGGACTGGGGCAACGGCAAGAGGGAAAAGGGATGGAGGGGTTCACTGTGGTTTAATAGTCTGATGGGTTGAATGCATCAGTCGCTCTCCTCCAAATTATGTCTCTCTCACACACACTTACAAACATAGACTCTTGGGGTCCCTCATCCAGCGGCCTGAACTTGCAGCAGTTGCCTTTGGCCTGTTTAAACGGAAGGGTGAATTTAGGATGCTGCACACAGAAATACACAAGGTAGAAAATGTACATGCACAATATGTTATTTAAGTATCGTGTGTGGTCCTTTAGTTTGTTTCAATTCTATCCGTAGCTTCTTTAACTCAACACCATCTGAACGGCCATGCACCAGCTCAGGGTCACGTTTTATTACTTTTGTTTGGCCTTAGTGTTTAATGCTACTAAAGATTTTTCTGTAATACACTTTATCTTACATCAAGTGGAGCAGCCCATTTTTTGGGGGGTGGGGGGGAAGTGAATGTAACTGTTTTTTGTCCTTGCAGTATATACTGTCTATCCTGTGTATATTTGCATTAAACAGACAAATCAGTTCAAGTTTATATAAAAAAGAAGAATCTTAGCACAACAGAAGCTTTTTGTCCACAAGAAAACGTGAAAATGTTTTCCAAGCAGAGAACCTGAGTGGAGGATTGTTGCATAATGTCGTGGGACTAGTTTTAAAGTGCTGATTGCATCATGTTGTTCAGAAGGTTCTCACCCACAGAAACACCATCTTCTCTATCTGCTCGCTTTTGATGTTTGTGTTCAGCTTTTTGTCCTGTCTGGTTATGACTTGACAGGAAGTGGTTTCATCTCACCGTGTTAGAGGTGCTGCAAAATCGTCACGTAGAGGTGCATTGTCGCTGTTGACTGTTCAGCCTGAAGGTTTTCTCTTTTTTTTGTGTGCCTGCGTCTCTTTTAGGAGGAGATTGGTGATGGGGAAAGTATTGGTACTGTATCTGTTTTTTAATTATTATTTCTCTCTACTTTGCTGGACAGAGTGGAGGTTCTTGGACAGATTTCCTTTCGCTGGTATATAGCTGTCCTAATCCATACAACTCTATTTTTTACACAGACATTTAATTTGCACAGACTTTTTATTAATCTTTCTTTAAGAATAATACAGATTAAAAGCACACAGGAGTAATGCTGCTTTGAATTAAACATGCTATGGAAATTAGGGAGGAAAAAAAGGGAAGAAAAATCAAATGAAAATGCAGAAATAAGGTGTTTATAGTCAGAAAGCTTGGTTTTCCTTCCTTTTTTATGTAGAAGTAAACTGCAATGAAGAAATTTTAATTTTGACTTTGGGGGTGCTTTGACATCCTACAACAGATACCACTCTTTGTTTTGTGGGGTATGTTTCCAATTAGAGGTTAGAATAAACAATGAGAAAAACAATTTTAAAACAAGACATGCCTATATCTCACAGGTTGTTTATTTTTCTGTCTTAAATCTACATCATAGGTGCATCATAACCAGAAACCATGCACAATAACCTGATGTGCACCTCCCCAGCAATGTAATTATATGTCACACTGATGCAAGCGCAGGTGTAAATGCTGGCAACCATGTCAGCCATTTGTGTACGCTACATCGTAGTGTCTGCATAGATTCACTGCAGAAGAATAACTTAAGTGTAAACCAGTGAGCTATCTGCCTTTACCCATAGCATCATCATGTCTTCAGAGGAATAGTTTGACTTTCTGGTGGCCTAATAATAGGGGAAGATGTAAACAGTTGGCTTAGCTTAGCGCTAATACAGGAAAGGGTAAAACAACCTGCCCAATTTACAAAAAACACAAAAATATTTAAAGGTTAATACATGTTTTGGTTCATCAAAAAATATAACTAAATAACTGAACTAAAATAAAAATAAGGACCTATTCAACCACAAGTATTTTTTTACTGTTCAAGAGTTTTTTAAGAAGTGACATTGGCATAAATCATTTTGTCCATTTTCCCAAAATATCAAAGGGTTTCTTTAAATGTAAAAACCTTTGAGAGACCCACAGTGCTGCAAAAGCACCAAACCAGCATTACATGTCGTGCCACTCTAAGATTTAGAAATGTTTACATTCATTAATGTTTAATCAATCATATTTTACTTTTTACCCAGTTTTTGTTTCCATCCTGTTGATCAACACATACTGATGCACAATGTTGTTGTTGTTTTTTTACCCATGATGCAACAGTGCTGGTAATGGCAGTTATATCATTAATATGTCCATTAACAAGATAAATAATGAATCTAAACCACTGTAAATTCCTCTGCTTGCTTTGTGTCGGCTTACATTATGGTTTAATGATGATGTGCATACGCCATGCTGCGTACTGAGATTTTCATGCACTGTAAATCTGCTCTTGCTGCTCTGCCGTACATTCATCAGTGTTCCTGTCGCACATTTTATGGGACATTGCGTTGACTTATTCATCTTATTTAAACAGCTTTCTATTATGTTCAGAGGACTTCTAAATGGACTTTACTGTATTTTGCCACACTGTGAGGATATACTGTAGCTCTGTTCATATTCTTACCTCTGTGCCTCAGTTGACTTTCATCACACGATAATGTGTGTTTATATAAAATCATGTTAAAGTGGTGGTAAAATTGGTACAGCTCGTGTAAAACCGTTGCTGATTCTGTGAAAATGCTTTTGTTTTGTTTTGTTTGCTCTTGGAAAGCTGATATATTGTTGCCAAAAACTCAGTTTGATCTGTGTAAAATTTCTGATTTTTGTTCAAAAGTGCTTTGTATCGATCACTACTTACATTTACTTTCCCACACTCCAGTACCCACAAGACCAGCTAAATAATATGTAAAAGCAAACATCTGAGCAAAAGTCTGCATGTCTTTGCATCTTATGATTTACATGAACTGCAATGATCCAACTAAAGATTCTGATTTAAATGAGCTATGGGGATTCTCCTGTATTGGTTCTATAATACTAACGACACCTCAAGAACAAGCATATCAAATTAACCCTTTCACGCATAGTGGTCACTACAGTGGACCGCTATTCAAAGGCTGTTTTCTTGTATTTGTGTCATGTTGATGGTATACTTGCACATAAACCTCTACATTGGACACTGATGTGTCACTCCATACCCTGCCACCCACTGGTTGTTCAATGTTACTATAGATGTATGACGTGTTTCATTGTAATTATTGTTATTCAACCCTGTCATGCATGAATTATGACAACCTCAATCAGAATTTTTTAAGTATTTTTATTCATCCTTTCATGCCTAAAGATGACTAAAAATACTAAAGGAAAGGTTGAAGTTGTCATAATTCATGCATGAAAGGGTTAAATATTTTAGACAAGATGGATGCAGCACAACATTCACTGACCTTTAGTTCTGCGCCACCAAGAGATCTGCATTTTTCATTGCTTTGCTATTAATTTCAGCATTTAGCTGAACTACTGCTACGCCTTACTGCAGCCTGCGCAGCTTTGTGGTGTACCCTGCAGAGAGTAACGGACGCTTGTGTCCTTGAAATGTCCGATTTCCCTATTCTGAAAATGTGTTTTCTCAGTTAATCTCGATAAGCCAGTTTATCTGTCTTTTTTCTTTCATTTTGAGGGAACGACAAGAAGTGGTTGCGCAAATCGGACGTGTTGCAATTTAGTTTTTTGCAGTCAAATCACTACATTTGTTGTGTTGTTTGTCTGTGTTGCCAAGCCACCATCAGCCAGATCTGACCAAACATCCGTAATGCCCTTACAAAGCAGATTAGCTGAACTATGAGTGTCGAACACCCAAGCAAATGTAGTCGCTGATGATCTTATCAAAAATATTTTATGTTTTTAAGAAATTTTAAACCATTTTTTTTCAGAAACTTTACAGTGAATACAAGTCTGAAAGTTTTCTTCAGTTCACCTCAATAGCATGATTAGAATCAGCCAAGTCTTATTCAGAGTTTAGTCTTTTTGTAGTTGGAGTATTGCAGTTCATATAAACAATGTTATGAAGGTTTGTGCTGCCAGGTTGAATCACATCCTCTCTGCTCCGAACTCTACCTCCGCTGTCTCTCCCTAAAGGGCATGTAAAGCATTTACACTCCTGTGTTGTGACATTTATGCACTGTGAAAGTGGACAAGCGTGTCTGCATTCATGTATTCTCATACAATAAACTCGTCTGAAAAATCCTGTCTTTGTCTCCTCCTTCTGAATATTGGAGCCATGCCAGATTTCACTCGGTGCCTATAAAATCCCCGCAATTCCTGTGGTTACGATAAACCCCCGGAGGCCGTGCACGATGGATTTATTTGATGACTTCATAGTTGCATCATTGTGTTTGTTACCTTAGTGATGGAGATGACCCCACTGCGTCTTGTATTCTTACCTGACTGCTAGACTGTTTGAACTCTGTGTGCCTTTGTTTGCGTCAGATTAATGTTGTTGGTGCTTTTTCTTTGTTTATTCAGTCGCATTGAGGGGACTCAACTTTTGGGGACTAGAAACATAAGAAAAATATATGATCAAAGCCTAAGGGTTGGGGTTAGGCTGGGAATTTAATGCATTTCCTCTGAAGCGATGGAACATGACTATGTGTGGTAAGCATGCCTCATGGCCCATTGTTCATGTTTATGGGAGATAATGAGTCTGTGCATGCTTGTGTGGGTTTATGACCTGAAATGTTTCTTTCATTAAACATATTCAAACATAATTATTGTGTATGATCTGTCAGCGTCATCTTGAAGCCACGTTTGTGCACAAAGGAACAAGTTTATTTACACAACTGCAGAAAACAAACAAACACAAAATACATATTTTGTAATACAACTCAAACTATTAATCCAGGACATGACTGAAGACGTGACTTTAAGCCTTGACATTTTTATGCATTCATCCTCTTTTCAAACACGAACATCAGCATTAACGCTGTTTTTCTTCGGTGTGCACATTTCCTTATTTCTGCTCGCAATGGCTCTGCACCATATATTACATAACTGGGCTTTGACACAAAAAGCTGTCGTTGTTTGATATATTTGCTTTAGGTGAGCGCACGCTGCCAGGCTGAAAAACAAATCTCATGGGATGCCAAACTCAACATTGCATTAGTTCATCTCTCAGCACTTTTCATCTCGCCTCTCCTGTCTGTCACACTTAGTCCCAACCCAGACTCACTTACTTGAAGTCTATAAAATGTATCTTAAAAAGGTTCTCTCTTCCTAAAACAGTGAGACAGTATATTTTCTCCAGCGTAAATCAGTAGCACTGTTGTTTTTCAGGAGTTCAAAGAATAAAAATAAAATCGTTGCATTGTGCAACAGTGCGGATACGTTTTTGGACAACAACAGGGTCCGATGCCCTTAGCAGACTTTTGCATTTTTCTATTGTTGTGCAGTTTGAGAATTCCATTCAAGACAGAGTGAACTCTATGAGCGGAGTTGTTCTTGATGCTTAATACACAGTCAGTGGACTCTTTATTAGGTACACCTTTCTGCACAGGGTTGGACTCTGCCTTAATTCTTCATGTCACAAATACAAGACAGTCCTGGAAACATTCCTCAGAAATTTTGGCTACAAATCCATGATGCTCAACACATCCCAAAGGTGCTCTATTGGATTGAAATCTGATGGCCGTGGAGGCAATGATCTGAGCTTTGTGGCACTCGATTTATCCTGCTGGAAGGCACTATCAGAAGACACTGCGTTCATAACACTCAGGTAGACTGTAATATTTTAATAATGCTCTGTTGGTACTAAGAGCTCCACAACATTACACCACCAGCAGCAGTCTGAACTGTTCATACTCTTGATGCTTTCGTGTAGTTTTTGCCTAATTCTGTCCCGACTCTCTGAATGTCTCAGTAGAAGTGAGACTCATCAGACCAGCCAAGCTTTTTCCAATCTTCTATTGTCCAATTTTGGTCAGTCAAAGTGAATTGTAGGCTCAATTTCCTGTTCTTAGCTGACAAGAAAGGCACCCTGTGCTTCAAAGTTCAGCGTATTGTGTTTGACCTGACGCTCTTCTGCATATCTTGGTTGTATCGAGCGTGTTTTTTTGAGTCACAGTTGCCTTCCTGCCAGCTTGACGTCGCCTGACCATTCTCCTCTGATCTCTGGCATCAACAAGGCATTTTCACTCAACGAGCTGCTGCTCGCTGGATGTTTTCTCTTATTTTGGCCATGCTCACTGTAAACACGAGAGATGGTAGTGTGGGAAAATCCCAGTAGATCAGCAATTCCTGAAATACTCAGACTGGCCCTTCTGGCACCAACAACCATGCCGCATTCAAAGTCACTTAAATTAGCTTTCTTCCTTTCTGATGCTTTGTTTGAACTTCCGCAGATCATTTTCATCATGTCTGCAGGCAAATGATGAGTTTCTGCCATGTCGCTGGCTGATTAGATATCTAACAAAGAGACCTGTGAGTGTATGTGTGCGCAGTCTGTGAGTGAGGGTCTCAGATGACTTCTTCACATGGAAGGTGAAATTAAATGGCAACAGGTATCGAAAAATTTCGAACATATTTAATTACACCCAATATTAACTAAAACCCTAATCAAAAGATAAATGGAGCCACAATTCATATATTAATACTGAAAAAAACTGTTCATCTTTAAAAAAATTAGTTGTCTTCTTCTTCCCGTTATTATTTTTAGTAGTAGTAGTTCTAATGACTTATGATCTGTGTTTACGTATAAAGATAAATGATGTTTCCTTCAAGAAATGCTTCATGTTGACTGTTTAAAATTTACCACATGTGCTTGTGTGCTTATGTGCATGCAGTTTCAGTTGTGAAAATCCCCACGCAATTCTCTTTGCTATGTCTTAACTGCTTCTGTGCACTCATGCTGCTCTGAATCTAACATTTCAACCAGGCTGTACACCTCATAATGCAACCTCTGGAAAACAGATAACAGCCTTAGTGACAGGCTGCTATTAAAACAGTCCTTCAGTTCAGTGTGAAATAGGAGACTGGTTGTCTCTCTACACTCTATTACAGGCGTTGGTGAGCTTGGTGTGCCACCTAATTACTGTCAGTGACTCTGCAATTACACTCAATGACACTTAAATCAACTCTAAGCGTTTGTGTTGTCATGCCGATGCAACTGACTCCCAAATATACATATATATGGTGCAATGTGAACAAATGCGCAAACAAATTTGCAACAGTAGGAGACGAGCATGGTAAAAAAGGCTCTCTGGGAAACTGATGTAACTGATCCAGATCTTGCAAAGTTTGTTAAACTTTAAATGAAGGAAAATTCAGGTTACAACTGTACACATCTGGATGACATTACTTCTAATCATTTTGAGACTCGTCATGTGTTTATTCTCAAAAAACGTTCCGTTTTTCACTCTTCCTGAAAACATCACGGTGTAGTTGAAGTTAGTTTGAAACGAAGCCTTGCGTCAAATTAACTGCTGTCCCATTTAACAAAGGGGTGATAAACCAGGAGAAATACAGCGCACCACATGCTAGTGGTGCACGTGGCAATAAAAGTTATGATTTAAGGGGATGCAATCATGTGGGGGATGATTTCATCCCCTCAAATGGGACACAATCAGCAAACCCAGAACAGATTAAACCAAATAAAAGCTGCATTAACCGCTATCAGTTTCATCAAACTCTGGAAGAGTGCACAGAAGAGATAGTTACAGCAGAAAATGGCGTCGTCTGTTGGAGGAAATGTCTTATGTCTTGTCAAATAGATATTACTTATCAATGTGCATACTGTACAGTAGTTAATGTATTGGTTTACAGTGGCTATAAAAAGCTGAACTGAAGGCGTCGTCTGTGGATCTACCCATTCGATTTTCCTGTTGATTTAAAACAGATGTTGGGTAAATTAGATCTGTACAAAAAAAGAAAAGAAAAAAAGAATAAAAAAATTTAACTTCACTTATTTAGGTACAGGAGGAGATCGAGACATTCATTTCCGAGTTTCAGCACTTTGTTCAGTGCTTTGTTAATCTGTGGTCTGTAATAAGCCAATAAATCACTCACATCGCTACTAAATCACTTTGAAAAGGTCTAAGTCATCATGTTTGATCTCTGCGAGACCAGTGGGAAGGCAGATCTGAAATGTTGTTATCATATCAGGGACTCTTCAGTAGCTTCGGTTTCAGTGCTGCACAAGTCATTCAGAGAGCGAGACTGTATGCACGTTTGTATCATTGTTTCAAATGATCTAAGAACTAGAGGAAGGTACATTGTGATTTATAGTGTGTGAATGTGAGGCAGTTTCACTAGTTCACAAAAATGTTTTCCACACGGTCAGATTCATAGACAACGCAGTATTGTGTTCTATCCAGAGCATGAGATACAAAAGGCCTGGAACCTTTCTAGTTTGGCTTTAATAGCCCTATCCAACCATGCCTGCCACTTCATTAGGTACAGGTTGGACCCTTTTTGACTTTAGGGCGGTTTCAGTTTTTGCTGCATAGATTCAACAAGGTGCCGGGAGCGTCCCTGGACATTTTGGTCTATATTGACATAACAGTATCACACAGATTTATCGGCTGGGCATTTATGAAGTCAGTCTCCTCTTCACCACATGAGATCTGGTGACTGTGGAGGCTATTTGAATACAGTGAATCCATTGTCTGTTTGAGTCTAACTTTATGACATGGTACATAATCCTGCTGGAAACAGTCATCAGAAGATGGGTACACTGTGGTCCTAAAGGGATGGGCATGGTCAGCAATAACACACAGATAGGCTGTGGTGTTTAAATGATGCTCATTTGGTGTTAAGGGGCCCAAAATGTACCATGTAAATGTTGCAGCATAAATAAAGAATCATAAGGCCAAGTAGCATTTTTTTTTTCTAATCTTCTGTTGTCTAATTTTGGTGAGCACATGCACGTTTGCTTTTCTCAGCTGACAGGAACACTCGATATGTTGTGCCTTCATAGATCCTCTTTTCCATACCTTGGTTGTAATGAGTGGCTATTAGAGTTGCTGCTGCTGCCTTCCTAACTCCAAACCTTCTGCCTATTCTCTTCTGATCTCTAGCATCAACACCACCCTTTTACTCAGAGAACTGCTTCTAACTGGATATTTTCTCTTTTTTGGACCATTATCAGAAAACACTAGAGAAGGGTGTCTGGGAAAATCCTAATAGATCAACAGTGAAATACCCAGACCAGCCCATCTGGTACAAACAACCATGCCATGGTCAAAGTCACATAAATCACATTTCTTCCGCATTCTGACGCTCGGCTTGAACTTCAGCAGGCTGTCTTGACTATGTCTACATGCCTACATGCAGTTGCTGCGATGTGATTGGCTAACTAGATGACTGCATTGCCAAGCAGCTGAACAGCTGTACCTAAAAAAGTGACAGGTGAGTGTATATTTCCAGTTGTATATACAAAGATCTACAATGCCATCTATAAAGCGTGCATAGAAGTTAATATCATCTCATGAATATGTTCTGCAGTAAATATACAACCACTGAAGTTTTTATGGAGTTAAACATTATCTGATTATCTAACAGCAAAATTTTAATAAGTCCAACCATACATGCACCGTTTCAGATGCAAATGCATTTCAGTCAAATGACGCACTGACAGCTAAGACAGAAAATTATGTTTTCCCATTAGTTCGCCTCTTGCTTTGGTAACTTTAATTTCTAAACTAGACCACAAGGAGTTTAAAAAGTACAACACACTAAAGGTTACAAGACATAACCTAAACTTTAAATGGACTGCATTTATAATGCACTTCTCTAGTCTTACCGACCATTCGAAGTGCTGTATAAAATATTCTTTGTGGCTTGTATTTTTACCATATTATAATGCATGCAGACAGGGGGCTTTTATTTTGAAATCCCATCAAGAAAGATGGCATCTCTTCTCAGCCCTTCTCAGTGAGGAGTTTCAGTTTGGTTCATTTACATCTGGAGTAAATTACTGTGCATGCTGCTTTATACTGTATGTAATAGCGCACATTAAAGTTTCTCAATCACTCTCAGAAATGTTGCTGTATAATTATAATATTTGGTTCTTCAGTGGGACAAAGCAGCGTTGTTAGGCAGAGCCAATTCCACACTTCATCCTTTGACAATATGAGCAATCGCCTTCAGTTTTGTTAATCAAATACACAAAGTAAAGCACACACACGCGCGCACACACAGACACACACTCAAAGCAATTCTGAAACCTACCAGTTACAAAAGTCCTCAGTCTCGTAATACCAGCACACTCACACACACACTGATTCACTCTATGTGTTGCTTTGTGATATGCTAAACATTCTGTAAACATTACCCTGTGCATGGTTACTGTCACCATGGCAGCATGACAACAGTGCTTAGCCCGGCCCCTCAAACACGGGACAGTAGTGTTATTTAATATTTGGCTACCCATGAGCACAGCATGTTTCTATCACATAATCCTGTCACACTAGTGAAGACTTCTCCATGCAGCCCTGTGCAGCTGAACACAGCCCAGCTGTTGCTATGTTTTGGTCTGATCGCACAACAACAACAAAGGATAAAATGCTCCCTGAGAACAGACTGGCCTTAGTGCAATCCCACACACTTTGTCCACGGTCAGCATCACATGGGATGAGAGCAGATGCTTTTGCTCAGATTTAGGGCGCTTAGATCATTCTGAGGTTGTGTATCAAGTGAATTAAGGAAGGACGGAAACAGATATGTTTATGTGGCTGTAACTGAGGAGATTGATGCCAAAATAAGTTTTTGGCCAACATGTGAAAAAGTTATTTTAATCCACTTTTTGTTTCCAAAACAGCATCAAGATAGAGGTTGAAAACCCAGATTGTGTCATGAACCTGAAGCCGGGGTCAAACTCTGTCAAAACATTCAGTAGCAGAACACAGAAACAGCAACATTCTGCTCGTTTAGTGAAACTTGCACTTGATTAGTTGTGGTGAGACGCTTAAGTATAAACGCCAATAAATGTACTTTTTTTAAAAAAACCCTCTGTAGTAAAAAAGCAGCCATCGTCTCAGATTCAACCAGCAGAAGAAGCAGAGGTCAGGAGACTACATTTTTCTTCTCTCATTGCAGTTAAAAATCAGAGCTTATTTAAAGTGTTTCATTGTTTTGTTCATCTCTGTCTTTATTTGGTATCATCTTTACTTAATCACTTGCTCATCATTTTTTCTATTGCTTATCGAAGTTTCTAACTGCCTGCATTTATATCAGTCAAATTTTTGGTTTTGCTCATTTCTTCATGTAAACTGTCTTTAAACTGTCTCTTTAAACTGAATCAGAATCAAAAGCAGCTTTACTGGTAAAGTATGTGTACACGGGCTCTGGTTCAGACAGCAACATGACACAGACAATAGTAACATGTATAGTATATTTATATGTACAATGGTGCAGAGTACAAAGATGCTGGAAGAAATAAGTTTTCTTTACTATAAGTTTTTTATAAGTTTTTTTTTTTTGGTGTTTTTATCATGCATTTTCCTAATTTTTAAATCCTTTTTTTTTTTAAATTTTTTATCCGGGTCAAATCCGGATTTAAAATTTCTTAATTCTTTACCAAGCAGCAACCTCAGGGGCTGAAAAATAAAGCTAGCTCAGAAGCTGCAAAAACTGCAGTTCCTCTACTGGCCACTTGAGGCCAGCTCCAAAGTCGGGTAGTTCCTTTAGACTTAGCATTATTAGGAGCTGTGGTTGATGGATGTCTGCTTGGCTTCACCTCTGTTAATCTGTTCTGGACGAAACTGGACGTCTCAGTAACAAATGTGGTATTAAACCCTGTCCACACAGGAAGCTGTTCCCTCGTCAAGCATAACTTTGTGGCTGATGGTTGGTCGCTATTAGATATTCCACGCTCCAGTTGCCTAGGTAACCTCTAATACATTTACTGCCGTGTCATATGTCAGTCAGTGCTGTTCTGTGTTCTCCTTCATACTCGGGTCAAGGACCCGCTCACTTTGCAATTATTTCACTTGAAGTCAGTGAATGCGATTGGCTTTCTTCGCTCTTTGGCCGCCACATCGCTGCAAGCTGTTTCATTTTGTGGACGTAAGTGCCTTTTGGAACATTTTTAATGCAATTAATTCAAGTTATACAGCTTGCTGTGTGGTTTACTGCGTCAATACATTCTCAAAAATGTCCGTCCTCCAGTTTTGAGTAGTAAAATTGTCACTAAATACTTATACAGGGTTTAACTGTGGCATTATTCTGCATATAACTTTAAGCTAATATCACATTTTGGACTCAAGTAAGGCTTTTTACCATGTGCACACATAAGTAATGGCAGGATCCACCTGCACCCCAAGGGTTTAAATCCAACCATATGCGCCACAAGTGTGTGTCTACATTTTTCATAATTTCCTGATGTTTTACACAGAAGTGCAGCCCACTGGCTCCTGCACAGAGGAGCACTTGTCAAAACATCCATACGGAGTGAAATGAGCTGGCTGAAGCGCTTTCACCCGAGGAATCAAAGGAAGGTGTGTCTGCTGCTTTCAACCCTGGAAACGACCAGGAGCAGTGTTAGTGTTGTAACCGTAGCAACGTAAACAGGAGGGTTCAAACACTGATTAAAATGTGTGCAAAGATTATGCAAGGTGTGTGCATGGATGTGTGTGTCTATGTGTGTGTGTGTGCATGCATACTGCACACATGGTTTCTTATGCTTCTTAAGTCAAAGCCTTAAAGTCAGAGTCTTCTTTCAGTCTCTGAAGCCCGTTGAAAACCACTTCAGCTCACAACGCCCACTACTCACTCCTGGCATCCAGTGGAGCAGCAGGCGTGTATTTTATTAGGAAACGTAAGTGTGTGTTTTACAGCGTCTCAGCAGCATAAAAATAAGTCTGTCTCTGTGCTGATGTGTGTGTGTCAGCAAAGCTGAGTTCAGTTTAACGTGTTCTTGGCCTCCCCTGATTTTTCCACTCATTCTCACATTGAAGGAGTTGTCTCCCACTCTATCCAACTATATACATCCAAGCATCATCAAAAAACATGAAGGTCTCCTGGTAAGACTGATCTTTTGGGCGTTATATACACACAGCTGGAGCCGTATTGCAGTCATTTTGTTTGCGCCACATCTGGTGTGGTTTCACTTCCCAAGTCTTTGAAGGAGAAAAGGTCATTTCAGTGAGATTTAGTTTGTTCCTACGTGTTAATTTTTAAGGTTTGGGAAAATATTTTTTCTAACGTACGTCACTATTAACTATTCTTTTTTTTTTAATTAAGTGGAATATGAACTGATCCTCTTCGACTATGTGTTAGAACAATTGTACCTTTCACATATCTGCTGAAACTGGTCTGAGCCACCAAACTAGTTTCCTTCCTGTGGATTAATGATGTGATCTAGCGATGTTTAGTGATGAACAACAGCTCTGAAATGTTACATAACAGCCTGTATTCACCAGCAGTTCTCAAGCATAAAGTTGGCATTTAAGTGTTTTTGTTTGCTGGTTGCATTTTTTTTTTTTTTGCCTTTGTTGGACAGTCACTATGTGAGAGACAGACAGGAACCACATGTTTGTTGCGTGTGTCATGGCTATAATTAAACTAAGGCTATTACGACCATGCTTGTTTCTTATATATGGGTCAGATGATTTATACACTTTACTTCTACGTTTCACCTCCACACTCTATTATAACTGTCAAACAGATTTCAACAAAATTTGGATCAATGGTTTAAGAACATGTGCATACATTTTAGTATGGAGGAAAGCAATTTTCAAGGATTTCCGTACAGGGAGTGAATTTTAGGTTATTGATAATTTGATGCAGACTCAGCAATTTTAAATAATTTGGAGATAAAACAAATGTAATATCCAGCGTATACATCTGCCAAATCAAATATGCAGTGCTACCCGCTGTGGCGCCCCCTTGTCAGTGATGAAGCAGCTGAAAAGTAGCAGATTTTCACTTATGCTGCAATGCTTTCTGATGACTATGTTGTTATTATTTTTATTATTCAATATTATCTTCATATGAGATAACATCAGTCAGTTACACTTCAGAAAACTAGCTCTAATTCCCATCCCTTCATTGACTACTGGGTTGCTAAATTCTACAATAAGATACAGTTAGGTCTTAAAGTGTTAAGACAATAACAAAGTCCTCCAAATTATTTAGATAACTGACTGACAAAGGGTTCCATGACCTGCTGAGTTCTGCTGTTTATCATTAAAAGATTCCAAGTATAGAACAAACATTTGGTAGCTGTTTACTGGAAGTCTCCAAACAAGGTCCAAGGACATGTCAACGCAAGAGAAGGAAGCCATCGTTAGGAAAACCAAAATAAACCTGTCGGATATATAACAAAAGCTTTATGAGAGATCATTCTTAGAAGAGAATTAATTTACTGTCCAACTTAACAACACCAAAAGGCCTGAAAGATCACAGAGGACGACTCTTACAAACTGGGCCACATGGCCACATGCCACATGGCCATAACAAATGGGAGACAAGATAAGATAGGGTTACTGTATTTTCTCCCATAGGAGAAAATCTTCCAAGTACTGTACTAAAAAAACAGAAATTAACACCAAATAAGACAAAAACCGCAAATGGAAACACATACATGGGGATAAATAATAATAAAAATAATTAAAAAACAAGTACTTAAAAACTCTCCACTTCTCTGTCACTCAGTCACAAGCTCCTCGTTTATTTAACTGGCAGAGGAATACATTAATATTTATAGCAGTCATGCAACCCCAATTCCAAAAAAGTTGGGATGCTGTGTGAAATGTAAATGAAAACAGAAAAAAATTATTTGCTTTGGGGTTGTTTTTCATGATTTTCTTTGTCATTTTTTGGTGTCATGATGCTCCAAATGTTTTTATTTGGTTAAAAGTCTGGAATAAAGACCGGCCAGCTCACCACCTCTTCTTTTATGAGGTCATGCTGTTTTAATAGCTGCATTATGCGTGTTAGCATTGTCTTGCTGAAATATGCGGGGCCTTCCCTAAAAAAACACGTCATTGGATGGGAGCAGATGTGCTAACTACCAATCCCATAGGCATTAATACACTCCCAATGCCATGAGAGATGTGGACTTTTATACTGAGCGCTCATAACAAGTTGGATGAATCCTTTCCACTTTGGTCTCGAGAGCATGGTTTCCATGTTTTCCACTGAAAATTTCAAAGACCACAGAAAACCTTTCCACTTTACTTCAGCCTATTCTGAATAAGCTTTGAGCCCAGAGAAGACGGCAGCATTTCTGGATCATGTTCACATATGGCTTTAACTTGCATTTGTGAATGGACAGACAATGATTTCTGAAAATGTCTCCCATCCCATGTAGTGACTCACACGACAGAATCATGTGTGTTTTTAATGCAATGCTGCCTGAGGGCCTGAACATCACAGGCATTCAGTATGTTTTTTTTGCCTTGTCTCCTTGTGCAAATATTTATCCAGATTCTCTGAACCTCTTTTTAACGCTATGAACTGCAAACAATGACAAACTCTTCACAATTTTACATTGATGAACATTATTCAGAAATGATGCCACAATGTCTGGGCCCAGTCTTTGTACAGAATGGTGAACCTCTGCCCACCTTGAGAAACTCTGCCTCCCTAAGATGCTCTTTTTAGACCCAATCACGTTACTAACCTGTTGCCAATTAACCTATTTATTTGCAAAATTATCCACCAGGCGCTGCTTATCAGTAACATTTACTTTTCTAGGCTTTTGTTGCCCTGTCCTTTTAGTTTTGAAACGTGTTGCTGCCGTTAAATTCAAAATGAGATAATTTTTTCCTTGAAATAATAAAATGTTTCAACATTAAAGATTTTATATATTTTATGTGTTCTATTGTTAATAAAGAACAGATTTATATTATTTGCAGATCATTGCTTTCTGGTTCTATTTAAACTTTAAACTGTGTCCCAGCTTTTTTTTTTAGGCTGGGGTTATACAAACATTGTGTCATTGTACAAAAACCAATGGGTCTGCTGAAGTTTCTGGATCCACATATTATATAAGCATACCTGGTGCTGTGTATGCACTATTTTATCCCCAATCAAGACATACTGGCTTGGCTCTAATATAAACTAGACGGGAACACAAGCTTTGTATTAATGCTTCAGGTGTGCAATGACAGCTTTGTCATTGAAAAAGCTCAGAGTCGTTATGCAAACAGCTCCGAAAAGTTTCGTTCCACTGACTGAGTCCATGTCCTGGATACTGAAATATTTTGACTCAAACAAAAACAAATACAAAGCCGATAATTCACCACATTAAAAACTGTTAAGTTGGTTTCTAAAACAAAAAGATGATTTCTGGAAAACACCCACAGACTCGCTTATCCTCACACACTCACGAACTGGAGGAAAAAGGAAAAAGATGGCATGCAGCGTGGGGGAGATAAAGACAAAGACGACGGCGGCAGCAAGACAGACAGTAACACAACTTTCATTCCAGTTAGCTCCACCCAGGATAAAGCTTTAAAAAATGCTATGTAAGGTGTTTTCACTGAAAGTGAAGTCATGTACAGCATGTCTACGGAGTTATTATCACATGAATCTCACAGACTGACGTGAAAGGGGAGAGGCAGCAAAGCAGAAGAGCTGGTGTTCAAAAGAACCTCATAATGTTTTGGTATATATCAAATCATTTTACTTTATTTTTATTACATGTGAGCATTTAGTTCATCCAAATGTGGATTGAAAGAAGATTTTACTTTTTTTAATTAACAAATAATTTCAGTTTCAGTGCATTTATTCTAGTAGAGACAGTGCAAATGCCTACTAAGACAGTCTATTACCATTATCTATTACCACATCTGTAGTGAGTGCATAATTAAAATACAGTGTCGTGAAAGTCAACTAGTCCTTCCAGATCTACTACTACTTGACTGACTCATGCATATAACTCATACTTATAATCCTACTTTGTATGAACTACGTGAGTCTTGTGCACGCACATATGTTTGAAATATAAAGGTTTTATTTTGAAAGAGTAGCTCTACTTTGGAGTATTACCAAACTCTTAAAAGCAGAGATATTAAGAAGGATTTGCAAAAGTACATAATGTGAACGACACGAGCCGTCGTTACCCTTGTGTGTGTTAACGGCCAGCTGTACCAATGTATCAGCACCAATGCTGGGAAGTAACTTTAGTAGTTACATGTAATTGTCAAACGGCATGGTGGTGCCGCTGTTGAAATAGTTGAAATAAACGGTTAACATGACAATTTAACATGATCTCATTAACATGAGAAAACAGATGACTCTCTGCTAGGCATACATGCATACGTGTTATAGAGTTATTGAGATGTCCTGTATCAGTCCTCGTGACAGCAGAGATAAATAAGTGGCTAAAAAATAGATAGCTGTAAATTGTTTCACATTTCCCCCCCTTTTTTATATTATTTCATAAAACATATCTTTTTAGACACACCTTTAACTGATTTATTATTCTATACTTATTCTGAATTTCCTACAAACTGTGTATGGTCGTTTCCCCTTCATAACAAAGAGTTAGTATGAGTTAGTATACTAAGAGCTAGTATACTATATGAGTATAGTCTTAGACCATAGCTTGTATATGATAGATGTATAAAGCTACTATTGCTTAAGCCACTGGTTTTATATTCCTAATCTTGAAGCCATTAGCAATTTAGCCATTAGCAATTTAGCCAGTTAGCAATTTAGCCACCAAAATTTTGGCTTTTACACATAAAGTAAAGAAAGCAAAGTAAAAAAAAAAAAAAAAAAAAGCCAGAAGTTAGCAGATCTGGATTAGAAGGTAGTCCATTAAAAATACTTTAAAGTCACCAGCAGAACAAACACAGTGGTGTTGTCCAGTTCACTGTCTTGAATTAGCGGCGCTGAGGCCTAGCAAACACTGGCCTGTCAGAACATCTGTCAGTCTAAGCCGCCAGTGTCTATATCAGCATTAATGTTATGGACAGGTCTTGGGGGTCCAACCTGTCCATAAAGGTAAAGTTAAAGGTCATGGTAAATTATGTTAGTTTGGTAATGAAAAGACCCACAAGGCAGATAAGCTACTGTATCTTGAGATGAACTTAATTATTTGGTTAATAGTAGTTTAGTGCTTCTGCAGCAATCAGTATAAAATCAAGCACCTGGCCATGCATTCTAACTTTTCAAACATTAGTGAAAGAATGGGCCATTTTAAAAAGCTCACTGAATTCGTGTGTGGTACTGTAACGGGTAATTTGGTGAAATTTCTTCCCTCCTAGATATTCCATGATCGATTATGTGTTATTATGGCAACGTGAAATTCAGGCACCAAGTGGAAGACAATGTAAAGTTAAAGAGCGGGGTTGCCAGCTGCTGGGGCACATATTTCACACAGTTCAAAAAATCCTCTGGCATTAACATCAGCACAAAAATTGTGCACCAGGACCTTGATGGCATGAGTTTACATGACCAAGCAGCTCCTGTACATGTAAAGTGTTGATTGCTTGTCCGTATGATGTAGTTTCACTTAAAAATTTCAAAACAAATGGAAATGCGGTGACGATATTGTGCGCTAACAGTCAACTGTTGTGTCTGTGTGTGTGTGTGTGTGTGTGTGGTGATTTCATATTTCCACGCCAGGAACTAGAGATAATGTCTCTCCTGTTTGTCTCCTGCTTTGCAATCAAAGACAGAGGTTTCTGAACTTTAGTAACTGAGACTAGATTTCTCTCTAAGTCTGCTATCCATGTTCAGTTGTAATTATGTTTTGTTTAACTTTGCCCTAGTGTATAGGTTTATTAATCATAGGACTGAACCTTACTCCTATGTGTAAATTTAACGGGTCTTGCTGCTTATCATAATTTATAACCTCAGCTTTGTGTGAGTAACAAAGTAAATACTCTTTCTTTAAAAAAAAGAAAAAAAAAAGAAAATAGAAAGGCAATGCAACTTGAGCTAAAGGCCGCCCTATAGTGCTTGTTGCCCGTCCAGTTCATTTACTCACCCAGGATAAATAAACAAGAAATCAATTATCTGGCTTCCCAATATATATAAACCTGAAATATTGCTATATATATCTCTTTAACTTACGCTAATAATTGTGTAAACTGAAAAGCCTGACAGGTCTCGCACAAGTTGGGGGAGGTAAAACTTCAAGTCCCAGAATGCTGTGCGGCGGCGTCACTCTCCCTGTCCCCTCCTACAGCGCACGCTCGCAGGCGGAGAACGGGCAGAACGGGTCGGCTCCGTGTTTACGTTGAGATGCTCACAACAAAGGACAGCGCACCGCGGAGAGGCTGTCATTTAAAATAAAGAGAAAGCACCGTGGATATTTTCTCTTACGGTGAGCGTCTGCAATTCACGACTCCTGGAAGGGGAGAGCAAATACCAAAAAACCCTAATCTGCTTCCATTTTATTTATTTTTCCTACGTGATACGCTTTATTATTTTTTTATTATTTATATTTTATTTTTTTAAGCAGCTAAGACGCGGAGAAATTAGGACGAAATCTTCTGCCGTTTTTTCTATGTTTTTGTTTTTTCCTTCTGAGCCGGTGGGACGATAGCTAGCTCCTTAGCCTCTGCAAGTTGGTGGGAAGGCTAAGCAGCTGAGACCGACCGCAGGCTCGGGACAATAAGAGGACCTCATCATTTATATCGCAGTGAGTTCGCAGGCCACCTGACTTTGCTTGATAATTAAAACAGCGGGTGTAGTACGACAATAGCCATCCTGCTGCCCGCTAATAACTGTCTTTGTTCTGCAAACGGCTCCGGGAATGAACTGCTCCTTCATTAACGCTACTTTACCTCATTTGGTAATGTCCACTCACTCACTCACTCACTCTGCGAGTAAAGTCATGACAGGGAGTGCTGCAGCTGCAGAGCGCTGATCTTTGTCTCTCAGACGCACACACATATGCACCTGTTTTGACTGTGTGTTTATCTAAGTGGAAATCAGAGGCAGCTTCGCTAAGATACAGCTCTCTGCTTGGCATTGGCTGACTGTATCTTTGTGTGCAATGCAGGCTTCAGAGATGCAGGTATTAGTTTACATCCCATCCATCCTGGGTGCTGACCTGTCACAGGGAGGGGTGAGTGAGAAAGGGTACATTGCCTGATAAGGAATTAAGCAAATGCACGGACGCTTTTGCCATTCCCGGAGCTTGATTGCGAGTTAATGACTTCTCCCTCCTCTCCTTCTCTGTCTCCCATCTCATTTCACCTCTCTGTCTCCCCCCCTTCTCCTCATCTCTTTTTCTTTTTTCTTTCTGTCTGGTTTGGGTAGCTGGTGTGGATCTCACCACTTCCCTTCCCCTTTCTGGAAATGTCACAGAGAAGAGAGACGTGCATTAACACCATCTGCCCCTGATCTTACTTCCATTGTCTTCCATTGTCTGCCTCTAATGAGGAAATGTTGGCAAGTTGTAGCAACCAGTGAATTTCATTTTGTCACTGAACCAACCCCACAGCTTTTTAAAATTAGTTTCAGAATAGGAAATTCAAATAATTATAAACTGTATAGTTCTATCACATTTTTATTTAATTTAAGCTTAAAAAGAAAGCAGGAAAGTAGGCTTTCAATTTAGTTCTAGCTGCAGATGCATGGTGCGAAAAGTGTTGTGTATATAACGTGCTCTGTTGCAATCAGTTTTCTGCAAACATATAAGTTGTGCACAGTGTTATTGGGCAATATGGGTTTGTATCAGTGACCAAACACGTCTAGATCTGGTGTCTAGAATCAGACCCTGTATTATGAAGAAGATTTAAACAGTTCTCAGAATATGTCTTCATATTGTAGCAATGCTGATAACCGACCAAGCAGAGCAGCACAGGTTTTTCGACATGTTCACAATAAAGTGTGTTGGAACACTGACGAATGACAAATATTCAACAAGTACAGTGTCGACTGTTAGTCGTGTAAGTTTATATGCTTTCAATGTCATTGCCAAATAAAGTCTGACTACAATTAAAATTTTGTCCTCCACTGAATTTATGTTAGCTTAATGTTTGCTTTTTCAACTGTGACCTGACAGTAGGGGGACAAGACAAAGAACAAACTAAAAAAAAAGGTTCAAATTGGTGAATATCATTTGTAAATCTTTAGTAAACTTTATTATATAAATATATTATTATTACATTATATATGGAATTAAAAGAAACAAGAAGTAAAGTCCTCTCAGCTGAGAATTGCTGTCGTTTGTTGATGACTTATAGAACTAAAGACTTTAACTATACATGCACCAAAGCCAGAGGGATCTCCAAGGAATGGGGATGCTGTTTCCAAGAGCATTGATTGGTCAGTAGGTGGTGATTTTATACTTATCAATCCCCTGAACATAACAGAGGAAAAGGAGCGAAGTGCTTTGCAACGCTGAAAATCCAGAGTTAAATCTGATTTCTTATCTCACTAATCCCTAATCCTGCGTCACAGTGCAGACCTGCATAAGAATCCTGCAATTCATCACTGCTATAAATTGTGGAACCTTCAGCTTCTACTGGGCCAGGATTTGTTGTGTAACAGAGGTGAGAGTGCAAGTATAGCATATACACGCTTGCACATTTACATAGGGTGTGTTGGCTGCAGGCCCGAGTGTGTGTTCATGTTCTCAGCATGCTTTAGAGTCTCAATTTCAGGAAGGAAATCGGAGCTGTCGGTGTCAGACGGGAGTGCAGCTCTGATGTCTTAATGGAGGTTCAGTGCTGCCTGTATCCTTAGTTACCCAGTCTGTGGGGACACAGGGAGGCCTCACAGTCTCGCCTCGGTCTGGACTGGAAAAAAAAGGAATGAGCCCTTTTCATCTAAAATGTTTACGTTTTTTTAATTTCAATTAAATATTTAGCATGATTTTGTAGACGAACAGCTTCAGTAGCACCATGAAACTGTGCTAAACACCAACAGAATTACTAATGCGCTTACCCCCTATCGGCCTTTTAAAAGTGGCTTTCAATATTTGAAGTTATGAGCAGTTGACTTTATGGCAGTTTTGGTAACGCATTTTTGTTTCTGCGAGGGATTTTGGATTCCCGAAGCCTGTTTGCACGATGAAATGTTGTCATTACGAAGCAAATGTTCAGAAATAGTTTTGACAAAACGTCTTTAGTGCGAAGATCAATGATAGTCTTTCACAATTAAAAGGAAAATTCTACACATCTTACATATTTTTTCTGGGTGTGTTTTGCACTTAATCTGAAAAATATTGCTGCAGATTTGTTACAGTACATTTTTAAAACATAGCAGCACAACATAGCGCTACATTGTTGTATTACTTTGTCAAGACAGCCTGATAAGTAGACCGTCGAAGATAAGTGGACAAATTGAATGAATTTAATTTGCGTTTATGTGAACTGTATAGAAGCCTTTTATTGCACATTCACTCAGACAAATTAAAGCTGCCAATCATGACAGGATCCTTGCATTGAGTGATTATATTTGAGTTTCAAACCAACCACTCAGCCACTTGCCAAACATCTGTGTGCTGGCACCCTTTTAAACCTTAATGATACAGTGTGCTCGTGCTGAGAGGAGATTTTTTTGTGTTTGCAGCGTTCTTTAAGTGTGCACGTGCCTGTGGTGTGTAGTTTTATCAGAGAGGGCCGATGAGCTCAGCGGGTGTAATCGTCGGTACAGCTGAGCGGCAGCTTTCCTCCCGCTGTGTGAGGAGCTTGGCACACTCCGCCTGGTCCGGCTTACACTCCCCTGGGCTGGTAAACAGGCTGAAGTTTGTGCAGGGAGATTACGTCTGTCATGGAAAGTGGGTCAGACAGTGGGCACGATTCTATGGCCTTGTTTCTGCAAGGTAGGGAGTAAAAGAGGAAGGGGAGCGTTAAACCACCAGCCATTTTCCATAGTGTTGCTTTAAAGAGCCTGCACTTAGAGCGCTTTCCTTTTTTGCCAGAGTCACGGTTAGGTTCTTGTGCATTTGCTTGCAAGGCACTCATTTGTTGGTAGGCTGATCTGTTAAGTAGCTGTGAGGATACATGCTCAGTATGTGACTCATTAAAAAAAAAAACAAATTACATTAAACAAGTTAAACCTAAGAAACAAATGGATCATTCCTTCCACTCATTCCACGTGGTTCATTTCAGATTCAGACAAGCATTTGTAAAAATCATATTTATGTGAGCAGCTGCCATAATATGTGCTTGCTTTTTGAGTCCTCATTTTCCCGAGATAGAACCAAGGTAGAGCCACAAATGCCACATATGCAGCTAATGCACCGGGTTAAAATAACCGAGTATCCTTTGAAAAGATTTGGGAGAATGCTGCTTTTGTGGATTGCATTTTGGGCAAGTGAAACCCAACATGAAACTGATTTGCCAGAACATAAAAACCACCTGCCTACTTTGTGCACATTCTTCTTGTACCACCAAAGCAACATATCCATTGGGTCATGGACACAGGATCTCTGAATGTTTCCTGCTGTGTCTAACACGGGGGTGTTGGGAGTGGAGCCTTTATTCGGTAGTAGCCGTCCTATTGTTGCTTAGTCGGATTTGGAATCTGGGAATTTAAAGGCCCAGATAAGACTAGAAGAATTGTCTTTATTGTCTTCCTCAAGTTGGTCCTGTCCAGTTCTTATGGTCTTGCACGTGGTAATATCCAGATGGGGGAGTGCCTTGCTGTGGGTTAAGGCTCAAGGTTTTTTAGCACATCATTGCATTGTAAAGAGAATATGAATGTCATTCACTTCACCTGGCAGTGGTTTTAATGCTGTGCCTGATTGCTGTTTGGTCTCTTGAGTCTTATTGTCTTAACACAAATAAAGATTTTATAGTGAAAGACAACAATTCAAGACATATGGGTACAGC
Organism: Neolamprologus brichardi; assembly: GCF_056152115.1. Lineage (NCBI taxonomy): Eukaryota > Metazoa > Chordata > Actinopteri > Cichliformes > Cichlidae > Neolamprologus > Neolamprologus brichardi. The sequence continues at coordinate 6,851,753 of NC_142116.1, read as the reverse complement.
AGCTGAAGAGAGTGCCTGCTTATGTCTTTGCTGACGCCAAGGTGCATGTGATGAGTGCTGTCTGTTTGTTTGTAAGATTAGGCAAAAGCTACAGGGCTATATTTCGTTAATCTTACTGGAGCAGTGGAAAAGGAACGGAAATAAATCTTTCTTTAAAATTGCACGAGAGGTGAAGGATAAGAGAAAGAGCTTAGGTTAAGGACGAGCTCGCCCAGTTCCCTTTTAGTTCTTACTACTTTTTTCAGACAATGTTAAGGACACAGTATACTTTTTTTGTTCTATATTTTTCCTACTTTTTATCTTCTACCATTAACCAATTTGTTACTCCATTCCTTTCCCTCACAAAGACCTTTTCTCTTGCTTTAAATGCCCAAGTCAGAAAACTGAGGGTAGAGTGGAAGCTGAAATACACTGAAGCTTTTTTGGCAGCTTTATTACTCGAAATTCATGAATAGGATCCTTATTTGTAAATGCTGATGGGGGAAAGAAATTCTGTTAATGTTGGGCATTTGCTGATACACTTTAGTAAAAAAATGCAGGTGTTGTAGATACTCGATGTGCAGTTTGTTACATAAAGACAACGCCACTACATTTCACGTTTACCAAAGAGGCTAATTCATGGGAGAGCATGACCTTTTGACAGCTCTTATGCCCTGAATGGGCTGGGTTTCTCACCTTTGTGTTGTTGGCATGCCTTTTTGATGATAATGAGCAACACCTCTCCCCACACTCAAACCGCAGCCTGTTGCCACAAGAGCTTTAGTTTCTGTTTACATCACAATAAATTTTCACTTTTTATAGCTGAAACTGAAAGTACTGTTGAGGTTGTGTATTTTTTTTAAAAAAAAGTGAAAGAGAACTTTTGTGCGATTATAAAATCTCAGAGGTTTCCTGCTTTGCTATTAGTTCGGACAGGCGACTACAGCTGTTGCTGGTGATATCGGTTGGCACTTTATACTGCTGCACGCACATGCATGCTCATTTTCATATGCACACATGGGCTTGTAATTGTCAACCCCTCCTTTGATCGTGCTTGATCACCATTTCCTGCTTCACTTTTTAACCTTCCTGTCTCAAATGAGCTTGTGTGCGCATCGGACACATAAACAGTTGAGTGTGTAACTTGTTGATGCTTTGGCCTCCCCATGGAGGACTGTTAACGTTGAGAGAGACTGGCCAGTAATTGCTGAAAAAAATCAAGAGGTAATCAGTCTTACAGTCCTTGTGCAAAGGCAATTTGTCAAGTTTCTGAGATATATTATTTAAATACATAATATATAAACGTGTTGTACTATTTAAATTTTCGAGCAATGTAAAGTCTTTGTTTTAAATGTCTGGAAAGAGTAGCCAAACTAATACAGCTGAAGCCTGAACAGGGTATTAGGACTAAACGACAGCTCATTTAATTTGGCTGCCGCTCAACCAGGTGCAGCTCAATTAGACCTACGCCCTTCCCTTTTCCCTTTCTCGAGAAAATCAACCAGCACCAACACTTTAAGAAATGGATGGTGAACGGAAACATTAACCAACCAAAGGCACGCAAGTGATGAGAAAGTTTTCCCTGATGGTTCCTTTTCTGCTTTAGCTTCTGTGGAAACAGGATGATTGATGCTACATACCTTTATAACATCTGTTTCACACTACTAATTTACCTTTAAATACAGTAAAATTATTTAACTTAAATGTTTCCATCTTTCTAGTTGCTATAAACATTAATGTAGTCATTGTATAGTTGGTAGGCAAGCACCGTCCTCCGTCCTTATTTTATTCCTGCACAGTTAGCATGAAGCACCCACAGTTTCATTGAACATGTACAATGACAATAAAGGGCTATTTTTTCTATTCTCTTCTATTCAGTATTGTTTTTCTAGATGAGAGTGACACATGCTGACCTCAATAACACTGAACTGGATGCAGATGAATCATTTTGAGCTCACATATCACACACACTGTTTTCTGCTGTTGTGTGCATTTAAGAAGGTCACATTGGATGCCTCATGCAATCAAAACATGCCATGACTATATAAGCATTTGGTGCTGATGATGTGGAGTCTATAAACACCCTGTGAGGACTTAACTTCTTGTGGGGAGAAAAAAACAACTCAGGTCAATGAGTTTGGTTCTTTTATGTTATTTTTTTAGGCTAGTATAAAATTAAGGAAATGCATTGAAAATCTGTGTTTCCATATATTTAGTGACTCATTTTAGCATTTTTCCCCACTGTCCTTGAGAATAACGCCATATTACATTGTGGATATCACCATGGTCATAACTTGTAGGTTAAGCTAATCATTTATCCTTGTTCCTTCCTGTCTCATGCTTTCTTTCCCGCCTGGCCAGGTTTGTCCTGGATATCATTCAGCTGCTTTTCTAGTGTGTCTTTTCTCTGGCGGTCGAATGTACTCAGGCTTTACTGTGTTGAATATGGCAGTAGTAATCCTTGTTCTGCTCTGGGATCGACTGGCTCTGGAAATCTGTAACGCTCTCCATGGCTGCTTAGGGCTGCTTTTACAACTGCAGGGCAGGAAGACGGAGTTGATCAGGATGAACTGAATACATGTCTCAGTTATATATTTTGTCACAAAATACTTGAATGAAAAAAAAGGAAAAATATTTAATAATTTCTTTACAACCACGCGTACCTGTAATCTCTCAGGTGTCCCTATACAGGACGTCTGGACCAGGTATCCATTTAAAAGTTTGTGTTCTGAGAGTATTCGAAGTGGTATCACCTGGCTTACTGGCTTAAACAAGAGGCCAGTTTAAGTGCCAAAGAAACACACATCGCTCTTTACTGCTTTAGTCTAGTGTCTGCCTTTGCTTCTTCTGAAAATGCACCTGAATCGGACCCTGAATTAGATATTATAACCACTGGCACTCGTTAACAGCAGCTCTTCTCTTACTGATGTAGGTACTTGATTAGTTATTACTTTAATGGCGTAAAAATAGGCTAGTAGTTATTGGCTAAATGCTATAAACACAATCCTACAATCCTAACCTTTTGTTATTATATGAGGAGTCATCAAGACATTGTCTCCTGTTTAGACTTTAATTCGTAATATTTACTGAAGAATTTAAGCAATACAAGCGGTTATATCTCAAAGAACAAGAAATTACAGGCATATCATAATAAAATGTAATCAAGAGAACTGAGACTGGATATCTAATACTACATTTGGAGAGAGTGATATAAACGTTGCATGGCCAATACAGCCTCACTCCTTTAAAGTCTTTGGGCCATTTTGGCAAAATCAGCTAAAGAACTTAAATTCCAGCAATCCATTCAGAGCTGGCATTGGTCGATCCTCTGATTTTCCCAGTTCTGTACTCCAATTTACTCACGTACTTTCTATCATATCTTTCCCGCTCTTAACTGCAGACATGTCTCAGCTCGGCCTTCATGATTATTTCAAGCACATTTCCTGTTTTTTACAGCTTATCCTTATTCTTATTCTTATTTTCTCAATGAATCATTACCTTCATTATAAACTGTTACTATAGATTATTGAATTTAAACAAAGTCATCATCAGTTTAATGGATTTCAGAACTCTGAGTCGTATTATGGCTCCATACTAAACCGCTTGTTTGTGGTTTATAAGTGGCAGGGGCTTGGGGACATCAGCCCATTTTGACACTCCCTCTTTGCAATCATCGGTTGCACTTAGGGAGTGAAAAGGTGGATATTCTCCTCATCTTCCACTTCCTGTGTAAGGCTGTATTCGTCTGCCAGTAACTATTGCTGGGGTCAAGTAACTTCCTAAGATGAGCTTCCCATGGATTGATCAAGAATCATCATTTCGTCCATGTAAGGAGCATTCCTTATAGCTTGCCGATACACTGGTTCAGTTTTTGAAGGGTGGACATCCACAAGAGACTTGTGGCTGGTCTGTCACCATAAACAGATGGTGGGGTATCTTAGCGTACACTTGTGTAACTCCACACTTAATACGCCCTGCGCCATCTCTAAAGACAGCTTCCACTGTCGTGTAACTGGGCATTTTAAAGATGTTTTCCTACTCTTCTGTGGTAGCATTCACTTTGTTTCCTCATCTTATCTGTCCCATTGATTCATGTTCTTGGGTTATTGTGCCCTGCCTTTTCGGCTTGTGACACATGTGGCTTGACTCTTATCTTTGTTTCCTCTTGCCCCTCCTGTGGGTTGGTCCTCCGTTTCACTGGCATCTTTCCTTGTTCCAGAATAGAGGGGGTAAACTGGGGTAGGTTTAGGAGCCTAGATAACTTGCTCCCAGTTCAGCCCTTGGCTTCTTGCTCTGGGGCTCCTGGGTTGTGTCCTCATTAAGCCTGCAGCCTATATCAAAGTCTCCCTCCAAAAAACTCCCTTTTGCTCCATCTCTCATGTCTCGCTTTTCCCTAAGTGTTGCTATCGTTTTCCTTCTGAGCAGGCTTACAGGTTCTCTTCTTCTCCCCGCCTGCCTTCAGCAGTTTTTGCATATAGGCAGGTCTGGCTTTTGTCTTTGGCGTTCAGGTAGATGTTTTTACTGCCACAAACCTTTCTACACCAGCAGCTGACTCAGCTTTCTTGGGTTGTCGTTAAATTAGAAAACAAAACAGAACAGAAAAACACCTAGTTTTCCTCTAGTCTATTCAGACTTCTCAACTCTGCTTTAAAGATCTCTGGTTTATTACAGCAAAATGAGGAAAATAACTTTAATTCCAGAGTGATGTTCACAGCTGTTTGCCGTTGGTTGATCCTTTGAGGATCCTATTTTTACACTATCCTTTTGAAGTCCTTCCTTTATGACGACACATTCCTTGCAATGAAACCCAGTTCCTTCTGAAACATGGCTTTTTATACTCTTTCTATCATACCCTCCCCCAATCTTTCTTAACTTCAGACCTGTCTGTCTACAAACATACCCTCTATGATTATTTTATGCAGACATACTGTTTTTCCACAACTTATCCTGATTCTTTATGAAACTGAAAATTCTCATTTGCTCAGTGAATTTTAGTCTTTCTTTTTAAACTTTTACTATAAAACCCTGAATTGTATCTTTGCAGTTACATATTTTTCGGAACTGTGCACCTGGCTTTTAAGTCCTGTATTTGCTGTTTGCATGCCAGGAGCAAGGCGATATCAGTCCTTTTTGGTACAGTCTAATCTGTATCTGTGGGAAAACCCTGGGTGTTGTACAAACATTTACATTATAGACACATGAGGTTTAAAACTTAGAAAAAGTAAACATCTGAAGGATATGAAACATGAGGACATCATGTGTCACCAAACACAAGAGATTCCGATGACCATGAAGATAATGAAGAAAAAACATACTGCACAAACACACAGGTGTCAGAATTTAATATCCATGATTACATTTTGTAGTAAAGGTTTAAGTTTATTACTGTGATGAGTATCCAGGAAATAATGTACTTCAGTGTAATATCCTGTTCTGTAACTGTGATTATTGCTTATGCTTGATTCCATGTTTTTATGGCCTGCTTGTATTAAGATGTGAGTACAGAACATCCTTGTTGTACACATGCGTCAGTGTCTGATTGCATGTACCGCACATGCAATCATCCTACATTATATGTCTGCCTCTGTGATCGTGTCATTTTTGCATGTCTAAGACCTTGCGTAGGTTTGTGTCTTGTTACACGTCCACCTACGAGGCTGTTTGTCGTCTGTGTGTACAGTCTGCGTTCTTCCCTCTGAATCTTTAATGAGACTGTAACTCGAACACCAGCCCTCCTATTTCTACCCCTGCCTTCTGTCATCAGTTATCCTCCTCCCGGTGCAGCTCACGGGAAAACCAGACAGTAGACCTTCCCTGAAAACTGAAAAAAGATACCTTAGTTCCACAGTGGACAAAGCAGCACAGGGGCAAACTGTGACAGTAACCGTATGACGTTTTTTTCTCAACATATTAACATGCAAGCCTGCCCGGCTTTTTTTATATTTCGTAGCAAAAATTCATTTGTGTTCGGTCCCATATGGAAAAGATATATATAAATCTTATAAAGTTTCATACAATTGAAACTTGTATGTAAAGCATACAAGAGTGAAAACAGATATAAGATCCCTTGAAAAATTATATAAATGAAACATGTTTTGGACACTTCCTAAAACAATATATGAAAGTAATGAGAAAGTGGCTACTTTCATGAGTAAATCATATAAGCCTTATATGATTCACTATATGAAGTAGGCCACATCTTATGCAAGTCTTTTCTATATGGGGTGTTTCAAGGTGTGAATATTTGCTAGATGATTGTAACATGAAGATCTAAAGGTTTCTAGGTATTTGCTAGTGGAAAACCCAGAGTCCTCATAAACTGATGAATTGAAAGCACCACAGGAAATAGTAGCTTGTGATGTCAAAGATAGCCACATTATGTAGTATGAGACCATACTAGATTTCTACAAATGTCTGGCATTTGCTTGTCTGAAGCTTGTCTTGTATTAGAGGCCTTGAGGTAAAATTCATTTCTTTCATTTGCCAGACAAAATAGGGTTTACTGCTATAGCCAGTTTTTGGGAGAATCAAGGCTTATTTTAATTATTCTTAATTTAACACAGCCCAAGGTAGATTTTGGGAAGTCTGATTCACATGGATGTTATTCAGGAAAAAAACAGGAAAACATGGGAACCACCTCTGTTCTGTATTACTCATCCTGAGCTGCTTTTATTTGAGAGTAAAGATGCGGAAAGAAGGAAACACTGGGATGAGCCATGACACATTAGCCATGAGTCAGATTCACCTCTGTTCACAGTGGACTTAGTCTTCTAATATACCTAGCCTCCAGACAGTCCAACACTGGAGTCCCACATTATAAGACCTTGAGCGGATCTTGTTTCCGTGAGGGCGCTCTTGGATTTTGTGGCGCTGCAGTTCATTGGGGCTTCTGGAGCAACCAATGGTTTGTTTTAATTATTTAATTAAGTTCTCAGCAGGAATTTGATGCCAGAGGGGTTTGACTCCAGTGTCCCATTAGGAATGGTGTGTGTGTGTTGCCATTTTATACTAGGCAACATTTTTACTTTTGAAGGGAAATATGAGATGCTTTGTAAATGGATGTGCCATGTTCATGGTTAAAATTGGCCAGAGAGGTGTGAGATGTGTTGAGCTTGCAGCAGCATTTATGGGATGCTCCTGCATGTTTCCTTGCAGCTTTGATTTATACACAGAGCCCCTTGACCTTTGATGCCATCTTCACCATGTTCACATATGCTTTCAGCAACACAGCTCAGGTTTACATTCCTCACCTTGTCCCTAACGTTCAAGTCCCCTTCCTGACCTGCTCCACATATTTCATGCCTGGCTGTTTGTAGCTGATGAGTGCGAGCATTGTTGTGGCAACACTTCCTCCGGTCAAGTGCTTGGCCTCTGGCCCAAAGTGGATTATTGTAATCGGCCTTGTTAGCAACTACTCATTTTTTCCGCCATCGTCACAGCTATGGAAGATCCTCTTAAAAGTAGCTCAACGTGGCTTAATATTAGCCACAACTGTGTCTATGTAGACTCACTGTTTGAGTAACACCACATGGGAAATTGGTCTGCTTTGTGTAGAAGTTTATAAGGTCTCTGGCGTAAGCTAATGGTTACTCCAGAAAGCCCAAACACCACAGAAAATGGATGTCTTCTAATATGTTTCCATAAAAAGGGAGGAAATTTAACTCTAACTCACATACAAAATGACAGATGGGCTGAAGCTAATTATTTTTTTATTTGCCATACTAGAGAGCATATGTGCACCATCCTAGCTAGTCGTGTATGTCTGCTGCTTATTCACATTTACTTTAATGGTTTTTGGCTGAGTCTCCCTTCTTGTGTAAATCACAATCCTGCTCAGTTTTCATGATTAAGACAAAGAAAACCAAATGAGATCCAGTGAAGTCACATATATTTTGCAGCAGTCAGTTACAATAAACTGATATATGAATATGAATATTCAGTTTTTGGTACCGGAAGGTTTTTTGGTTTTTGTTTGTCTTCCAACTGGTATTTATGGACGACGCCTGGGTGGGCTTTTGTTGCATGCATGTAAACAGTGCATATGTAAATCAAAAGTGGGATACAGTGGCCAAAATACAGTCTCAAAACCATCTGCTGTCAGTAGATGATAAATGGCCTTTTTACAAAATTAATGAGCATTTGTATTTGGGCTATAAAGAACAGGAAGTCGTGGCCTACTTATTAATTATCCAGATATACACTGGCAATATTGAAAAGCAGGAATCACTGGTCTGATACATTAGGTGATAGCTGATGGGATTCTATTGATTTGGGTAGTGATTAAATTATCCTCATGATGAGATGACGAGTAGACTTGCAAGCTTGAGGAGGAACTCACAATTACCCTGCAGTAAAACCTAGATCCTGGATTTTTTCTCTTTTGCTTTGAATTTCTTTGAGTTTTTCTCTCTTTCAACGTTGGACTGCAAAGTCGAGGTTCACTGATAAATTTCCCAACCAGGCAGGATCAATTCAACATTTCAGTTTAAACCCGATGAACTAAAATGAGTCAAAAGAATTAAAATAATTTAGCTTGTGGGAATAACATCATATTATTTGATCTGGGCACACAACCACACGCAAAGTTTGGTGTAAAATATGAGCTTTTAGACACCAGTTGACTGGACCACAACAACTGAAGACGATCATTTTTGGGTAACTGCCCTGGCTTTTGAGAAGCAGAACTACTATACAGAAAGAACATGTATAATTTGGACAAATTACAACTTATTGAGTTAAATTCAAAGGAAAGAGACCACCAAAACTAAAAACGAAACAAAGGAGCCGTCCATGGATTTGCCCAATATATCTGTGCAAAGAGTTTTGTAGTGTGTGCAGTATAGAAGTTATAGTTGTAGTGTGTTGAGTTTCTGTTAAAGTGTGTTTTAGCTTCATTATTAGAAGTTAAACCTGGAGGTTAACTGAATTTGCCACCCTTTGTCTCCAGTTTCCTCTGAGCTGGACATGACTCGCTGTCTGCCTTACTGTGCCAACTGTTTTTTATCTTCTCCCTGTCGAGCAGCGTCATGGGGCTCATGTGAATCTAGCCTGACACTATGTGTTCATCCATCATGGTGTAAATACTGGACCACACACAGACGCACACTGGAGAGCACCTCCAGGGACCCCTGAACACGATAAGTGTGTGCCTGTCTGTGAGAGAGCAGGGAATTGGGACTTCCTGTGTGCATCGACACACTGGCTCGGTGTAAATCACTTTCAAGCAGGCCGAGCTGCAGGCATGTCTAATCCCAACAGAAATGATCCTATGGTCCTGTGAGGTTCTGTATTTAGTTAGCCTCAGAATAACATCAAAATTAAAATACATTTAAACCACTCACAGCCATACAAACAGTCATTTTATTTCAGTTTTATTGCTGAAACTACCACTCAGCAGCACGTGTTAGGAATTCCCACTTTGACTGCTATTGATAATGCCGTCTTATCTCTGTGTGTACACCCAGCTGAGCTGTAGGTGATGTAATTCACACTACACTAATTTTCGGTAGCATTGCATCAGCCGTGAATTTCCCAGACACAAGGTCGTCTTGGATTATAGTCTCTTTGGATGGAAATAACTCTCATGTACTCTTTGGGGGTTTATTTTATGACCAAAAAAATCTGTTTGATTAGAAATAAGTTTAATAGATAGAGAAATGGACTGATAATGAGCTATTGTGAACATAAAAAAATCTTTACATTAACTGTAAGAATTAAAATTTTACATTGTAGGAGGTGTTGTAGCCCTATTTCTTAAATCCAAATCACACCACTGAAGGAGAGTGTGAGCAGCATGGAAAATTAACGCTCGGCATTTGCCAAGCACAGGCAGATTTTGAGATTTTGTCTCGAAGCATCATCCAGTCAGTTTGGACAGTAACCAGCGGCCCTCTGGAACATCTCTCCACTCTGTAAAAAATTTACTGCTTTTGAGCAAGACTCATCGTTACTCATACCATTTCAAAGCCTTCGATGTTCTGTTTTACATGTGGTCAGTCGTGCATGTTCTGAGAAAGCAGCGGGTAGAGATGTGCAAGTTACTGTACATGTTTGTATTGAACCATTAAGCTTATCTCACCTTTATATAACAGTTAATAAGATAAAGTATTCAGAATGCATCTACAAGTGGTCTTGTGGATTATTTGTTTATTTGTAATAACACTCACCAGACAGGTTATTAGGTCCACCTGTTTAGTAGCAGGTTGGACTCTTTTGTCTTCACAGCTGCCTTAATTATTCATGGCATTGATTTAGTAAGGTGCCAGAAAGGTGGACCATTTTGAATTTGATTTTGGCTTCGTGAAATGGTGAGGCACCCTGCTGGAAGCAGCCATGAGAAGATGGGTTTGGCATTTAAATGATGCTCAGTTGGTATTAAGGAGCCCAAAGTGTACTACGCCACCACCTGCAGCCTGAACTGTTGATGTGGGGCGGCTGTAGGTCACGAGGTAGAGCAAGTCTACTGATTGGAAGGTTAGAGGTTCGATCCCTGGTTCCTCCAGTCTGCATGCCAAGTATTTTTGGGCAAGATACTAACCCCAAGTTGCTCTCCAATACATACATCGGAGTATTAATGTCTATGAATGTTAGTTAGGAAGCAGTAAAAAGCTTAGAAGAAAGTGCTGTGTGAATGGGTGTGATTGGGTGAATGTGGCATGTTGTATAGAGTGCTTTGAGGACTCCGAGAGAGTAGAAAAACACTATATAAAAATCAGTCCATTTACCATTTGATACAAAACAGGATGGATCCATGCTTTCATGTTGTTTGTGCCAAATTCTGACCCAACCATAGAAACTGAAATGTGTGAACTGTAGCCTCAGTTTCCTGTTCTTAGCTGACAGGAGTGGTTTTGCTTCAACATTTAATGTGTGTTTTGTGTTCAGAGATGCTCTTCTGCATGTCCTGGTTGTAACAGGTGGTTATTTGAGTTTCTGCCAGCTTGAAGCAGTTTGGGCTTTCTCCTCTGGCCTCTGGCATCAGCGAGGCATTTTCACCCAGAGAACTGCTGCTCACTGGATATTTTCTATAAATGTCCAAAAAACCCTAGAGATGGTTGTGTGGGAAAATCCCAGTAGATCAGCAGCTTCTAAAATACTCGGATGCCATCTGGCATTAACGACCAATCATCTTTCCTCATTATTGTGATGCCCGGTTTGAACTCCAATGGGACAATGACTTTTGAAAATGACTATGTCTAAATGCACTGAATTGCTGCGATGTGATTGGCTGAATAGATTTTTTTTTTTTATCAGCAGGTGTACCTAAGGAAGTGTCTGGTGAGTGTGTGTCTATTCCTGATACAGTATTAACTGAGGGGCCCAGTTTAATTAAATTGGGATCATTTTGAATTGTGAATTGTGCAGAGCGACTCTAGTAGAGTCCAAAAAGCATGGCGCTGGACTGAGGACTCTTAAGTGTAGACATAAGTGGAAGGCCACTCATGAGAACAAACAGTGTACACCTTTCACAGAGTCCATTTCCGTGCCATGTCCCGGGTGACTTCCTTAGAGTTCTCCTCCTCTTTCCTTTCTTTTCATGTCCTGTAATGTTAACACCAGCTGTTCATGTCCATCGATCTAACCATGCTGACAAAGGAAAACACAGACAGAAAGAAAAGAGAGAGAATCTATCATCACGTTTGCTCACCCTCCTGCTTCCCAGATCACTTTCTGAATCATCGAGCATCTAATCTTCCCAGTGTGCAAACTAATCTTCCTCAACTGACCCAACCGTGCAGCTATGCACTGAAGAGGAGACCCTGAAAACAAGCCTGCACCCACACAAATGCATTTCACTTCACACAAACGCTCACAGTGGATTTGAAAATCCCCACACACAACCTCCCACACCCAAACGGAACTCTCCAAAATACTTAACCATAATTTGTAGGGTTAACACATGATTTGGCTTGTTATTGGGTCTTGTTAGGATGAAACTGGGTTTTTAAGACCAACAGCACTTACGAGGATGAGGTTTATGGTCAAGACTCTGCAATCCTCCTGTTTTTTTTCTACGGCCGTAAAAGCTCCAGCATGATGTGCTGGATAATGCTCTGTTTTAGTCACCATTTGGAAAAACAATGAAAGACATTCCAAGAACCTGCAGGAAGCCTTTCATCTCAAGCTCTTTCCTTCTTTGAAAGCCATAAAGAGACGACTGATGTCAAGACCCGTGAGGCTTTTTTATTGTTATGTTTACACCGCCATCTGCATCAAACTTGTTGTTTCGCATTTGGTTGTAATTTGTTTGTGGGCGTCAGCGTCTGGATTATTAGCACTTTGACCTGATGCTGTAAAGATTAATCGTGTGACGGGTTAGTTGCGGAAAAGGCCTTCTCACTGCTCTTTGGATGTGAAAAGGCTGAGCTAATAATTTATTTAAACAAACATCTTGTCTGCTCTCATTAAAGGTAAAGAGGCAGAAATTATTCTCATCGGCTCACTGAAAGTTAGACTCATTCTGGTCTTCCTGATCAGCTGCAATCGTTGTGTTTTTATTCTTTTTTTAAAAAACTTTTTTAATTGGAAATCATAATCTGGCAGACAGCTAACATTTTGAGTCGGCTGAGAAATTGGCTCTTCCATCAACCAGCTGGTGTTTGAGGTTTGTGATTTGAGCCATCTGACTCCTCCCCCACATCGAGATTCTTCTAGGAAAATAAAAATCACAGTTGTAAGCTTGACGCTGTTCTCTTTTTTTCTTATGCTTTGTTTAATAGATGTTTTTACCTAATTGTAAATGTTTAACCCGACCCTTGAAGTCTACAGTGGCTGCTTTGTAGTACAAAAGAAGGTTCTACACTAAAGCTCCTTTAGTTTCTTTCTTAAGACAAAATATTGCTGCCATTGTGTCAGCAAAGGTTTCTCATTTTACAACGTTTGTATCAATTTTTGTTATTCTGTCATATTTTAGGACAACTTAAAATGACTGAGTTAAAACACTTTATAAACTTGTCCTTAAAGTAATATTTTTGAAGAAATATGTTATTTCTCTCAATAAGATTAACTCGATGATTATGTCATCATATAGAAAATAACTGACAGATCAGTGAGAGGAGATGGTAGAACCTGAAATTCCACTTGCAGGTTACAAGTAAACTTCTCAAAACTCGTCTTGCCCAAGTTGCCCGCCTTATTCCCTTATAGGGTGCTGGAACACCCTTAAAGTGTATAAATCCCTTTTGCGGGAAGCATTTAAAGCCAAATATTCCCCTCGGTTTGGAAATATGAATTTCAGGCCCCGTGATGGCTGGTGCAGGCCGTCACCGTAGTTACATATAAAATTTACATTTGCACTTCACTCGAGTGAATAATGTTATGACAGAAATGTGCTTCTGCACTTTGGATAGTAGCAGGAATTACATTTCAAATTTGCAGCTATGAGCGAGGGGCTTTGACCACAGCAGCAATAACCTCCTCTCTGTGAAGGTCATTCCTCAAGGCCACGAGCTTCTGCACTCAGATTTGTTTTCGCTGCTCTGCTGAGCTCAAGAAGCTTACCCTGGTTTCCATGCAGAACGCAAGTTAGGCAGATTGGGAGTGTGACGGGGACAAAGAGTTTTGTTTTTCACATTCTTGGTGGTGTGAGATGATTATCCACTGGATGAGGATACAAAGATTTTAATTCACTTTAGAAAAAGCACAGTGAATATTTATAAACTTCCTCTGTGCTCTATCTTGATGGTATCCTTAAATCTGTACTAAAGAAGGTTACTTGTGCAGGTAAAAGAAATCATTTCTATATGAGAATTTAGAGGCATCTTAAAAACAGTAAAAAAAAAACTGCTCATGCATTCGACCATTTTTTGGTTGATGGGAACCCTCTTTGGTTTTGCTGCACTGTAACCATCTTTGATGTTCAGGCTGGTACCTAGAAATACTAACCTGACCTGAGTGTCGGAGGAAGGCATAGTGGGTGGGAGCAGGTGTCTTACTGACATTACCATAAACCAACACTTGTACCAATAAAGTATTTTTGTAAATTCAGTTGGAAAGTAGGACAACACCCACTGTATCTCTGAAGTAGCTCAGAATATCGTGATGTTTTTTGTTTGCTGTGGTTTTCTCATATTTCACTTGTAAGCATCACTGTTTCAAGAGCTTTCAGCTGTGACATAAAAAGGTTTCAGCACAGATTGCAATTAGAGCTAAAACGTTTGTCACAGCACGGCTGTCCTTCAGCACCATCGAGCATCTCTCTTGCTGCTCTACATTGCCGTGTTCTCTGTTTACAACAGTTTTTTTCATCTCTCTATTGCAGTAAGTAGACTAAATAAGTCTGCTCAATAGGGCAGTTCGATATAATGATATATATCGGATGACGATATAAAAACGTCTATCGCTTCATTTTACGCTATCGTTTGTTTCATGGTGTCGCAAAATAAACTGTTTACGGCAATATTTTTTCATCGTTTTGATGGTCAGTGTAGTGGCTATATTAATTTGTTAAACTTCTCTCTTTCTCTTATATTTTATATAACCACACTACGGACGTTTATGCGTTGTCGTTAGCAACAACGACGGTAACACCATCGCGTGTCCACTTGCTTATGTTCCACATAAACCTTTCACAATAAAGCTCAAGATCCTGTTGAGACTTTTCAAAATAAACTGAATCACGTGAAAGAGCAGATTATTTACGGATGAGAAGTAAAAAAGAGCGGCCAGGTGCTAAAAAATAAACCTTAGACTCAAACGTTAGAACAGGCTTTTCCCTGCAGAACGCCGTGTAATAAATACTCACAAAGAAAACGGCGGACGTTACAACTTATGTCTAAAAATGTGTGGTTTCATGCATCGGTTAAAACACTCGACTCCAGCTACATGACACACAGCTGGAAACACTTCCCGCAAGTCGAGCTGCCTGAGATTCACAGAATTTACAGAAAATGTTAAATTTTTGTGATTTATATCGTTATCGGGACGATAGAATTCTTATATCAGAATATAAGATTTTGGTCATATCGCACAGCCCTCCTGCTCAGAGTTAAGGGGCAATCATAAATAACTGATTGATCAATCCTTTTAAGCACTAAAATGAAGACTTTTGGATATTTTGCTTGAGCAGCGACGTTTGCATTTAAGAAGACGTCTCACCTCTCCCTACCCTGTCGTATTTGTTTCCAGCTGCTTGTGTGCAGATTCAGCAGTTTCTCTAACCATACTCCACCGACTGACAGTACAGTAGTGCACATCATGTTATGTGTCTATTTTTCTGACTGCAGATGTGACTCTGGGTTCTTTGAATGCAGAGTTGACTTTGGCACTGTTGTCTTGAACTTAGCACCTTTCTGTAAAGTGAGCTCTGGGCTCGAGATGCAGGAAAATTCAGTTCACACTAGCGCGGTGCATTAGAATTTCTGATTTTATGCACACATGATGGAAAGAAGTTAAAGCCCCCGTCATGTCGCTGTTTCTCGGCCCGATGGCGGAGGGAGAGATTCTGTTTTTTAAAAAGCTGCGAGCTTTTAAAGCGCACGTGATTCTGCTGCTCAGCACGAAACAGCTGGGGAGCTCAAAGCTCCTCGCTTGCACGCCATTCATAGGAAACATGAAAGGTGTGAGATGCCTAAAAGCCTCAGCGTTTGAGGATGTGGTGAGAGCCAGTAATACTGGGATGATTAGGCATATGATGACCTTCATCACAAAGAGCTTTGATTAAGATCACAGGAGCCACAAGTGATGAGATGAGCTTATTTCTTTCCTCACGTAGAATTCTCGTTTTTACACAGAAGCCCAAACTAACAAACCAACAGTTACCTATTTTCAGCCTGCATTGGATTATATTTACTGTTAAGCAAGCAGGCAGAATACCCGGGCAGTTTGTGTGTTTGTGACTTTTGAAGAACAATAATATGAGGTGGATTTTATTTCAGAAACTCAGTTATTTAAAAATTTAGCATCGCCATAAACTGTGTTGGATTATAGTAGCATCAAATGCAGCTTTCATCTTTGCTATTAAGATAAAGGGGAAGTAAAAAAAAATGAATTTGCTAAAACTGGAATTTAAAGATCTCCTCTCTAATTCTGTACAACTTCACACTAAAAACACGACAAAGTCCAGGTTATCTTTTCACAAAGCAACAGGTATTTCATATTAAATACCTCATCTAGTCCAAAGGGGCTAAAACATGCCATCCCCTTTGACTCTGTACCAGACATCTGTGATTATTTATTGATCGGATGACCCACTTTGCCAGGAGGATTTCATTACCGCTTTCCAGTAATGAAGATGCTGCACTGTAGGAGGTCCTGGTTTTCTTTCCTTCCTAATCAATCTTAGGTGTCCAAAGTCCTTCTTTAGTCTTTCTCTGTCCTCTTGAGCATCTTTTCTTGACAAATCTTGCTAATGTATAGGCAGGACCTCCACCTAAAACATACGCTCAAACAATAACTTCATTTGGGTTTTTACATTAGATAAAGTTAATAGAATAACACTGCACTTTTAGCTTCTATATTGAAGTCTGTCTCTGTTGGGATTTCATTAGAGCTGCTTGTAGGAATTGTGGCACCAAAGTAGGAATTTAAATCACTTAAAAATGTCCCTAATATGTAGATAAGTGTCCGTTTTGGGAGGTGTTTTCACATGAGCCAAGCTGAAGGCCTTAGGCCAGCAGCTCATGCATATCAGGACCTGCCTTCTCACTCAGTCGTGCACTAGACTTTGCGGAGTAGTTAAGGGATTTCCTGCATACAGAGCCAAAGAAACATCATTGGAACTGTAATAAAATTATTTTCCTAAACCATTCCATTAAACTGGGGACCATTTACTCTATCTAATAGACAGTTTTATTTACCAGGTGGTCAGCAATAGCAGTTCCTGAACCAGGAACGACCCTGTTAGCTCTATTTTCTGACCCATTTCGGGTTCCTGACCTGCCAGCCGAGAAACACGCTGCCTCTGTAGTTATGTTGTTTGTTTCAACAAAGCTGTGCTTTGTGATCCTGAAAGTGTGTCAGCCTTTAACTTACCATAACACAACCCTTTTTAAGAACTGCACACATTTTAACTCAACATGAAAGCATTGTGCTGGATTCAAATCCTGCAGAGATCTCTGTTAAGTGTGTGGCGTGGGGGGCTGATGCAAGCTCGGTTTCACTGGGCACGGCTCTGCGTTGCTCATTGGCATACACTAAATAGCACAGTTTGACATGTTGCACTGTTGCTAAGTTGGCGATGCATTAAGAAGAAGAAGTACAGCTGCTATCCTGCATGCAAATATGAAAAATTTGGTGTGTGTTCATCATGTGTTGAGCTCTTTTGGAAGCCGGTGAGAATAGCAGGTGCCTTCATGAAGTAAACTTTTCAGAAGGCTTTTGATTTTGAAGCTTCTGCTCTCGCTGTCAGCAGCTCGCCGTTACAAGCAGTGACCACGGCCAGCAAAGTCAGCCTTTCTGAGATCTGGCCCTATTGTTGTAGGACTGTGTCTCGGTCGCTAAGCAGCACTTGGCATGCAGCCACACGGAGCTCTATGTCATGAAGAGCTGCAGAGGCCGAGAGCTTAGTCAGACACACATTAAAAAAATTATATACACGCCCATGCAGTGTATGCAACGTATGTGTACAGGGGACGTCCTTTTTAAACAGTTTGCTCCCCCTCAGCTCCTCCAGTTTATGGATATTATTAGTCCGTAATACAAAAAGCATTTATTTTCCTCAGAAAGATGATTCTTTAAGCAAATGATGTGGGCAGATTAACAAATTGTTGAAACCAAATTAAAGCAGAGAAGAGCTGCCAGAAAATTAATCCGCAGCACTCTTTATCGTTGCTCAGTTTTTCTCTTGAGTGAAAGCACCCACTTGTTTTTAAAGACATGTAAAGTGTGTATGTGAAGACGCCAGCAGTGACAAAATATTAGATTTGAAGAGTTTTTGTCTGTAGAGCAAATGATTGATCTATTAGCCAAAAAATAACTTTCAGATTAAATGATTGTGTTTGTTCGTTATGGTCCACTTTGCTGTCCATTTAGTGTAGCTTTGTTTGAACATGGCTGAGTCCATAAATGTGCATCCAGCACCGCAAATCCCACCTCATTTTTTCACCATTACCTCGGTCGTGTTTTAAGAAAAATCCAGAATGCGCAGTTTTTGTTCCTGAAGAGGCAGCTACTGGTTTTTCTGAGCTGAGACAGAAAGATCAACATCCTGGAGCCGCTTCCAGTAATGAAACCCACAGCATCCTGACCTGTTTTTGCTTTGTTTTCAATGTCTAGATCCATTGGAAAAAAATCAATTCCCAGTGAGTCAGCCAACAGTTTGCTTAGCACTGCTGATTGTGCACACGTGTGTGTGTGTGTTTTTGTACAGTAAGACGTGTGTTTTCACGTGTGCTGATAATTCAGAGTCGTGGTTTGGGGTTAGGGAGTTTAACCTCTTCTGTAAGAGGAGCATGTGGACTGCATCTAGTTTCACAGTAGTGTCTAGTGTCGGGATAAGCTGAGAGGATTCACTGCTCTTCTCAGCACCTGCTGAACTCTGCTCTTCAAGTGTCAGCAATGCCACAACAGTTTTGGCTAATCTAAGTAAGTCATAATCTTTCTGATGGGGTGAAATGACCTGCCTGATCATCTGATATTGTCTAGTCTGAGCCAGATACTGCACGTTGGAATTTTTGTGAATCTTCCACAGTGATCTGTGAGCACATAGTCGTCACCAGTTGTCTTTTTTATTACCAAGTTCTCAGTCAAATACAATAATCAGCTAATCTGACACTGTGACCATTGTATCAGATACAAATAATGTGTAGTCCCAGCTTGGTACCAGATGTACTAACACTGAATATAGCTGCGTTGTCGTTGTCTAGTAACAATAGTTTTCAAATCCCAAAAAGTTGATTCTGTTCATCTGGACGTAGCGTTTTCAGTGGGAGAAACGTTTCGTTACTCATCCAAGTGACTTCTTCAGTCTCAGCTGACTGCAGGTTTTCTCAATCTTATAAACAGTGAATTTACATAATGACTGAAACCAGCCTGCTGAAGGAACAATGGGCTGGGAGAGCAGTTCCTTGCTCATTAATATGCAGATGCTCATGACCATTGATCAACAACCACTGATCAAAGCTCATTGATCAAAGACCACTGATCAATGGCCATGAGTACTATTCAAAGAGAGTTGAGGTATGGCTGCAATCACAGCATTGCAAGATGGCGAAAGATGTACCCTTAGGCCCCCTCCTCGATTCAGAGATGGTCTTTCCCTTTTCACCTAAATGGCCTCCTTGACTCCGCACTCAAATCAGCGTTCCTCCCTGTCCAGGATGTGTACATCCTCGTCATTAAAAGAGCGTCCACTAGTCTGTAGGTGTAAATAGACTGCAGAGTCCTGGCCTGACAAGGTGGCTCTTCTGTGTTGTGCCATCCGCTTCACCAGAGGTTTTTTGGTTTCCCCGATGTATAAATCCTGGCAATCCTCCTGGCACTTAACAGCGTACACTATGTTACTCTGTTTGTGTCGGGGGACCCGATCCTTGGGGTGGACTTAATTTTTGTTTTTTAGTTTGAAAAAGACAAGACATGAGTTAAACTCAAGCTCTTTTTATTGGCCACAAAGAAGTGATGTCTGTGGTTGCAAAAAGGGGCAATGGCAAAGCAGTCCTGGGCCATGACATCACTCATTTCCAGTCATATTGAAGTTTCAAAAAGGAGGATTTCCCAGTTGCCTGTCAGTCACAAGTTGTTAACCACCACCATTAACCAACATAGTCCCCCTCATTCTTGTCACATCTGGTTTCACAACGCCAAGATGGTGGCAGAAAAAGCAGATTTTGAGGTTTTGTGGGGAACATCATGGTAACTGCATCCATATTTTGCTGTCTACTGTCATTCCCCATAGACACTCTTTTTAAAATACCCAACTTTAGAGCTTTAAAAAGCTCACAGGTTGAGCTCATCCACTTGGATACTAGAGTTTATCTATCTGATGAATAGGTGTCATGACAAAGGTATGACAAAGGTCAGGCATCTAAATATGGTCACCTCTGGCTCCAAAAAATAATAGAGAACGTGGTCCAAAACCAGTGAGTAATATCACTGTGGCTGCATGGATCTTTTTGTATAGCAGTTTATGACTGCATGAGCATTTAGCATGTAAAGCGTCTAGCTCCTAAAAATCTTGGTTGTGATGCCCTCATCTGAGTACTTAAAAAACAACTCCTCCCTCATGTTATTTTTTCTCATGTTATCACGAGAGATCCGATTACTGTCAGCAAGACCAAGAAGTAGGTTTCTGGGTCATTAAAAGCTGCCCAAAGCTGAACCTGGGAAAGCCTTTCTTCACCAGTGAACTAAATTATGTAAATGTGTTCTCACCTCTAGAAACTGCCACTCAAGTGTAAACCACAATGCAGTGTTTCCCCATGCTCGCTGCTGTAATATTTACTCGTCTCCAGGTAACGTTTTGAGCTACTGCGAGCTTAATTTGCACATGACACGTCGAAGCAGTAGAAAAAATGAGAGTTGGGTGCACCACTGATACCCACAGCTTGTCACAACTGATCGGCCTGAAAGCGGCGCTTGTGGTGGTATAAACACTCTGACTTCCTGTTTCTGTGTGGGAACTGTTTATGTGTATGCATCTACCATTTAGCGCACAGAGGCATCTTCCTCCTAGTAACCCACTGAGCATATGAGCTGTAGGCGTAATCAGCAGACTTCTAAAAGTGAGGGCAACAAATCATATCAGACTTTGTTCTGCACAGCATGGTACTGTGCGTTCTATTTCGTGTGTGCACTGTTCTTAACAGCAGAACAAATTTTTTTAATATATATTTTGGGAAGTAGCTTTTTCATTTCTGGAATAGTTTGATGAGAGATGCCTTTCCATAAAAAGCTTTCCTCTGAACTTCCAGATTCTGTTCCAGAGGTAAGAAAACCTCATTCACAATACATTTGACACTTGTTACTGTGATAATTCGTTCTGTTAGGATGGCAAGCGAGTTAAACACATCTGAGAAATGTACAGTGTAAAAGTGTTTTAATGGCCAGCTTGCCTATAGAAGGCTACTGATGCTGGTGGTATGGGGACTTGGAGTAATTGGAGAGCGCGGCACAAGCAGAGGTTTTACGACCGTGTGGCGTGAGTGTGCAGTTTTGTTGCCTTTGAGATGATTGCTTAAGAGATGGAAACCAGGTCTGCAAACATTCATAGTCAGCTGCTGTCTTCAAAGCCACTTTGGTGTGGCAAAGTGGCTCTGCTGTCAGTTTGTGATTGCATGGCTCAAGGTGGCAATCTTACATTTGTGAGAATATGATGATTGACTGTGACAACTCTGCGAAAATCACAAAGATTTTGCTGTCTGTAGCAGATCTGTTGTTCATATTAACTACTTGCATTTAGATTCCAGTTGAAACCTCACACATCTGAAACAGAAATTGAGAAATTTCTGCTCAAATAGGTAATTTCTGCAGGACGGCAGTTTAACTGCAGCATGGCTTAGGCGCTCACCTATGCCATGCTGCGTAGGACACCTGTTATTAGTGGTTTTGGTGCTACAAATTCAGACTTTATTTAACAAACTAATAATCACTAAGTAAGTAATTCTAACCACAAGTTGAGGGCTTGCAGTCAGGTCAGACACATCTGTAATAACAAAAATCTTCGATAGCAATTTAGTGGCCAGTTGATCTCAGATTAAAGAAAACCAACCCCTGGAACAAGCTTTATTTTCTGGACAGAGGCCAGTGGTCCTGATGCCTCTGGTGTTTTAGTCTTATGCAAAGATGAATCTCTTCTAACTTTGGTCCTAAAACAAGTCTAGTCTATTAAAGGAAGATTTTGTGAGTTGTTTAATTATCATCTACAAGCCACGTCCTTGGATTCGGGCTCGATTTGATTTTAAATGGTGTACTCTGATGCTCCACAAGCGCTCATATAACTGTTGCCTTTAGTTCAAACTAAATAGGGCATTGTGCCTTAAATATTTATTTGAAAGGCCTCTGCGTGAACCTAACGCTCAGTCTTTTGGGATTGTATTAGCCTCGCTAAGAGTACTGAGAAACAACAAACCTACCCCCACTCTTCATCAAAACACTTTACTTCCTATACTTAATTCATGCACTCTCTAAGCAAATAGGCACTCTGGGAATATTCTGCTTCATATGTGGAGGGTTGCCTGGAATTGAAGTGATAATATTCTTATTTGGAAAGATGTGCATGCTGTTTGATTTTTGTTTTTTTACCTTGTAATTGGAAGAGAGGGGGACTTACACAAGAAAGGTCGTGAGTTAAATTTAAAGTAACAGGAAGTCCATCCTCTCCATTTTTCTCATGCCTTCTTTTCTCACACACACTCTCTTTCTCTTCTCCTTTCTTTGATTTCCTGTGTATTTAGAAAGTTGTGTGTAAATGCTGACTTCAGAAAATGACTCAAAGCGCTTTACGCAGGCACCCAGATAAGTCAGCAGAAAGATTTCCCATCCAGACATGTGAAGGTGTAGACATTTGCCTTTATTTATTTAATCTGCGGAAGTTTAAGGTTGTCTATTGTGACCATAATCAGACCACACGGACTGATTACGGTCACAATATGGCCGTGATATTCGAAAGAATATCAAAAGAGCATCTTAATTGACTTCAGACATTCCGCAGTTTAAAAAGAAGAAGAAAATATAACCATATGACACCTGTTCTGAGGTCATTACTTTGGCTTTGCGTTAAATTTAGAATTGATTTTATTTTAGTGGATGTTAGTAAGGCCCTGCAACATCTGGGACCGTAATATCGCTCAGACATGCTTGTAAACTGTGAACCAGCTCGACCCCTCGTGTAATCTGGAACAGACTGCCTGGATATTCTTTTGGTCGACACCAGCACTGGTGAAGATTCAGGAAAAACTTACCAAATCATTTCCATCTATCTCCATCTGTCATCGGTTCTGGTCTCATTTATAATTATCAGTTTATTTCATTTCTGCTTCTTCTGTTGTTTTAATTACCATCTTTTATGGGGTTAATTTATAAGTCTTATTTACAAAGTTTTGTGGCTGCAGCCGCCTATAATTTTGATCCCCGTACACAAAGATTTGGTCTTAATGTCATTTCATTCATCTTCATTTAAAGTGGCATTAAAGGACTTACACATGTGGAGCCCCTATAAAGGACAGCCTCATGATTGAGGGCTTGTTAAAATCTTAAACTCGTAGTTTATTCTATAAGTGAAGATGAAAGGATGCCCAACTTTGTAAAGTCTTTAAGGTTTTACTTCTCAGCCTGAGGTGAAAATAGTAAAGTAAACTGCGGAAAAAAGAAAAGTGTGTATCTAAATGATCTGATACCAGGACTGTCTGTGAGTAAACACACTAATCTTTGTGTCTTTGTCACTTTTCAGTGTAGAACAAGTGGAGCTACAAGAGACGGACCCATGAAGCATGACAGGGTGGAGCTGAGGCTCAGCTGACCCTTCCCCTTCCTTCTTCTCCTTATTCTCCCCAGTGCTCCATTCGATCAGCACCAACCCCCTCCCTTCCCCTCGTTGCCCCTTCCTTCCTCCCGTGACCCCGTTGCATCTCACCCATCGTTCCTTGCCTCCAATTCCTCCAGACCTCAATCAACCGTGCCCAATGTACTCCCCGGAGCAGGAAAACATCTCCACCACCGCCTCCACCAAAGTGCCAGTGAAGTATGGAGAGCTCATTGTGCTAGGGTAAGCAGATGACAGATACTCAGCCTCACATCCAGAACACACATTTTTGAATTTGTATTATTTTTATGCAGTTATTTTTGTCTGTTAACCTTCTTACTGTATTAGTAAGTGTTTGAGTCTGGGCAGCCGACTCCTCCCACAGGAGTTGAGCAACCAAACTTGACACACAGGTACATCTTAGGCCCAGAAAGGTTCTTATCTATATCAGATATGATGACATTGTCACATTGCCTAGCAACCACCTAACAGCAGCCTAATGTGACCTCTTTTTTTTTAGCATTTATGCAGCTATACCTTGTAAAAGCATTGTATCGTTTCTATTTCACTACAGCAACATAATCATTTATACCCACAAAAGCTCATGATTTATTAGGACACCATCAGTTTGCCTGGCAACCACATAGTAATGGGATCAAATGACCTTATTTTTGCAATTATGCACCTGCAGCACATTATGAGAGCATGCTGTAGCTTTAATTCCATGACAGCAACGTCTCAGTTATACCCAAAAAAGCTGAAGTACACATGATGTATCATAACACCATCATGCTGCCTAGCAAGCACAAAGCGGTGGGTTAAAATGACCCATATTTTTTGCATTTATGCGTTTACAACACCTCATGAAAGCTTTATATCGTTTTATTTCATAGCCAATAGCACATACAGGCCAAATAATACTGCAGCATGGTGAAAAAACAGAAATGTTTTCATGGTGCTAGAATAATAATTGTAATAAAAAGTAAGCTCAAATTCAAATCTGCCGAATTATTTGTTAAATTCCACCTCAATACTCAAAATGTCATGTTTATTTTTTAAGTCTTCCTCAATTTCAAAGGAAATTTTTTTTTGCACTTTTTTCTCATGTCTGTCACTTTTTTAGAGGTTGTCAAATTCATGAAAATTATTTATAATATTTCTATTTAATTTGTTGATGTGTTTAAAGAATCTGATTCATGGTTGGATAATAATTAAATGTGTTGGTTGCTGCCTGTAAGTTCTAGTACTGTTAATCTGGCTTCATAAACCAAGACTCACCCTCAAAACACAGACAGATAATACCTTAATACCCTTCATGCTCATGCATGATGAATATAGTCACTGTTATGGATTTGGGGAATCCATGAAGCTCTTTTTTTGACTGTGTTTTGCTACACAGTTATTATCTGGCATTCATATGCTGGACTGACAGTGGTTGGTTACAGAAATGTAATGTATCATTCAACACTGATTCAGACTTTTCTATAAATGTTGGCTCTCTAAGTTGACCCCTTTCTGAGCTAATAAGTTGGCTAATGCAGCCTCATAACCCGCATGTCACCTAAAGCATCTTATAGATATAAAACCAGCAAAAAAACCCCCAAAACTAAAGAACTTTTAAAAATCACCAAAGAACCGGCAACATGTTGTAGCTTAATAATGTTTTTACTGTTCAGCTGATTTCTGCTGAAGAGAATTATAGAAACATAATAGGGGTTGCAAGAGAAATAGTGAAATTTTAAAGGTACTTTGATTGGTCAGTTTATCTGTATATATTTTCTGACACGCTTAGAATGATTCTTTTGAAAAGATGCCAAAAAGAAACAAAAGGAATGTGTTTCCACAAAGCAGCATAAACAGTGAGGATATTTTTATCCACACAGGGTCATGCACTGAGAACACACAGATCTGGTGCTTTGGACTTATTGAACATGACAGTAACCACATTGCTTGATGCGTTACTAGATCAGTGGATGCTGAGATGTGTTTTGAGTCAAGTCCACATAGTCAGCTGTAGGAAAAACCCTTCACTCCACCCTGCATCTTCAGCATAGAAGACACATAACTCTAACTGCACACACACTTTCTCCAGTAACAACCGACAGTGGAGGACTTCCTCTATCTGTATGTATCTCCTGTTTATTCCCCAAAGGGGCATTCCACTCTGGTCCCTGTCCCAGCCCACTTCACAGAGGAATGCAGATGTCGGAAAGACTCCTTACATGCACGTTCACAGACGCACAAACATGCACATGCACGCACACACATTTATGAGCATAGAGCGCACATTTTTC
Organism: Neolamprologus brichardi; assembly: GCF_056152115.1. Classification (NCBI taxonomy): domain Eukaryota; kingdom Metazoa; phylum Chordata; class Actinopteri; order Cichliformes; family Cichlidae; genus Neolamprologus; species Neolamprologus brichardi. The sequence continues at coordinate 6,826,085 of NC_142116.1, read as the reverse complement.
ATGTCTTAAACACACACACACATAGTTGGATCCACAGCTGACTCACAGTTTGTTGTTCTGGGTTGTGCTAGAGCAGCATTGTCAGGGAGATGACTGTGGAAATTTTCCCTAGTGGAAAACCGCAGTGAGCAGTAAACTCAGTTCAATGGCTTTACAAGGGAGAACCCCAGTTTTCCGTTTTGCTGTGCTTTTTCCGCTCCTAGTTTTTTGATTCTAGGTCAGGCCTCCCTTTTTTAAAGGTCAACACAGGCACTCACTGCTCCATGACATGAGCAAATACATACTGTGCAGCAACTGAGGCTGCTCTTTAAACCTTTGCAGGGTTCATTGAAACGGCATGTGTTTTGTGAGTGGTCACTGTGGGAGTTGAACATCTAACCCTCACATTAGCACCACAGCCGGCGTTTTGACCTATCACAGTCAAGTAAAGACATCACCGGCACTCAAGGCACGCTGCGAGTTTTCTTGTCTTTCTTGTTTTTCAATCCTTTGTCGATTGAAAGTTACCATCCAAAAGTAAAGGGTGTTGCACACTCAGCCTCTGGTATCTTAAAGCAAAAATATTCAGTGCAATCACTGGGCAGCTTTTCTCCAAGGAGGTTGATATCCTATTTTTATTCTAGTGTGACTGAGCTATAAAGTAGCATTGCTCTAGTCTCATGTGTCAAAACTCAAAGACACATGAGACCTTTGTCAATTAAAACTGGCAAAGGCCCAAATCGTAGCCAGCTGCAGACTTAGTTTGATTTGTTGGTTTTTGTGTATTTAGTTACCCGCACTGACTAAATGGTGTAACTTTGAGGCCTTTATGTGGACTAAATCATTGCTAAATGATATCCACGATATTTTTAGTTTTTTATTTATCAAACTGTGTTCATGCACAACATATTTCCAGCCATTCATGGGATCCCAACTGGCCCATAGCAAAACTGTGTTCAGCTGCTCTAGTTGCAGCCAAATTGTACTGTGACACCAACAACAAATGTCTCGCAATAAATTATCGGAAAGCAGCTGTTGAAGAAATCCTCAGAAAATGTAAAAATGTGACCGTATTGAGCTGATCGTTTGATTTACCTTGAATCACTGCCAGCATCCTCCTGGGGCATGATGGGTGAACAGCTCAAGAAACCAGGGCTCTCTGTTTCACCTCGTCCCTATCATAAAACCTCGTGCCAAATCAGGATGATTGCACTTTTGCTAGCTGGAGGGTTGGGAGACAAAAGGCAATGCAATAAATTACTTGGAAGGCAGCTGGAAGGTTTTCATGGTTCTACGAAGTAAACAGCTTAGCTGTTGTAAACTCCACACATCTGAATGTCTGTTTATCCTTCTGTTTGTGTCGCCTGCGTAACTGACAACAGATCCACAAATAGTAACGGAGAAACCCATCAACGACCTAAACACCTAACTGAGTCCAATATGTTTCTTGGCCAGTAATGCTAGTAGCCTAATGCGGAGGAATGCTGTGGTGTCTCTGGGGATGGTCTGTTTACAGGTGCCCTGGACATCCATGTGGGGCTTTTAAACAGCTGTAACGCTGTAGATGAGATCCCTCCCCCAGTGCACCTCTATCTGTCTGCATGCATCATTTCTGTGAGCTTAACTGTGTGTCCACAAATATTATTAGTTTATCCGTGTGGCTTAAATCCTCATGAATGATAAATGTGATTCCCTATACTTCACAGCTGTAACAGGTCTCACGGAGAGAACTATTACAATCATGTATATTTTGTCTTTTATTGCATATTTTTTAAAGCACAACATCTTTTTAAGTAATTACCAACTCTAAGTCAGTACTATTGCAGTGTTAAAGGTGACTGGACTGGTAGATTTAACAATAAGCCAGATAATTTGTCAGGTTTTCCCAAATGCCGCATTTGGAGACCCAATAATAGAGGTGAGGCCTTGGAGACTACATTTACCCATGTCAGCATCCACCTGTCAGTCAATGGGACCATACACCCAACCTTTATGCGGTATAAACTAAGCCCTGTATAGGCTGTTATCATTTTATAATTAAACTTGTATGTTTTTAACATGTCTTTGGGGATTGGCTCGCTATCAGAGCTGGCCTTTAAATGTCCACTAGAGGAACTGCGGTTTTTGGCCTTGCTCACTTTATTTTTCAGCCCTGATAGTTGCTGCTTGGTTTTACACATATAAACAGAGACACAGAGAGTGACTCATGCATGAGAAGTAATTGCTCACACTACCTGCCTTTATGCTTTTATAGGTTTACTGTATGAGTGTTACCTTGTTGCTGCAAACTGGGATTTAGTTTATTAGTGTTTGGAGTGAATACACAGACACACACACAGACACACACACAGACACACACAGACATACTAGATGGTGCTAGCTGTCGGAAATGAGGAATACAGTATGAATCTGCACATTCAGACTAACTTTTTCCTGACTCTGGTTCTTCCTGTCTTCCAACCTGCATGCACAATCATGAACTTGTCGCCGATCTTTGACCTTTCTGCTTTTGTTTTGAGAATATTCGTGTCATGCATGCAGTACTGCTACCCATGGGAACCTGATTTTGAACTGCCAGGAACACTTTGGGCTCTTTCCAGCAGACCGCCCTGCCCTTGCTCTGGATACGGGCTAAACTTCACCATGGTTACAGTCTTGCCATGGTTACTCTTCCCAAACGTTGCCGTGGCTCTGTTCTCTCACCATGGTTACTCATAAACCCTTCAAGCGTTGTTTGATCCCAGATCTTCTAACTCAGAGAAACATTTAGCTGGAGGCTGGGCGTCCTCACAAACCCGCCTGTGTCGTCTGTCATACCTGGACTTCATAGAGGGGGTGGGTTTGTTTCAAGAGTCTGATTGGCCGGAGACACGTTCCAACTGTGCTTATACTGCATGAATAGTTTTCCTGTATGAAGAAGATTACCTCTTTGAAAGACTACACATTGAACCTTGAGTTACGTGTGACTGTTTCTTATGTGTTCTGAGACGTAAAGTGCAGTTAGGGTATAAGTCAGAAGAGTTCATACCGTAACGTCTGTGGCTTCTGGATGTCATAACAATGTTAAAGTAGCGAGCAGTGTTTATGCATGCAGTAATGTTTATAAAGCCGTGGCACCGCTCATAGGAATATCACTTCACACTGGTGACGGCTTATCTGAAACATGTGTGTGCAACAACGAGTAAAACATCTGTGTACTGAGAGAAACACGGATCCGATGTGTTTGGAAATTTCTCTCTTTTTGTTCAGTAATAAGTTTGTTACAATTTTCCATAAATGAGCAAACAGAACCAAAACCAAAATGTAGTGTGTTTATATAAATACATGTAAATATTTCTTAGACTATTTATTATGTGTTGTCTGCTTAAATAATTAGTGGCAGACTTCAAATTATGTGTGATTGCATTTCCTTGTCGTACAAATAAACTAAGTCAGAGAAGCCCAACGTGCAACAGACCACTCCTCTTGTACAATTTTAGACAAAAATTTTGCAGCAGTTCAAAAAGCGCAACATACTGTTCTGATGGACTTTCTGTAAGATCCAAATTTTCCACATTTTTCCAAAAACGTCCCAAGACCTTTTTAAATACAATTAGTTTACTTTATTAGGTAGACCTCGCTAGTACTGAGTTGGATCCTTTTTTTTCATCAGATTTCGGATTTTTGTCCGAATTGACACATGACAGCATCACAGTTACTACAAATTTCTTTATTTCATGATGCGAGTTTCCCGTTTCACGACATCCCAAAGGTGCTCTGCTGGACTGAGATCTGGTCTCTGGAGGTCGTTTGAGTTTATTAAACTACTTGTCATGTTCAAGAAGCTAATATGATATGATTTGAGCTTTGGGGCACGTTATGCTGCTGGAAGGCCATTCAAAGATGGTCTCACAGTGGTAATAAAGGGATGGACATGGTCAGGAACAATACAACAGAAGTCGAGACTCAACTGGGTAGCGTTTTTCCAATTTTCTGTTGTCCAAGAGAGTCTGTGTGAATTGTAGCTCAGTTTCTTGTTTTTAGATGACAAGAGTGGCACCCGGTGTGATCTTCTGCCCGTGTGTGTATGTGTGTGTGTGTGTTATGACTAGGGATGGGTATTGATAAGATTTTCACGATTCCGATTCCATTTTCGATTCTGTTTAACGATTCGATTCTTTATCGATTCTCTTATCGATTCTTTTTTTAAAAAAAAGGAGAACATTAAGTTCGATTAGCTTAGAACTTTGTTTTATATCTTCTCTTTGAACAAGATAGAAATTTAGGAGTAACATGGCCTTACAAACCCAACAGTGAGATCTTAAGAGATCCACAGCCTACAGTTCTTCAATGGGGCGTCACAGGGTCCCCAGGAAAAAAAATTGTAAATGTAAAATAATAAAATAAATATTCTTCTGTAGCAATAACAAAGTATAACATAAATTATTCAGTAGCAATTACACAAGAATATCCAGTAATGTCCCTGCCTACAATTAAACACATTCACTTACTGAAAATCATCTGCTGTGGCAAATGGGTGCAAACCTTTGACCACAAACTTAGTCACTGCACGGTGACATTCGTCTATCCTGGCCTGAAAGGAGACGCTACGGTAGACTGCAGCGAGAACTGCCAGCATCTGAGCCAGACTCTGTCTGTCTCATCATGGTCACCTAAATGCACAGTAATGGCAGGTTTTGTAATAAGGCAGATCGCGCTAACATAATGTGCACTGTTAGTTGATTATTTACCTGCCGCATTAACGGGAGAGGACGTGCAAACGTTACCGCTGCTGCTGGGTTGAGATTCACGAGTCCGGAGCGGAATTAAAAACACGACATTCATTTAAGGTCATCGCGTGTTTTGTGAGCAAATGCTTTTGCATATTCGTAGTGTTTCCTCCCTTAAATGAAATATCTACTTTGCAAGTATTGCAAGTTGCCCTGTTGTCATCCGTTCTCGTAAAGTAGAACCAAAGTTTTGAGCGTTTGAGCCACCATGTTTCCTGCCAGGTAAATGACGCTCCGCAACGTGGTGACGTCATTCGGGGCGACTGGAATCGATAAGGGAATCGTTTGCAAAAATGGCAAACAATTCCAAGGAATTGAAACAGTGGGAACCGGTTCTCAACAAGAACCGGTTTTCGATACCCATCCCTAGTTATGACTGACGTAATGTTAGTCTGCAAAACTGGGTTATAACACGTGGTCATTTGAGTGGCTGTTGACTTCTTGTTTCCAGCTTCTCTGACCTCTGGTATCATTAAAGAAAACTGTGGCTCACTGGATATTTTCTCTGCAAACCCTAGAGATAGTTGTGTGGGAAAATCCCGGTAGATCAGCAATTAGTGGGACCATGCCACCTTAAAAGTCAAATCTTAAATCACCTTCCCCGTTCTGATTCCCCGTTTGAACTTCAGCACGTCACAGCGCAGAGCTCCTGCCATATATATCAAATATAAATTATTAAATTTTTGCCTTGAACAGGTGTACCTAATAAAATGTCAGTGAATTACATATTACTTTTAACATTAGTGTGTAACATTCGACCTGTATTGTTTTGTTTGTTTTTGTTAAAAATAAAAACAACGCTATCAGCTTTTTGTCCTTTTCTATTTTTTTTTTTTTTGGGTTTTTTTGCTGGATACAAACCAACTACAAATAACTTCGGCTCTACTGGAATTTGTTTTGAAATCATGTAACTACTTCCTGAAATCCTCTGTGGCCGCTTTTACCTGGAAACTCAAACTGCCTTTCAACCTGTTTTGCTTTAATGACTTCCTTTTGTTGATTGTGTTGTCGTGAGGGCGAGTGAGCGCCTACCTTCTGCTGTACTGAATAGAAAGTGGAAGGTTTTATGAGAGGGATGAACCAGATATCATTTTTTCTTTCTGTCTTGGTAATCAGTGGCACTTTGTTGACCTGCTGAAATGTGGACAGAAGTGATGAATGTTTTCTTATTTCAGGATGTTAACAAAGTCACACACACACACGCTCAGAGAGACACAACAGCGCAGTCACGGTGCTGCTGAGAGCCACAGAGACTCTTTTCTGTTGGAGGGAACGCCTCTGTTTATTCTCCTTTCCTCAGCCATGTATCAGTCTAAATGAGTCTCTCTGTGTGTTTATTTTCTCAGCCTTTCGAGGGTTATGTTTGGAGGGCTTTATTGTTTTGGGGCACATGATGTACTTTTGTAGAAAGGCATGTATAAAAAGTATAGGTTGCTGTTTGTGTGCGTGTAGTCTTAGGCTCTTGGAGGGAGTGCACTAAAAGGCCTCAAGCATTTTCCACAATGACTGTTTTTTCCAGCGTATTATGCAGCTGCCCGGACAATAATGCCCTATTGTTTTATGCATGCATAAGTGTGTTTATGTTTGTGTGTGTGTGTGTACGTGCAGATACAATGGCTCTCTGCCCAACGGGGATCGGGGGCGACGTAAAAGCCGCTTTGCACTTTGCAAGAGGCCGAAGGCAAACGGGGTGAAGCCCAGCACAGTTCACGTCGCCTGCTCTCCGCAAGCAGCCAAGGTGAGACGCACAAAAACACGACCTTTTAGACTTACAAGTGATCGCAAAGCTGCAGCCGTCAGTTAGATTCATTAAACATATGGCTTAAACATTTAATGATGGAAAATTGCATTTTTTAATTCATCTCTGCGTAGGTGTGGGATGTTGTTTTTATGAAAACGTCAAATACAAACACACTGGTTCAGTGGTTTTGGCCTGCAGTGCTCCAACGAAGGCTTTTGTGAAACTCTGCTTTTTTGTTCTGTGATATTAAAGTACTGCACACAATGAATCTCACAAACACACACGCAATTGTCAGGAGAGAAAAGGAAAAAAAGCTCAGCAGAGCTTCCCTGAGTTTGCAGAACAAGGGAAAAAAAATCAGGTACAAGGTTTTGTCAAGGTTTTAAAATATTTGGACAATGGTTTTTACATGGGATTTAACTGGAACATGGTCAAGGTTTATAAGAGAAACAAATGTGAGCTGTCCAGTGGAAGGTAACTGAGCATTTTCTTGCAAAATCCAGGGTAGAACACGTTCATGTGTTTCCATCATCAGCCCAAAGACTTGCCCAGAAATCCACTAAAATCTGTTAAATGATCAGGGAATTATAGTTATGTATGTGTGTGAGAGAGTGCTTTTTCGGTTTGACATCTGCACATAATGGCTTCTCTGAGAACGCACACTTTTATTCCCTGACTCACACACGCACTCGCGCTAAGGCCAGGCTTTAGCTGCAGTCTGGAAGAGCGATTGTCCGTTTCTGTCCTGTGTGTGGTCCTAACTGACCAAAAAGAACATGGATCCAGTTAATGATTACACATCTCCACCCTTCCCGTGTGCATCTGTTATTTTCTGCAAGGATCATTGAGGAGATGTCAGCGGTGTTTTTGATAGAAAACATGCTCAGTTCAGTCTTCTGCATTTTAAGTGAAGGGTTTGATTCTGCTTTCGTTGCTGATCTGATCTCTTCCTTCTGTCTTTCCAGGCCATAAGCAACAAAGACCAGCACAGCATCTCTTACACTCTGTCTCGAGCCCAGACGGTGGTGGTGGAGTACACCCACGACAGCAATACAGACATGTTCCAGGTAACAAGCCCCAGCTTTTATCACCGTGCCTGGAGTTTTACAACCAATTCACAGTCCTTATTTTTTCCACTTCACTGCTCCACTCACACACATATTAAATAGAGGCTGGTAACAGAGCATCTGCGTGTTTAGTGCAGGGATTTTCGATCTTTAAAGCAGAGCCCTTGAAGGGACGCAGGAATGAGAGACATGAGGCACACTGTGTGAGGTGAAGTGCATGATGTCTTTCTGAAAATAATGGGGAGTTAGTTGTTGTGGTTTGGCCTGCTTATCAACACAGTCAGCAGTTGGATCTGCAGCAGTGGAATTGACACATAGACACTTAAGATACTTTGAAACCTCAGTCCTGATTACAGCAAACTACTTCCAAATTTGTACCTCTCGTAATAACGCACCCTTTATTCCAATGTGCACCATGAATAAAGGGCTACAAATGGACTTGGTAATGCTAAGAAAAAAAAGCCTCTTTGAAAAACAATATCAAAGTACTTCACTTATAGTTGTCTGTGTACTAAAACAGGTTCAGCATCTTCATAATGTGCCATATCTCAAAGTATAAACCAGAGATTCTTTTTGAGCTTTATCCATATCAAGTCACCAATAAACAAGGATCAAAGCTGAATTTTAATTAATAAAAAAAATAGCACAAAAGCATCACCAGAGTTTTGTTTTCTATACAAAAATCTTCTGTATAGTCCACATCCCCCTGGATGAGCCACAGTTTGAGAACCACTGGTGTATACAAATGTAAATGTAGAAATGTTTTTAATTTAAAAAAGGCCCTTAATGTAACACCTCTCCATGAATCGCCACCTTATCGTGGTGGAGGGGTTTGTGTGCCCGTGTGATCCCAGGAGCTATGTTGTCGGGGGCAACTTGCCCCTGGTAGGGTCTCCCAAGGCAAATTGGTCCTGGGTGAGGGGCCAGACTAAGTGCGATTCAAAAAAAGAAAAGCAAAAACAACAAAAACAAAAACAAACAAAAAAAACGTAGAAGTACTGCCCAGATTAGGAAACTACCCAGGAGCCTCGGTGAATGGGCTTGTTGTCAGCTCAAGCGATGTTCGACTCCACCATCCTGTCAGTTTACCACCTGCAAAAGGATCCATGGGGGTCCGGTGCTTTGTGTATTCACGGAGGTGTTGGCGGGATAATCCCTGGCGCCCTAAACTGCGCATAAGAAAAGGCAGAACTGTTCGTTTATTGGCCGATCTATGAAAAAAAGAATAAGATCCCAAATGCAAGCTTGGTCATTTGAAAGGAGGAGGTTTAAGTGACGTCCTACTAGAAGAAGGCAAGTCCAGGACACATTTCTCAGTTGGCTTGGGAGCCCTTCAGTGTCCTCACCAGAAGAGGGGTAAAGGGAAGTCTGGGTGTCCCAGACATGGATAAGCAGCAGAAAACGGATGCATGCTTGGATATAAAATGATCTTTACATCAGATGGAGTTTTAATGAAATGGTAAATGTTAAAATTTCTATTATGTTTTTTTTTTTTTTGCCTGATGACCTTAACTGGTGAGTCGCCTTAAGCTTGGAAAAAACAGTCTACTGCTCTGCTGGTGCTTTCAGCCATGTCACATAATGACTTCTTTCCATCTGGTGACATTAACTCTTGGAACTGACTGTGTCCTGATCTCACTGTGTTGAGTAATAAAATGAACCAATCGTGAATCATTCATCTTAGTCAGATTTGGACAACAGATATTACTGCATCAATAAAGGTTTTAACACAGAATTTCTCCAAAGTCATTGTGTTCTGTCTTGACTAGCACTAACACTGAGGCTTTCCTGTGTGGTGTTTATGGTACTCTGGTGACGCTATCAGGGAAGTAAAGTACTCATCTTCAGGGGTTTTATGGGTTTTATACAAGTTTGCAATGCATGTGAAGCAATTCGACTCTACTTAAAAGTCTCTAGCATGTCTTTGCTCTGCGTATTGTCTGCTATTAAAGATTATCCAACTGTCTTGGCTTATGTATTTCAAATTTCCTAATGGATTCCATCCTGGAAACATTCTGCATCCATTTAGCAGTTTTTGTCTCCATTTTCTGTTATGTTTTTCATCCTACCAGCTTCCCCTGAGGTAATACATCATTATATTATCACATCGCTGAAAAGCATTGTGGGCTAATCTTTCCATCTCTCTTCTCCAGATCGGTCGATCCACAGAGAGTCCAATAGACTTTGTAGTGACGGACACAGTGGCAGGCAGCCAGAGTAACGCAGACACTCAGTCGGTCCAAAGCACCATCTCCCGCTTCGCCTGCCGCATTATGTGCCAGCGCACGCCGCCTTACACAGCGCGCATTTACGCCGCAGGCTTCGACTCTTCCAAGAGCATCTTCCTCGGGGTGAGCACTGTTTCATCTGGAGCTTCAGACACGTGTGGGCGAGTTTGTGAGAGCAAAAAGGCAGAAGGATGAGAGAAGGAAAGACTAAAGAACCACAGGACAAAGAGGAAAACAAGACGTGAAAGATGTGTGCTCTCATATTATTCTAAAACCTTTAACCTGCTTTTACTTTTCCCATGTTCTTGTTTTTACTGTCCTTCTCAATTTGTCATTGTTTGACAGCAGAGGACAGCAACTGATGGTGTCCTGTTAGTGTTCTTGGTGGCAACACTAAACTCACACATGCTCAGTAGAGAAAGCTCAGTCTGCTAAATATGATAGGAGGTTGGACGAAGGGCTGCTGAACGCATATGAACATCAGCGTGTTTTTTTTGCTTCATTCAGGAGAAAGCTGCTAAGTGGAAGACATCTGATGGTCAGATGGACGGGTTGACCACCAACGGCGTGCTGGTGATGCACCCTCGCAACGGCTTCAGCCAGGACTCCAAACCAGGCGTCTGGAGGGAGATCTCAGTCTGCGGCAACGTCTTCACCCTGCGAGAAACGCGCTCAGCACAGCAGCGGGGAAAGATGGTAGGAACACATGCAAAACTGTTTACTTTTTTTCCATAGGTGCATCTACTTAAAATTTCATACAAGTTTGAATCTCACTGACCCTGAGGTCAGGTTTTTCTGAAAAAAAAAAAAAAAATACAATAGGTGTGTTTACTAGGAAGCTGAGGGGAAGCGCTGGTGGATGCCATTATTTTTCACACTGTGGCTTGTCATTTTTCAGCTCCACAGGTTTCAGCTTGGTCTCCACTAACTCCTAGCAACCTGTGCCAATTAAGGAAGTTAGTGCCACGCTTTGTCACCAAAAATAGTCAATTCTGGCCAAAAGTCAAAGGAGCTTGCAAAGAAAAGCGTCTGGACTTCTTTAAGTTGCTTGAAGACATTTCACCTCTCATCCGAGAAGCTTCTTCAGTTCTAATGTCAAATGGTGTTTGACCAGGGTTTCGGGTGAGCTCATTGTTCACAATGAGCTCACCCGAAACCCTGGCTGATTGGGACCCACACCCAGTTTCACACCTTGGCTCAGGCGATTAGAGGATCATCAGGGGGTCCTTTGGTCCCTCTGTGGGGGGATACTCCCACTAGGTTTAAATCTGGGACTCTCCACCATTTGACCTTAGAACTGAAGAAGCTTCTTGGATGAGAGGTGAAACGTCTTCAAGCAACTTAAAGAAGTCCAGACGCTTTTCTTTGCAAGCTCCTTTGACTACAATGACCTGGATGACTGAGAACCTTCACAGACATTCTGGCCAAAAGTTATGAGTTCCTGCATATTTCCACTTTTTTAAAGTTGTCAGGAAATAGTCACAGTAATTAGTAAAATAAGGTTAAAAGAAGAAACTCTCAGGAGCACAAGGGGGGACAGTCCAGATATGAAGGGTGAGGAAAAAGTTGCATAATTGTTGCACAAACATCATCACACGTTCAGTGATTATTAGCATCTAAATGTTAATGTTTATTTTGATTTGAGCATTTTAACCTGTTTTAATCGCTGCTAAAAAAAACGCATGAAAACCTTGAAATGCACAGTTCTTGGTCTTTGCCTTTTTAGAGGTAATTTTTTCTTCTACAATCACAAATATTGTGATTTTCTTGCAGAACTGCTGTATCGCGATGCCACAGTTATCACGGGATATGTATCATGAGTTACTGTGATTAAAATGATGAATGCATTTTCAGTCTCTCTGCTCCGTGGCAACCAGTTAACCGCAAAACATATTTCCCTCGCACACATTCCATCACAGCATCTCATACTTCATCACAATCGCATAGCAGCGCTGTCACTCAGGCAGCAGGAGGTCAGTCAGAGCGTAACACCCACCAGGAGGTCACTGGGATGCTATCTCCATGGCAGCAGGCCCTCCTGTCGAAGCTGTTTGTAACAAGACCATGTAAGGGATCCTCCTGCTGACGTCACAGTCTCCCAGCCAGTCGCGGCGCTGTCTGCGTCTCATCAGTGTGGACAGTTGTCTGATTGGATTTACGAGGCTGTTGGGATGTTTCATTAGGTCTTTGTTTCTTCTCCTCTTCCTCCTCCTCTCCACAAGATGTATATCATCAGCCACGCGCACACAGTCAGCAGCCGTAATATTAATCCATCCCTTTATCGAGTGTCCCACCTGCTCTCAAGTATTTCCACAAATTAACAGCTCCCTTATCTCCACCTGACCTTTCCCATCCACACACTTACCAGTGTTATCCACCTCTACAGCATCCACTCGTTATTTCACAGCTGATTGATCTTTTGTATTGCCAGCTGCGGGACAGCACATATTTTCATTACACACGGTAACAAAGCGTGATGGTGTTTAAACCGTCTGCACATACGAGTGGTTACTGCTCAGGTGGAGTCCTCTTTCATTGTCAGCGTCGCTACAGTTGGGGTAACATCACTACACAAGATGAAAGGCTGTGAGACTTTACTGCAAAGATAACTTGTGCTTTCTTAAAACATGTTTCTTTAACATGGGACTACAACAAGAAGCCTTAACTCTAAAGAGGATGTTGGAGCCCTGGTTTGAAATATTACACCCATTGTTATTTTGTTGTATGTGCTATTACAGAGAGATACAGAAAAGGAAAAACATGAATTGAATTTTAAAATAATAATAAAATAATAATAATAATAATTAAAAAAAATAATTAAAAATAATTTATATATATATATATATATATATATATATATATATATATATATATATATATATATATATATATATATATATATATATATATATATATGTATATATATATATATACCTTAAGTTTGAGTTAGTAAACCCCACTTAGATGAAATATTTTTCTTTTATTTAAAGTCCTAAACAGGCCAAAACCTGTTTAGCGGAGAGCAAATCTTGATTGTTGAGACTAGAATTTAATGACTAAATAGCTGACTAAATACATGTGTGCTTTTATAAGTCATTTATTCTGTTTTGGCTTTTGATGAATAATGTGAAACCAAAAGAGAGAAATGAAATCTTGTGTCACGATGAAACTGAAATAAACCTGCTCAATGCATTTTTGTGCCTCCAGTCACATCTCTGCATGAAGCAATAAAAAAACACTCCGTCAACTGCCATTGTTACTCAGCAGTGACTTTATGCAGTCCCTATCTAAATAAATGAGGAAGCAGACCTAACATGAATTTTAATTTTGGCCATCAGGGAATAAAATGTAGCGAAAAAATCTGATAATAAGTGCTTTAAAAGTTTTGCGACTCTGATTCAGGTTTAAAAAGCTTGTCTTTGTTGCCAGTTCTTCTTAGCCAAAGTTAAGACATAAAGCACACTTCTCGATATTTTTACTACAATAAAATGTAGATGGGAATCACTACAACAACATGATTGTCTTAAATGCTTCCTGGACTGGATCTTTTTGTGGCAGGAGCAGCACAACCTCCATATTTAAAGTTAAGGGATCAGATTTCTGTTCAGGGTTAAACTGCTTAGAAACCGTCCAGCAGATGTCATTTCAGTCCAGTTAGGTGTTGGTTTGTATTCACTCGATATCAAAACTAGAATTAAAAACTGAGCGTTGGACTCATCCAACAACCTTAAATTATTAAACAACATTATTTTTTGACCGAAAAGGGTGAAAACTGAACATCTTACTGGCTTCTAATAGTGTGTACCTCAACTCTCAAGTACACTTCTCTTAATGAGAGAACTGCTCTGCCGTAGAGGACGCTGACACATGAAGGACATTGTGATTGAATAGTCTTGAATAAATTGGCTCAGCACGTTTGCCAAAAGCCCCTGAGTTGTTGGTTTAATGTTTAGCTCCACGGTGTGTAATCTTTAAATGACATGATGGGGATAAAGATTCATCAGAAGCATTTTTGGTAGCCTTTTTGCGTCGTTACTGGAAGGCGAAGATGAAACGTGCACAAGTTTGTTTCAGTTATTGGGTGGATTGAGTCAGCCTTTACCAGCAGGGCAGCTGGTTTGCCCTTCTGTTTGACATAATTAGGAATATCTTACAGTGCAGTCTACACACACGCACACACACACATAACAGTGGGTTGTAGTGGGGGGTAGTGTTGCTGTGGGGGTTTTCGTGAGGGATGACAAATGATCGGAGTGCAGTGTCTGAGCTCCTGCTGCTTTAATACAAGCTTTTGTCCTGATAATTTAATGGTTTCAGTGTAATTAAATTAAACTCTGAGAGGAGGTGAGAGCATCTCGATGTTTACATGGACCGAGGGCCCTTATGTCATTAAGCTTGAGCATGATTATACACTGAGGAGTAGGGATGGGTATCGTTTTATCCGATACCGGTGCCAAACCGGTACTTTTGAAACGGTGCCGGTGCTTAAACGGTGCTCAAACCTGTGCTTAAAGAATGGAGAACACAAAATTGGTCCAAAAACCTCTCATGTTCAGCTGTTTTTTTGTAAAAAGATAACAAGGTTAGCCTTTTCTGCAGCTATGGGGCATATATGGTATCATTCTTGGCTGGAAGCAGTGCTTAAACAATGGAAAAAACACAAACTTTGTCCAAAAACCTCTCATGTTTAGCTGTTTTCCACTTTTTGTTTGGTTTGACGGGAGTATCTGCCATCAAACAAGAAGACAGCTGCATGTAGCTATGATGGTGTTTGCTAGTTCACCTTACATGCATTAATGTAATAACGTGGTTAGCCTACTCAACGTAAATTACACACGAACAACATTAAGCTACTCACGCAGAGAAGAACGGCTGCTGCTGCATCATCATCCTTCATCATTTCTGCTACACTGGCAGGGCTAGGGGCCAGGACTCTCCTCTTCGGGTTTTTGGGGGATGTTGCTAACTCCGGGTCCGATAACAGGCACCACACCTGCAGTAGATGTGCACGGTGTGAGGTCTTGCAGCAAGCTATCAAATACAGCGCATTTCTCGGCTTTAAAAAAAAAAAAAAACGCTATGCGTCGCCAGGTGTTTCATCGGATTTGAGGTGTTACCTCCTTTGACAGTATCAGCTTAAAGCGCTTGTTGCAGGCTGCTGAGTTTGCATATTTTGCTGTGAAGTACAGCCAGACTTTTGACCGCTTCGCCTTGGGCATTTTTAATCTGTAGCTCTGCTCTAAAAGAACGTACGTACCTGGACCCGCCTACTATCCTCGGAAACGTAAAATGATTGGCTAGAATCTAAAGTGTTTCACAGCTCAGGAAAAAAAAAAAGCACCATCATGGCACCGGATACCGGTACCCATCCCTACTGAGGAGACAAATACTTCTTTAAACTGTCTTTTTTAAGTGGGTTAGAAGAAGCTACCTTATAAATACAGGGTTTGCTTAACCTTCTGCACTCTTACCTGTTCCAGCTGAAAAGAAGGAAAGGAAAACGAAACAATGCCTCAAAATGAATAAAAGGCAGCGTTATGCGATTCAGTCTCAGAATGAATGACTATAACGAGTTTGTACTGCTTTTAACTCTATTACATCAGACGTCACTCTACTGTGTTCAAATTGGGCAGTTTGAAGGCTATATTATGGTCGCCGCGTGACCATAGTATTGACCATTCAGGACAGAACAGATATAAACAGTGAGCTGATGGTCAGTTTCACCATTCAGTGCTAGTATTGAGGTTTCACAGTCACATGACTACTAACCACGTTGATGGTAACTTGTTCGTCATTTATGAAAATGTTCCCCAACCAGTTGGCCTCCTTAAAGTTTCTTTGGTTGCTTGCAGATTTCCGCAGTCGCCCATAGTTTCTACGGAAAACTCTGACTTCTCTAAGAAAACTCTCCAGCTGCTCTCCAAGCAGGAATGAAATTGTGTAACATGCAGTTCGCCTTCAAATTAAAAGACAAGCATTTTGTAACGTGTTGGCTACAGCTTTTACTCTGAAGGTGAATGCAGCGCACCAGGTTAAAAAACTACAAAAGGTGCACAACAACCTTGTATAACCACGAACTGAGTGTGAGTTTGAACAAATGACCAAATGCCTCAAGGCTCGATCCAGTGGCTGGGGTTTTATTGTGACCTCTCCTTACTTTCCTGTCTAAAAAATCTCCAATAAAGCTAAAAATGCCCAAAAAAATAATGTTTAAAAACAACAACACCCATGTGTAGTTTACACCAGCAGTTGTGATGCCACTTTAGTTTTTTGCTTGGGGCTGTAATCGACCTTTATGACGGATGCAGACTTTTTCTGTCTTGCAATGAGCATGTTTGCTGTCACCATTTTGGTGTTTTGCAACCGAGTCATTGCACCGACTCAAGATGTTAGCCAACGAGGATAACCCTGGATAATCCGCTGTGAAATTTGGCATGCCCAAATAAACAAAATAGACTTAATGTTTTAATCAGTGTGATCTGAAGGGACTTCAGGATCAGGAAAGTGTCTACTGAGGTTGAGTCAGGCGCTGCCAGGTTGGCTTTACTTTTCAGATCCAGAAGCTACATCCGTGTTTCTACTGTGCATCTTTCCTCTGTGCTTCAGTATTTCTGCATCAGACACGAAGCCAGGCTTTAATGAAAAGGGAGGACGTTATCTTAGGCCTTTATTGTAGTCATGTATTCCACATTGCGTCTGTTCAATAGTAAATGGCGACCGTGGCTCAGGGGGTTGGGAAGCGCATCTGTAACCGGAAGGTCGCCGGTTCGATCGGTCGTTGTGTCCCTTGGCAAGACACTTTACCCTACCGCCTACTGGTGTTGGCCAGAGGGGCCAATGGCGCGATATGGCAGCCTCGCTTCTGTCAGTCTGCCCCAGGGCAGCTGTGGCTACAACTGTAGCTTGCCTCCACCAGTGTATGTGAGAGTGAATGAATAGTGGAATTGTAAAGCGCTTTGGGTGCCTTGAAAAGTGCTATATAAATCCAATCCATTATTATTATTATTATATGTAGGTAAAGAGTTTCTTCAAAAAGTCTGAGTTAGCTGTGACACATTTAATAACAGAAGATCGGTTTGGTTAATTCATGAATTCGACCATGTATGTTTTTTATTTAAATCTGCTATCACCAACATTTTCTTAAATCATTGATGTAGGTATGTAGTACAGTGGTAAATATTATATCCTGATGATTGTATAATAATCTATTTTAAGTTCAGTTTGATGTGTTTTATCAGTGACCCTCACAGTGGTGCATATGAGACGATAACCAGCACAATAATCTGTTTGCATTTATATGTTAAAAAGAAGCCCACATACTGTAGACGTATTTGTAATGTGTATCACATTTGTGTAGGTTATTATGTTTCATCATTTATCTTGATCAGTGTTCCTCTGGATAAAAGTAGAGTGTGTTATTTTACTGGGCAGATGTGATTCTGTGTTATTGCCGTAGAAGGGCATTACTGACATAAATAACGACATATGTGAAGGTTACAGACCAGGAGGGACACATGAGCCAGCGGTGATGTAATGCTGCCGCTATGTAAATCTGTTCACCCTGAATCACAGGGTGACCTCAGTGTCAGTGTTTGGGTGACTGATGGCATCAAAACACCTGGGAGCTGACCTCACCCTCATCTCTGTGTCACTTATTGTATCACTTTCCCGCCCTTTCTCTTTCTCTCTTTTTTCTGTTTGTCTCCTGTTTTGTTTTTTTTCACACTGCCCTCACCCTGGTGTCCTCTGGTTATCTCAACATGGAATTTCCCATCCTGTCTGATCTTACACAGCCAATCCGAGCACTTACTTCACCAAAATTTCCACCAGTTCTCTGTCCTGCCTCGTCTGCCGCCGTCATTTCAATTTCCTCATGCCATGTTGTATCCAGTTGTCAGTCCCGTGCTTCCCTCCCTGAAACCCACATCTGTCAGAGGGAGGCATGTGGATATTTGTGCTACGCTGCCACCTACTGTGGTCAGACAGATCCTGCAAGCCCCGGTGTTTCATGTTTTATACTCTTCCAACCTTCAGGGTTGAGCATATCCCAGCATGCACTGGGTTAGAGGCGTGGCACTCAGGAGAGGTCACTGAATGCAAAGGCTCCAATGACTAAAATAAAACCAGCTGTATTTGGAAAAGGTTAAATTCTTCTTGCAGGGTGCACAAAGGCTAAAACCTAACAAACACGTTGTAATGTTTTTTTTTAAAAATTATATAAAATTTCACGTGTTTCACAGGATATTTGAATCATGAGTGTAGCTGCTGTCAGAAAAGTCGAATTTCAGAATGTGAAATCTTTTGTTTCTAATAGTAGCTATAGCGAGTAAAGTACTAGGTTGCTACAACCATACGATAAAATGACAATAAAAACAAATGCAATGAGTGAACACGACTTGTTCAAAGGTGAGAATTTCCAGTAAACTTCAGTGTGGATTTGCATTTGCACGGACCACGACAACGTTTTTAATTTACCGAAAAACAGAAAAGCTAACTATTGGGAATTTTTTCCCCCAAAGATCCTTAAGTGTTCAGTTTATTTTTAAAGTATAGGCTCACTGCAATGCAGTAGTTTACACTGTCACCAAAATTGTTGGTTTAAACCTCCCGTTCTTCTCCAAAGACACACATTAGTGGTGTTTTTGAATTGGTCGTCGGTGTGGTTGTCTGTCTCTGTGTTTGCTTGGTAGTTGACTGGCAGCCAGTGCAGGGTGAAGAATTTGGTTCGATATTTATAAAATATGCTAAAGAGTTAACTTTTACTTTTGTGTGCAATCTCATTTGTTACTGAATCCAGTTATGATTTTTTTAAATTATTGCTTTGTGCTGAAAAATATTTAAATTTGGGACAATTGAGACCTTTCTTGGACTTGCTCAGGGGGGCCGAGAACCAATAGCACTTCATCATCTTGCCGCTCCTACCTAATCAGCTCCTGTTGGACATAATGCGGCTTTTGGTGTCATTAAGGTCTTCTGTGCACAATAAATCATCACCTTTCCACTTTTTTTGTTTAGCTTTAAAAAAAGTTGTTGAAAGCAAGTTTTTTCTTACCTGGGGGTGAAAATCTCAGTTTTGTCTAATTTTGACTCTTTGTATAACCTGCTACCCTTCCTCTGTCTTTCAGGTGGAGACGGAGAGTCAGGAGCTCGTTGACGGCTCCCTTATCGACCTCTGCGGCGCCACCCTGTTGTGGCGCACTGCTGAAGGCCTGGCCCGCACTCCCACCCTGAAACACCTGGAGGCGCTGCGGCAGGAGATCAACGCGGCCCGCCCGCAATGTCCCGTGGGCTTCAACACGCTGGCCTTTCCCTCAATGCGTCGCAAAGACACACCTGACGAGAAGCAGCCCTGGGTCTACCTCCAGTGCGGTCACGTGCACGGCTACCACAACTGGGGCAACCACCGCGAGGAGAGGGAGGGCCGGGAGGGCCGCCTTAGGGAGTGTCCCATGTGCAGAACCAAAGGGCCGTACGTGGCGCTGTGGCTGGGCTGCGAGGCGGGCTTTTACGTGGACGCGGCCCCACCCACTCACGCCTTTAACCCCTGCGGTCACGTTTGTTCGGAGAAGACTGCGGCCTTCTGGAGTCAGATCCCGCTTCCTCACGGCACACACACCTTCCACGCCGCCTGTCCCTTCTGCGCCCAGCAGCTAAGCGGCGAGCAGGGCTACGTCAGACTCATCTTCCAGGGACCCCTTGACTAACGGCGGGAACTTCCCAGCGTTCTTTGGAGGTTTTATTTGGATGCTGACCCCGTATTTAACACGGGGACCTTCCCAGATCAGTTTTTTTCTGGACTTTTTGTCTCTCTCTCATTTTTAAGTGACCTTTGTATTGCTTTTTCATGAATGACGACAAAGATTTCTATATTTTCACGTGAAACCAGAGACAGAAAAACCAAACAAAGAACACTGCTGGGTCAAACCTTTTTTCGCGTTTGTTTCTCGGAAAGGACTTTCAACAGTATTTATCTAAATTACTAACACACCGCAGCGCAAACCTGCGGTTTTATTCATGTTTATTGTTGCATTATACATCTGTGTACATCTCTTAGAGCTAATTTAAACAAAGATGTTTATTTATGGCCCTGGAGCATCGCTTCATCCTTTATCTGTCAGATAACTTCAATACTATTAAGCGTTTTATTTTGAAACTTCAGTATATTGTTAACCAGATATAAAGTTTTAGGTGTGTTCTGAGGGTTTTGTTCTGTCTCTCTCTGCCTTGTTCACCAATCAGATCTGTCATATTTATACACCCCGTCCTCTCACGTCGTGTGTTTAAACCCTTCAGTTATTCTTCTGTCTCATTAGCCATCACCGCAGCCTTTTTCCCTTGCAAAGCAATAGATCTGGAACTGAAACCTCCTAAAGCATTATGGGAAACCGAGTCTTCTAGGCATCTTTGCAAATGGCCTGAATGACTGCTCCCTCCCTTTAAAGTGAAATATCTTTGTGGGTAAGTGAGTGAATCTCTACGCAGCCATGTAGCTAATGTTATACTTTACACAAACACACACACACTTGCAGACACACACGCTGACCAGACCAGAGGGGTGCACTGCAAACCGAGATTAGTGGATCAGCGAGGTATCTTTATCCTCAAGTCAGACTTTAAGTCACAAAGATGGCTAGATCACATGGTACGTTATGCTGGTGACATAATCTGCTCCAGACTGCATTAGGTGTAATGTTTTGAAGGAAGGAGTACCTTTTAATAAAACTGGTGAAGGAAGACGTGCAAAATGCGTTGCATTGTCATTGGGAGTTCTTGCATTCAGCTGGTGATGCAGGACATGTATAAATAGTAATTTTATGCTTGACCTGAAAGCATATGGGGGGCATATATGACCTGAAACCAGCAACTGAGCCCATTAAGGTATCAGGAAAGTGTTGACTTCAATACAACCAGAAAGTGTTCTTGTAAACAGAGGAGTCGCCCCCTGCTGGCTACCTAAATGAATGCAGGCATACGGTTTTCAGCCATCTTTTACAGTGAATATGGTTAGAAGTGAATGCGCTGGGCAGACTGTATTATTGAAGAAAGCCTGGCGGCCACATTGACCTTGCTTCTCAGCACACCCCTCTGGTCAGATGCTTTTCATGTGTGGACAGTGTCTGGTTTATTCTGCGTGATAACTGGGATGTCTGAGGCACACCTGCACAGTCAAAGCAAGATCACTACTGTGCCAGATCCTGTACGGTTTTCTGATCGGTATTAGTATTGAGCTCCGAATGTATTAGACGTCCTTTTGACAGCATTGCACTCACGCCAGTATTTTAAAATCCATTTCTTGTCACGTGCCCTACTGGAGGCTGGAAAAAATCGACGCACTATTTGTTCAGCTACACCTAAAAGTATGCAAACCGAGGCAGTTGAAGTCATTTCAGCAGGTTTCTCCTCCTCTCGTGTGAATCGTCACAGTGCAGGAAGTCCCAATCTGTCTTACGCATCGAGCGAGCAACAAAAAGCAGGAGATACAAACACATCTGCTGTGGTTTGACTCAGGTTTGACACAAGCACACACACACGCACGCACGGCTTTAAGCTTCTCTTTATGCACGTGTGTGCGCTCATTAGGGCTTCGTGTTAACTTGTTAACTTGTGCTTTCCAAACAAGGTCGAGCTTCAGATATCAGGGCTGCTCTTAGTTATATTTTATGTTGATTAAAACCAAGAATGAGAGCCAGAGAGAGTCAGGCTTCATTTATTAACTTTATAGTTAATATAGTAACTTGGAGAGCTATTATATATACATTTCTTTCAATATAGTGCTGAGTCATTTTAAGCCTTTATGAGAGAAAATAGAAGAGTAGAGCATAAAGTGTGAGACATGAAAGGCCTCGTTTTGTAGTTTGTTTCCGATGTAGAGCTCTGATTAAAATATAATATATTATTCGATAACCTTTTACTACATATGATGAAAACTGTCTTCCACTGATGCTTTTACTTTAAATAAGGACCTAAACAACTAACTGCACTCTATTATCTTTATATTTAAACCACATAAATGCTTAAATCTGTAAACACCTTACGCCCTGGAGTTTCTTTTAATGGGACTTAATCTGAGGAAAGAAGTTTTTCTCTGCTGACATCTTAGCTTCAGGATGGACGAGTTAGCCAGACTCGAGACAACCAGGTTCGAGATAAACACGGTGGAAAAGCCGCACAATGATGCCTCTTTATTTTTATTAATTTTGTATTGATTCATTGGAAGCGGATAACAAACTGCTTCAGAACTTATCATAGAAACTAAATGTGAACAATAACTGCATGTTCGAACTAAGTGTAGAGCTCTTTAAGGAGAGATTTTTGTTTCAGCTCCAGTGCATGGGTTAGTTATGTGTGATTAGTTATTTAATATCTGCCCGCCAACCCGTCTGATAATCCTTTGACTGAAGAGTAAACGACATTTAAACGTGACCTTAAACTTGAGATTTGATTCCTCTAATAACATCAGACTTGCACTAAACCACAAATATTTTTCTTGTCTAAACTTTTCTTTTTAAAAGTCGCAGCACTACAGATGCTCCAGATTAGATTCTCTTAAAGTAGCTTTGCATGAGTCACAGTTCAAAATAATCCTTATCTTTTACTGTGCCTTGGTTCCTCCCATCAGTTCGTCCTCTGCATGAAACAAGCAGTTTTATCCTTTTTTTTTTAATTTAAGCCAACTTTCTTCTGATTGGCTATGCAAACAACAGGTGGGATGTCAGCTCTGAATGACATCATACAGAGCTAAAAGTCAGAGGGGAAAAAAGAAATTCTGAAACTAGTTTGAAGCTCTGCCTCGAAAACAACGTAAAGCAGAGATGCAAAATAACCGAATCCAACTCCGTCTGCTGAGGAAGACTGTGTGCTGTGATCAAAAGCTCTGGATGAGCTACTACAGATCATTTATCAGATGCTGTTTGAAAAGTTAATGCTGACCTTGGAGACTACTGTCCTGATATTTGGAGCTTTATGTGAAAGCACAGATTCTCCTGCTGCACACATCTGTAACATCGCTGCTGTTCGCCCACTTCGCTCGAACGAGACACACACTCAAACTGTAGAAACCTCCAGAAAACGAAGCAGCTTTACTAACCAGTCACTTCCAAACTGTTCACACAGAGCCTCAGGTCTGCGTGGACACACTCGTATCTGCAGGTAAAAGTAGTGCGTGTGAGTGCGAAGCTGTAATTTATACGTTCGTGTTGATTGTATGTGTGCAGTTTGTATGTGTGTTCCTGTGTCCACACATTAAGTAGCTCTCCAGATAACGTCCATCAGTATCCTCAGAGTGCAACACACTAACTCACCTCAGGGAGAAAATACGAATATGAATCACACACACACACAAACACGCACACACACAGCTAAGGTCTACTGAGGATACCTCACGAGTTAGAAGTCAAATCTGGATTCAGATGTGCGTCCTGCCTCTCTAACCCAGTCTTCTTTCATGGATTAAGTGTGTGATTTTTAAGGGCTTCCCTCCGTCTCTGTACTGTTTCTCTACACGAACACAGGCCTGACCCCGCCCCCGCCCTCCACTCGCTCTTCCTCCTCCTCTCCTGTTCGGAGTGTATTTGTGCTTGTAAAAGGCGAAAGCAATGAATGTTTCCAGCAAACACTTTTTTGTAAACGACTTTAAACAATAAAGTGTAAAAGTGACACATTTCACTGCGTGCTGGGTTTTATTTGCATCGTCAGTGCAAAGTTATTATTAAACAAAATTTAAGCTAACTGAAACAAAAACTACGGTTTACACAACAAGTTAATAGAAGTGAGAGGAAATAGCTCGATCAGATTTACCTGTTGATTCTACAGAAGTCTCATTTTTGTTCTATTGACTTTGAATCAACTCTTAAATAGATACATTTAGGTAGTCTTTCAAATTAACTGCTGAAAATTATGTCAGAGGGTTACAAGATGCTGATGAGATCTGCTATGATGTATGAAATGAGATGAAAAAGACAAAGAGGCACAGCTGGAGATGACAAGTGAACATAGTCAAAGGAGCTTGCAAAGAAAAGCGTCTGGACTTCTTTAAGTTACTTGAAGACGTTTCACCTCTCATCTGAGAAGCTTCTTCAGTTCTAAGGTCAAATGGTGGAGAGTCCCAGATATAAACCTAGTGGGAGTGTCCCCCCACAGAGGGACACGCTCAGACAAAAACTGGTTCACCCGAAAGACAAAACGCCAAAACACAGACTTAATATGGTGTATGCCGTACAGTGCAGCGAGGAATGCCCAGACCTCTACATTGGAGAGACCAAACAGCCACTTCACAAGCGCATGGCACAACACAGAAGAGCCACCTCCACAGGACAAGATTCAGCTGTCCATCTGCATCTAAAGGATAAAGGACACTCTTTCGAGGATGCCAATGTTCACATTTTGGACAGAGAGGACAGATGGTTTGAAAGAGGAGTGAAAGAAGCCATCTATGTCCACTGTGAGCGACCATCTTTGAACAGAGGCGGTGGTTTACGACACCAACTCTCTGCCATCTATAATCCAGTTTTGAGATCCCTTCCCAGACGCCTTAACGCCCACTCACACCCTGGGCCATCTGACCTCAGGAATTCGCATGATAAGGTGGGGCCAGGTTTCACAATGAACTCACCCAAAACTCTGGCTGATTGGGACCCACACCCAGTTTCACACCTTGGCTCAGGCGATTAGAGGATCATCAGGGGGTCCTTTTGTCCCTCTGTGGGGGGACCCTCCCACTAGGTTTATATCTGGGACTCTCCACCATTTGATCTTAGAACTGAAGAAGCTTCTCGGATGAGAGGTGAAACGTCTTCAAGTAACTTAAAGAAGTCCAGACGCTTTTCTTTGCAAGCTCCTTTGACTACGATGACCTGGATGACTGAGAACCTTCACAGACACAAGTGAACATATTAAGATTTTCACTGGGAGTGAGCAGGATGGACAGGATTAGAAAGAAGTACATCAGGGGGACGGCTCAGGTCGAGCAGCGTGGACATGTGCAGTGGAGAGGGTCGTGGATATGTTGGACAAAGGAATACTGAAGCTGGTAGGCAGGAAGAAAGAGGGAGTACCCAGTAAAGGTTCATGGATGTAGTGAAGGATTACATGAAGAGAGTTGATATGACAGAAGAGGATGCTGGGATTGGGTGAGATGAAGGCAGATGATTTGCTGTGGCGACCTGTAAAGGAAATAACCGGAAGAAGACAGTCCAACCCGAGTTCAGGGTCAGTTGGTATCTCTTAAATACAGAGAGCAGCTGCTTCTGCACATTGAGTTGATTGCTTTATGAGTCGAGTTTATGAACTATTAATTCATACCCTGACTGCTCCATACACATGATTTCTGGTGCTTTTACACTCAGAGGCCACCAGGTGGTCATACAAATGATTAGAATGAGTAAGGAAACTGGATCAGTGTTCTGGATTTCTCTGCAAACCTTCCAGAAACATTAATAAATGTTCCGCCGACATCTCTCAAGAGTTGACTGACGGACAGATGACACAGTACACGTGTTCGGTATTTCATATTGCACTTTATTCACCTCTGAAGAGGCAGAAGCGGTCTGGGCTGAGACCTCGTCGCTGTCACAGATCAACACTTATTGCTTTCGGGCTCTCGCACGTGTCGGACCCATCTCAAGTATACTCACGCTGAAAC
The DNA here is from genome assembly GCF_056152115.1 of Neolamprologus brichardi. Taxonomy (NCBI): domain Eukaryota; kingdom Metazoa; phylum Chordata; class Actinopteri; order Cichliformes; family Cichlidae; genus Neolamprologus; species Neolamprologus brichardi. Next base: position 6,800,661 of record NC_142116.1, on the reverse strand, counting down.
TTTGTGTACATGTACATATGTAAATGAATATGTGTGTATGTGTGCGTGCCCCAACACTGCAGAAAACACAGCACCTCGTGTCTTTGGGTGAAGGAATAACGCTGAGTGATGGGATGGGCAGAGAAACCGGAGAAACGCTGAGGTTTGACACGACATGAAGGTGAAAACAAACCGGAAAAAAATAATACACAACAATGTGATGTTCTCGTCAGCTACTCCACACAGAGACGAATAAAGGCCTTCACTTTAAAATTACATCCTGTCCCAGAAAATCTCATATCGCAGTACCCAATTATTTCTCAGCACAGACGTCGCTGCGGGCTTCGTGGGCTCCACTAATTCAGCTTAAAGCTGCTCTGTTTAATCTTCATGGCAACAACAGATCTAATGACGACTCGCGCGTTTTAGATGCGGCTCGTAGTGAAAAAAAGCAGCAGGAGAGAGCAGCAAAGGACACAAAAGTCACATTTCCATCAGAACGCTGCTCGAAATGTAATATCTTTGGGTCTTCATCCTTTGAAGCCAATAAACTGAGAGGGTACGGTGATATGACACTAGTGAAACCTGAAACTAATGAAAGCCAAGCTTCACTTGAGCCACATGCATAACAAGCCGTCGCCTTTGCCATTTATTCTCACGTTTCCAACGGTTCTGAGTGTTTTGAACACATGCAAACACTGACTTGTGGATGGTAATGCAGTTAAAATCAATGAGAAGTCTGTATCAGCTACATCAATACTATATAAACTGGAGAGCTGGTGTTATTGATCGTTTTAATCAGCTGATCCGACAACATCAGACAATCTCAGAGCATTTTGGTCAAAAAATGTGCCGATATGAAAAAGCTTTATACGGTTTTTATACTTTTTTGTTTGTGTTTTTTTTACTGAGCATGAGGCACAAAAGCGATATTTAGAAATTATATCATTCAGTTTCTGCAGCAGAGCAGCCTCGCCTCAATGCTCTCAGAGCTCTCACAGCTGAGCCGATGGTACTACAGAGGTCGGTCCATCCTCATAGTGCAGCCGACAAATTGGTACTCCCGGGACACCTTTCACAAGTGGATACAAGTACCAAAGTCTTTTGTGGTAAAGTCAATTATCCATTTAAAAGCTCATTTTCAAGAGGCTTGCCAGATGAAGTCAGCTAGACTTTTAAATGATCTTAGTGTCAAATTACACCGAGTCCACTGAGCAGAGTCGACTTTAGAAGTCTTTGTCTCATTTATAAACATTTGATTCAGAATAATTTACTAACAGGAGCGCAGGGGTGCAGGATGGACTGACAGGGTGTGCACCCAGGGTAAAAGGAGCTTTCACTGTTGTAAAATACATGAAGTGTAAATTCATTCTCATTGGATGAATATAGGCAGATAGTTAAATGTTCAGACACAGCTGTATTAACCACAGTACCTTTTTTAATGGTGCTGGTAATTTGGACGCATAAGAGTCGCTAAATCAGACCAAATGTTCTATTTCTGTTGGAAAATGAATGCAGAGAATCTTATTCTGTCTCATAAAATATCAGAAAACCTTAAAAGTACCCTCAGTGTTTGTATACTGTCATAAACACCACTGTTGTAATGTTTCAATTATAAAATATTTTAGTTAGAAATGAAGCAAAGAAGTTCTGAAGAATCTTTTAAGCTGTATACTTGAGAATTCAACTGACTTCTCTATTTTTGGTGCTTGTATCCACTTTGTCGCCGTTACCTGCTACATTTGAGGGCAGACTGAGGGCAAGTTTGTGGAATAAACTGCTGACACGCCTGATATCTAAATTTTTTCCTCCCTAATAAAATGACATGTGCATTAGCCCTGAAAATCCAGCAGAGGTTCCTAATGACACCTCTCCAAACCAGTGCTAAGCGCTGCATTTCCACTTGGGTGATGTACCAGTAAGTCATTTTTGCACTGCTAGACATCCTTTTCTGTTGTATTGTTGAACTCAGTGGTAAATCAGGACCCTGTGCTGGGTTTACTTTACACAACTCGGTGTGTTTTGCTGCGGCTAAATTGCGAAACCCTATCGAGTCCAGCAGAGACGTCTTTGTGCTTGAAATAAGAGGTCAAAACCTTCCCGTAACGCCCATGACTTCATCTTTGTGATTGCATTAGCAGTGCGAAAAACCCCAAATCTAATTTGCTCTCCAAACTGTACCCCCACTAGTGTCCCTAATAATATGTGAGTATATCAGTATATTATCCCTACCTATTTAGAATATATTATTTTTTATTTTCTGGCCAACAAAAGTCAAAATCAATATAGAAGAAAAGAAAACAAGGGTTGAGTTGTTTCCTCTCTAATCTGGGTAAAAGTGTTTAAAGTGATCGCTAAGATTAGTTCATTAGTAATACTTTTAAAGGTTATGTGATGAACAGCCTGCAGAGGGCAGTATTTCCCAGCTGCTTCCAACCATCAAAGCAGGCGAACTGCTTCTTAATGCTGAGACGGCAGGGCAGCACTGCACATGCAATCACACTCAGCCTCCAGGGGAAAAAGTCATATCCTCTCACAATCTCTTGATGTCGGGTCAACATGTCAAATGGGTCACATGACAGGGATTACGGGGGACTACGTCACACGATGGGGGTGAAGAAGGCCTCAGTGGTCCAGGATGCGGAGGTTGCCGGATACGATTTTGTTTTCCAGCATGGAGCCAGCCGGAATATCGATCCGATCTCCGTGGTTGGCGATGATGATGACGGTGCCCTGTGGAGACAGAAATGATGACGGGACTGAATTTAATTAAAGCCGTAAATCAAAAACAGAAGCACGCAGGTTCAAAGTCTGAAATTAATGTCTTCAATTCTCTCTGCACTTCTTCTCCACCACATTACTAAAACAGCGAGTTTTTACTGTCGGCGAGCTTTCTGGATTTATTACGCTTAACATTGTTGTATTCAGAGTAAATTAAATAGCTGCAACACGTTTTGTGGCCATGAAAACAACTGTAGCTCACATGCTGGCATTATGGAACAAAAGAAAACAAAACCAAATCTGACTGCAGAGCTTCACCTTAAGCGACACGTTTTTCCCAAAGGTGACGTCTCCGGACACCGTCAGATGGTCGAGCTCCAGCATGTCGGGAATGCTCTCGAAGCGGATCAAGTATTCCTGAACCTGAGCGCAGACACAGAGAAAAGTAAGTCAAAAGTAAGCATGTGAGCTTTTCAAGCCCACAGATCCTTTGGCAAATTAAATTACCGACTAAATACCGTCACTGAGAATCGGAAATTTGGGGGCATCAGTGGTGTAACCTCTGAGGATCAGGAGATTACTCAGAAACCTTCTTGGAAGAATTTATTGATTTTACGACCCAACTTTAGCATCCCATTTAACATCTGCACACGCAGTGACAGATGTTCCGATGCTTCCACAGCTGGTGCGATTACCTTGGTGAAGGAGCTGCCCAGTTTGACGTGCGGTGTTGTCGGAAACTCTCTCTTCGGGCTCATGTTGAGCGAGCCGGCGTCCAGGCTGTACAGGTTGGACATGACCAGGAGCAGGTCCGACGTAGTCTTGACCGGCAGGAAGCGGCTGCGGGGAACGTTTATTCCCAGGGCGTTGTCGAAGCATTTGATGGCCGCACCCACCGCAGTCTCCAGCTGGATGACGTTCTGCCCGCCGTCGAGCGTCTGATGAACAGGAGAGGGGAGAGGACACGTTAACTGTTTTTCTTTTCCTGCTTATTTCCAACAACGTGAAGAAAAATGAGACTGAGCACAGCGCTAACACCACGTTAAAGTCCGAATCACGCTGTTCCCTACCCAACATGATTTAATAAAAACAAAGGTGCACGTCTGTGCCCCTAACTGTACAGTCTTTACTATAAAACTACATTTAAATTATGCAGCAACTCCCAACAGAGAAGCTTCTTCACCCAAATTAAATAAACAAGAGTCGAACTGTGATTTAAGCCAATGGCGGTCCACATGTCAGTGGTGATATCTCCTTCCATTACTTATTTTATTATTTTCCCATTACTAAACACTCCACCTGTACAACTAATAATATTACCCTTCAGATCATCTGTACTTTGTGTTTAATCCTAATTAGTGGACATTCATTTTATCTTAAGTGCCTCTAAACCACGACAGCGCACAGTTCTGCAGTGTGCAGGCCTCTAACTGAAACTGAACCCTCTAACTGAGTGGTTTTAGTGCTGTGCTCTTATCTAGATGGGACCCACACTTATGTAAAACTACAGCTCCTGCACAGTTGTGTCCAGTTTGCATAACACTTGCAATCCTGCACATGAGTGGAAAATTTCATCTGTACCTATCGGGCCAAGACAGCAATAATCAGGGAGGAGGCTGTGGTTCAGCTGTGAATTTATTACACTGGCTGCAGTTTTGGACGGCCTGAGGCGACGCTTCCCCCCCATCAGGGGGCCAGAGGCCCGCAGTGGCAGTGAGTGAGCAGGACCGAAATAACACAAAGTCACAGCAAGTTACATTTGTTTGCTGTGCTGCTTTAAATCAGGATTGCTCTCAACAAGGACTCTGCAGGGCATTAAAGAACAAAGATATGTGGGAAATAAGTCATATTTGGACAAATTAGGTACAAGATTAAATTCACTGATTAAGCATTTACTCAAACATTTGCTTTTTTTCTTCTGACTTAACATGACCTGTGCAAACCTCACTGAACGAGGGAGGAACCCCTGTTATTGTGTTAGCGTTGTCAAAAGAGGGCAAATATAAGCTACAAATCCAATCATCTAAGCATCTAAGAAGGGCCAGACACATCTCTGAGGTCCTCTCAGGCCTTTGCTGCGTCTTTCCCATTTCTCAAGAACAAGATTTTCAGATACTGTTCATCTGCTGCCATGTACTCTTTTGTCTTCCACTTGTTCAGTTCCTCCACATTTAAAGAAACTCTACAGTTTTTGGCGAATAGCTCTTGAGGAATCACATTTTCATTGCAAACATACTACCATTTTGTGACTGTCAAACAGTTTGGCAATTTTTGTAAATTCAACTTTTACGACAGGCTGCTAGTAACAAAAGGGCTAAAGATAGAATTTAAAATTGGTTTACTGCTAAATTGCCTGTTGTGCATAGATGATACTGCTTCATCTCTTGAGTTAGGTGCTTGAATGATTCATATTTCAGTGTTAAGTAAGTTAACAAACAAAAACATCCATCTATAAACAGTCCGGCGCAAAGACGGGACTGAAAGTGAGTGAAAAAGCTTCTGCTCACAGAAGTTTTGAAAGACCTTTAGAAACCCTGAAGAACTATTGCTTCAGACCACTTTAAAAAACAACAACAACAACAACAAAAACCTTTTGGTGAGGGATGTGAGAGTTGGTGTTTACGACACCAACTCTCTGCCATCTATAATCCAGTTTTGAGATCCCTTCCCAGACGCCTTAACGCCCACTCACATCCTGGGCCATCTGACCTCAGGAATTCGCATGATAAGGTGGGGCCAGGTTTCACAATGAGCTCACCCAAAACTCTGGCTGATTGGGACCCACACCCAGTTTCACACCTTGGCTCAGGTGATTAGAGGATCATCAGGGGGTCCTTTTGTCCCTCTGTGGGGGGAAACTCCCACTAGGTTTATATCTGAGACTCTCCACCATTTGACCTTAGAACTGAAGAAGCTTCTCGGATGAGAGGTGAAACGTCTTCAAGCAACTTAAAGAAGTCCAGACGCTTTTCTTTGCAAGCTCCTTTGACTATAAATTATGTCTTGCAGCCCAACTGCAGTACTTTGACTGCCCACCAGGGGGCTGCAGCCCATACAGGAAGTTGCTCAAAGAGAGGAACTTGTACCGAAAAAAAAAAGGACATATCCAAATTAGGATAGGTGGATCCTGGATGCTTTTCCAAGTCCAGCGCAATACATGTGTGTAAGAGGAGGAAGAACAAGCGCAGAACCTTCTGTGGGGATTATATCTTTTTAGATCATTTTAATATCATGTTTATTCTCTTATATCCTTTTTATTAAGCTTTGAGTAGTGGATTAAAACATTTATTCAATATATTACACATATAGTTTCAGTTATGTTATTACACATATTGCAAATGTGCTTACAGAAGAGTCGGCCTTCTGTCGGGTAAGAGGTTATAAGCTTTAGTTGGCGAGGTGAGAGGTGAGACAAGAGTGCACTGAGGTCGAGACACCCACACCCACACACTAATATATATATATATATATATATATATATATATATATATATATATATATATATATATATATATATTAGGGGTGCAACGATACACAAAATTCACGGTTCGGTTCGGTTCGATACTTTGGTGTCACGGTTCGATATTTTTTCGATACACAAAAAAATGTTGATGCCTTTTTATTAATTTGTTATTTATTAAACTTTCACGGCACATTCTGCACCACATCTCTGTGCGTTCATCATTTGTTTGAAGCCAGCTCACCTCCTGCAACCACTTTTCCGAGAATACGCGCTTCTTTTGTGGTTCGGACTCCTGACATTTCTTTGGAGGTGGAGGAACACCAAAGTAATTGCTTAAAGGAGCTTTTTCAAGATCTTTAAGAGTTCTAAACAAATGTCTGTCCTCCTCCTGAAAATCTTATGTATGCAAACACGCGTTGCAACTTCTTATCTTGTGCGTCTTTTATTTTGACAGCGAATGCGCACCTGCGGACCACTAATGTGTAGACCTGGTTATATAGCTCGTCATATTGCAGCCACAGAAATTCTTTTGTCCATGAAACCATAAAGCTGCACTTTCTTTTTGCCTTATAGTCTGATTTGTCATAACTTTTCCGTTTTTTGGTAAGCTTTTCTTTGGCTGTCACGTCTTCACCCTGACCTGTCTTATTTGGCTCAGCAGAACTAAAATATATATCCTGCTGCTTTTACACACACACTCACATAACGCTCAGCGATTCTCTGCGCGATCAACCTCTCACATGTTTAAGCTTGCTGCGGGAGATTTCACTTGTCATGTTTGCATAGTAAGCTAACGATTGATAAGACGATGTCAGAGGAATTGGTGCGCAAATTATCATCACTCACCAATCAGTGCTGTCGCTCTCTATACACAGTTCGCGCGATTGCAAAGTGAAAGCAAAAAACAAGCGCAAATTCAAACGCGATTTCAATATGTCACATATTGACAGTGGCTCACCGATGCCAATGACATAATTACCCAGCTACATTTCCGAAAGAATGCAAAAGCATTGACATATATTTTTCCTTCCTACGATAGGCCGACGAGCAGAGCAGGGCAGCCCGACTGGAAAAATCGCTAGCCCCGGGACGTCGGGCTAGCGATTTTGCAAGCCCTGTATCTGATTGAGGAATCACTCATCTTTGGAAAAGAGAGTTTATTACAGAGAAATGTCTCTTTCCAAAATAAAAGCTATACTATACGCTTCTTCTGGGCTATATTCTCAGCAGCATATTAAACATATCAGGTCCCCATAAGGAGAATCATGTGCTAACGGCTGTCTAAATGACTCGGGTAACGTTTGTATGCGTGCTTGTTGTTTTTGTCTGCTTCCACTTGTCTTTGCACTAGGATGCTATCGGGTAAATGTGTAGTCATATTCGTTGTGTTCCCACTAGTGCTGTCAGCCTTAATCTGAAATGAGGTTAACGCCACAACACGGCAAATCTCTGTTAACGAGCTACTGCGGATTGCCCCGTGTGTGGGGCTGGACAGCGTCAACACATTAACGAGCTAACTGCGCTAACACAATAGTTCCCACTCATGTAATGAGCATTGCATGGCACATCTGACATACTGTTTTACTTTAGTCCATGACACGCTTACCTTCAGGGTCATACGTCACATGAAAACCAAAATAGTTCCAGACACCAGATCTGAATGAGGGTGGGGGAGGTTCAATTTGCCATGTTGCAACAAGCTTAACTTCTGTCTAGCTAGCTTGCCCTGCGCTCAGTGAATCTGCGTTCGACTACTCCGCCTAGGCTGCAGTGTCGAGCGCAGATCCACTGAGCGCTCAACACAGACAGCACCGTCAGAAGGAAAGTTGATAAAATAAATTAAAAATTTAGTATTGTTCGATACATATGCGTACCGAACCGAAAGCACTGTATCGAACGGTTCAATATCGATACGAGTATCGTTGCACCCCTAATATATATATATATATATATATATATATATATATATATATATATATATATATATATATATATAGACTCATTTCTAGGTAAGAGTTCAGACATATTTTGCTTGTAACTGCATTTTGTGCCTGAATAAATGACAGTTTTTGTAGGATGTGTTTCTGATGTTCCCGAGATAAGCGAGAGTAAGAAGATCAACAGGAAGCACCTGGCGTGGAGCTGTGGTTACTGTAACTTATCCATGTTATGTATCTGCTTTTAGGGGGGGCGTTATACCCTGACACATGCTGAGGATTGTGATGATGCATTTCCTCCACACATGTGTTTAATCAAATCATTGTTTTGACGCACTTGGACCAGCAGTCGTTTGTCTCTCACTTCAATCACGAATCGGGACAGTTCACATCACATGCAGCTGAAACTTTAGTCCAAGCACAGCAGATGAGCTGGATTGTTTTGTGTGGAAAATTGTCACGTGACATGTGGGAATGAAGCTGTGCAGGACGGCAGAAACATGAAGCGGAGATGAGAGAAGCTTTAAAATACGGGTGTCCTCAGCAAGCGTTTTTGTTAGATATGATTTATTCATGAGTGATGGTCTGTGTGAGGGAAGAGCAGATCTGTCCCTGCTCCACTTTACATGGTTAAACCGGACAGATGATGATATTCCGGGAGGTTGGCTGGTCACTGAAACTGAACAGTTTCTTCTGCACACTCAGCCGCCCTCGTGTGAACCCTTTTTGAAATTTCCAGAGGGCTTGAACGAGAAGATTTATGACTCATTTCTCTTTGATGCCCTTTGCAATTTATTTAAAGTGAAGCATGGAGGAGAAACAGGCTAAGCGGAGTTCAGTTAGTTAGTTTTCCTTTAACTGCACTTGTCAGTGTACTGTGAGCCACAAATAAATCCCAGTTTGGACTCTTTGGGGATGTAAACAGTGAAATGCGCAACGTTAACATGAAATCAGAGGGCTCTTCTCATTTCTCCCAGTTTTAATGTCCATCTTCTCCTGCATTTCACCCCAAAATCAATCTCAGCGTAGCTTTTAAAGGATATAACAATTTCTAAAATGCATGTGGTGACAAGAGCAGGCTTGCTGGAAGAGCGATGACATTATAGCCGTGTATGGAATGAGAGGAATCAAGGATGACAAACAGAAGTTCGCTTATCATCTGCACCATTCAAAGAACCGCTAATTACTCAACAGTTCCTGGTTAAACTAATACCTTAATTTGATAATAAAGAACTGTTTTTGTTCCCAGTGTTCTCTAAGAACATTTATGTTTTTTTGTTATGGAGCAAACGGATTCTAAAAATCTTCCAAGGAGAGAAAAATCAATCTAAAATGCAGCAAAGCTTTTAAAGTGCCTTAAATCACCTGAGGTATGAGTCCCAGTTGTGTCGCAGCAGCTGCTGGTGGGTGAATTATTGCCTCTGAATGAGGACCAAATCCTTTGCTAACTATCCTCAACTCATCTCAATCGACAGAGAATATTAAAGCAAGAAAAATGCTCTCATTTTCTGTCATCTGCACACTGTTGCAGTGGCAGAAGCTCATATTAAACACAGTTTTGAACAATGAGGTCAATGCAAGGTTTGTGAAAGTATCTGCGGGATATTAAACATGTGAAATATGTCACTGTATCATAGAAATGTGGAACAGAATGGCATGCAGGTTACAAAGATTATTACACAGATTATTCATTTTTAACTTTTACTTTCACTGAATGGTGAATTACTCCACGCTGCACGTGCAGTAAGCCATGTGCCTTATGTTTGGCTCCTCTTCACTCACCTTGGGGTTGACTATGATCTCCATGTCCATTGCATTCTGCTCCTGCAGCCTCTTGATAGCAGGTAGAGAGATCCACAGGTTGTTGGTGTTGAAGATTTTGAACTTTGAAACTGATTTGAATTCGTCCACGTGCGCTTTGGGCACCTGGGCGATCTCCAACAGGCGCAGCTTCCCTTCATACTGGATCAGCGTGCCTCCCTGGAAATGACAAGCAGCATTTTTACAGCACGCTCACTGACCTGAGAGATTAAGCCGAATTCTGGGAAATTAAAAGTGGTTTGTTTGCAAAAAATAATGGTTACACTGAAATGCCAGCCAATAACCACCTGCAGGAAATGCAAACCTCCAACGTGTAAACCAGTAACAGTGAAAGTTCACAAGGTTATAATAACTACAACTAATTCAGACACATATATCTGAGCAGCTCCTTCAGTGGGAGACTGCGGCACCCACGGTGTGGGACGGAGAGATATCGCAGGTCTTTCCTCCCCACTGCTGTCAGACTCCACAATAAAGACTTTTGCAGCTGATCAAACACACAAACCCACACATGTGCAATAAGACTGCTATATGTGCAATTCTTCTTCTGTTGTATTTTTGTATTTTCCTACTCAGTTGTATATAGTATTTGTATTTCTATTTTATTCTATTGTATATATTATTCTATTCTATTTTATTCTATTGTATATAGTATTTTATTTTATTCTATTGTATATATTATTCTATTTTATTTTATTATATTGTATATAGTATTTTATTTTATTCTATTGTATTTTATTGCATTCCAGTGTTTTCTAATTTCTGCTACATAACTTTGCACTTTTGCTGTAACAAAACAAATTTTCCACCTGTGGGACTAATAAAGGTCATCTTATCTTATCTTATCTTATATTGATCTTAATAATACTAAGATTACACACATTTAACCACTGAAAAATTAAAGGTTTTGTTCACTTAAATTAAAACAAACAAACAAACAAACAAAAAAAACTGTGCTACTTTGTGGGGATGAAGCTGTTCGAGTTTGGGGCAATTTCTTTATCAGTGAAAAGTAAAGGGTACAAATTCCATTCACATTCATTGTATTGAGACATTAGTAGAAACATTAGAGACAGAAATGATGTCAAGGCTTATTGCTAACAGAGGAAAGTAAGAAACCACAAAAACGTCTTTACTTTGGTTACATCACCACAAAAATAGTTCATGTCCTTGTTAATGCAACGGGGATAAATCAGAATCTCACATCCACAACAACCTTCATCATACCTTCACGTCAGCGCGGGTCTTATCCGTCACCTCCATGACGAACTCGCAGCGTTTGCCGTTAGGCTGGCTGACCAGGTGGTGCAGGATGTGGAGGTCGACGGTGGCTCCCAGATTGTCGATGTTGGACACGAAGATGTACTCTTTGCCCTGCTCAATCAGCTGATCCAACAGGCCCGAGTTGTAGAAGCTGGCGTAAATGTCGCCGTGACCGGGAGGGTACCAACCCTCTGCGTTTTGCCCCGTCATTCTCAAGTTTGTGGACACGGGAAGGAGAGACTCTTTGTTGATGCGAGGGTACCTTGATGAAGAAAAAGAGTTCACGATTTAGACCAAACTGTGTACAAGTATCAAATAATAAGGAGTACAAGATTCAGAAGGATGTACAAGACACAACACAATGACCCCGTGGTAAGACCGTCAATGTAGATATCTCTAACATCTCGACATGTACATGTGAAATGACCTAAACTGTGGTGCATGCTATGGCGCCATGTATGTGCTACTGGCTTCATGTAATGTTGTTAAAACCTTAAAATCAAATTCCAGCTAACAGCTATCATTTTGACACACTGGAGCAGATCCAGCACATATTGCACACATGCAGGGAGTAGGAAGAGGAGCCTGTAGGGATGGATCTAAAAATAGAAGTATTCTTGGAAGTGTTTCAGAGGTGCACAAAGAAATGTCCTTCAACAGGAGAAAAATCAGAAAAGGTTGACTATATAAAGCACATCCTTTTCTTCTGTTGATGTGATTAAAGTCTATCTCCTTATGTAACTTATAATATGTATGGAAGGAAGAAAACAAGCTTGTTGACTCATTTATCTGTGGAGCTGCAGAGCTGTGAATCTCAGACTGTTAAGCAGACAAACACCACAAAGACAAAACAAAAAAGTGTGAAATCATTTTTGCTCCACATTTGACGCAAATCCTCGGAAACTCTGCACCAAGCCAGCATGCCAAGTGCTATCTAAATGTCTCCTTTTCATATCACTGCCCGGACTTCAAACCGCTCCCTCGACAAGCAAACTTTTTAGCTTTTTCCAAGAAGGCAGAGAAGGCAACACGCCAACGAGTCCAAGCCATGATGGCAGTGTGCATTAAAGTGATCAAAGGGCTTGTTCGAAGGATCTGAGTTTACAAACCTCAAGGTGAGGAGCCCGGTGAACATGAGCCGCCTGTGTTTTTAGCACTTTGAGGAAGCTTATGAGAGCTGGTCAGGTGAGACGAGCTGCAGGGTTTGGGTACCACGGCCCTTTTAATGGAAGATTAATTCTATCTGACTGTTCTGGGAAGATGTTTATGATAAGACTTTCTGATGAACGTTCACACACTTCAAAGGTTTCATGTCATCTTAAAACCAAATCTGGGAACATTTGATTACTTCCACAAAAAATGTTCCTCCTTTCTTGGACATGTGCTGCCTCAGAGGGAAGCGTCTTTCAGGGTACAAAGACATGGACAAGGAAAGAAGTCACTTCATGTATTCAACCATCTCATCTGGGAGTTCGTCCTTTCTGACTTCTCTCCTGAGGGATATGCTGAACGTTTATGGGTTTAACACCCGGAATAAATTTGTTATGTGGCTAAAGAGAAAAAAATGGGAAACCTAACCTGCATTTTTACATCAGCTTGACGACTCCTCTGGTTTCTGGTGCTCAGGCACGATTAAACCAGACATTCAAGAGGTACTCGCGCTGTCTGAAAACTACATCTAACAAATCCAATGTTTACATGACAGCTGATTTTGTCTTCCTGAAGACACTGAAGAAGGAATGATCATGGAAAGAAAAACCTAGAGCATTGTTCAAAGGGACACCCAGTTATTATTTTAAGGCTTAATAGGAGCTTTAGTAAAAAGTAAAGCAAACCATGGACCAACACACACAGTTAAAATCCCTACTGCTTTGGGGAAGTGGACAGATTTCTTTTTTAAGAATTCAGTTTCACTTCAAAGTAAGTGAATTAGATGCCCTATATGGATAAAATAGCTACGCATGCCATGAGTCTCGTGAAACATGGTTTCTGTGCTGATGTTAATGCCAGAGGAGATCTGAAACTCAGTTATTCATTCAGCTGTGACTTTCGCATGTGTGCCATAACTTTACGTGGTCAGCCGCTGAGTTGCTGCTGTTCCTAAACGTGCCCACTTTGCAATAATGCCACTTACAGCACTAACAGTTGATTGTGAAATATCAACGAGGGAAGAAATTTCACAACTGACTTGTAGCAACAAAGGCATCCTGTTACAGCACCACGCTCTGATTCGATGAATTCTTTTAGAACAACCGATATTTCTGAAGACAGCTGTTGTAACTTTATTGCAGTTTATTGTTTGATAACAGCATTTTGGTTATTTTGTAAGTGATTTAAGTGTTAGTCACATGTTTAGTGAGAGCTGTTAATTATAGATTTCATTTTCTGCTAAAGGGGAGCATTTAACAGTTATTTTCATTAGACTGCGTTTCCCAGAATTCTTTGTGGTAGACGAAAGTTACTCTGGGGTTTTTCAGCTAGCAAAGAAAGTTTTCGGGAAGCCATTATATGTTGCTCCGAATGCCGACAAGTTTTTGTTGTACATTTCCCTTTTTGAAGCCTTATATAAAGACTATCGTTTCTACAACTGATGTCCGATCCATTTTTTTGCTAAGTGGATTCGCCACAACAACAGCCTGCATGGCTAGGTGCTTGATCTTATACAGATAGTGCAATGCAACTAAAGGAAAACAGAATTCAAACTGTTTATCACTATTACCAATTTGAGTTTTATTAAACACGAGGAAACCTTATTTAACCTGAAAGTGAAACTCTTGAGGTAAAGAATGTCTTTTTCTGGCTGACACGGGCACCATTAACCTGGCAGGTTTTTCAGTCTCAGGCAAAACCTGAAAGGCAAAACGCTTTGGGGGGGGGACACAGAAACTCCGCACTAAAGGGCCCTACCCAGTTCTGTACCCTGGACCTTCTTGTTGCAGGGCAACAGTGCTAACCATTGATCTAAAATGTGATTTAAAATGTAAAAAAACTAGTGCATGGTGAACGTGGGTACGTTAGTATGCACAGCACATTTCTGAGAATGCATTTTACAAATCTTTAACACAAGTGGCAGAGCAGGCTAGCTGTACATCTCAAGGTATGCATTTAGAGCAAACCTGATTTTCCAGCTCTGTGCAGGAACAGAACCTTCAACCTTCTAGAACGTAATAGTCAAAACGAAACTTTCTTTTTTAGCCATTTACACTCGGCAGTACATACGTCTGTTCTTCCAAATGCATTCATGGAAAGGTGGAGGCAAGGTAAGAAGCAGCAAGACCTCAGCACAGAACAGAGCTGGCATCAGCGCCAGTGAACATGACATGGATTCAGTTAAATACTGTATAAGAAGAGGAACTGGGATAGAGGTGAGCTGCAAACCAGTTCTTATAGGAAGCAGTTACTATATGCGGGCTAACGCACCTTCAGTGAAACCTCGTACCCTAGATGAGGTTTATCAGTTGCATGTGTAGAACAGTATCAGCTGGGCCATCAGCTGATTCCATGCTGGAGTCTATGTATTCTACTCTTTATTTGACATGCAAAGCTTTATTTAAGTGACTATAAGAAGTTGTGGGTTTGTTGGGCATATAAAGCAAACAGTTTTTTCCCTTCATTAAGTGTAACACCAGATAACGCGACTCTGAAGCTGAATTTAATTCTCTTGTTATGAATTACTGTCACGGCCTCGGTCACAGACTCTCCTTTGTTCTCCTGTTGATTGACATTTAAACCATTCAACCACTTTTTCTCTGCTGACATTAAATCCTCCAGCTTCCGTCCCAAAGTGCTTTGTAGTATAACTCCTTGAGGCGCACGAAACATACAAGCTTTAAATAATTCAAGCGAAATGGTAAAAAGCAAGTTCCACTCGCCTGACAAACTGGAGACACCAGGGCGTTAAATATTAAAAGCCTTTTCCATACATTGCATGACACCTCCTGTCTATTCTTGACAGTCTGAGCTCAGAAGCCGGAGCGTCACTCAGGAGTTCATTTTAGGGGAAAATGAGTTCATTCAGGAGATTCAATACTGCTAACTTCTTAAAAGAAATTGAGATTTCGGTGTGTTTGTCTTACACAATTCAATATTCCTTTAATATTTGACAGAAAAATGGACTCTTATTCCCTTTGGCACTGGTTCATATACAGTATATCTAACTGTGTCAGGGAGTGTTTGCTGGGCTCACTGTTACTCAATAGGACATTGTTTTACGATCGTGCTCCCTCACCTGCTTTGGTTAAAGGTGTGTATCTTGACCCGGTGGTGTGTGTACTTCTGCAGGATTTTCTTTGTGTCTTCGTCTGTGTTGAAAGAGTTCATGAGGACCAGGGGGACGTCTGTGTTGTAAGTCTTGTTCAGGTGCTGTAGGGTGAAAAAACAAAGTATATAAATGCATTTATCCATATTTATCCAATAAAGAAAAAAGAGAAGTAGGCAGTAGACTGTCATCAAGTGTTTCTTAACAGTGTAAGGGCTCAACGGTGTTATAATCAGAGATGATGCTAACTGTCAAGGACCATTTCACATAGTAAATATGCCTTTTAATTCAGGAAAATTAAAAGGCAACAAATATTTTTTGGATATTTGGAAAAAATATTTGGAAAACTGGCTGACTGGAGAGCTAATAATGGGTCTGAAGGAGGACTTTTGTGAAGGCAATGAAACACTCAAAGCCTCTTTGCAGAAATTGATGGTCAGGTTGGGCCGTTTACCTCATCAACAACCAAACAACTTTGTGCTCTCGCAAGTAATGTGACCTGATCTGACACAGATGACATTTTAAAAAGGAAACAGACAAATAAATGAAAATCTCTATGCCACACTTCCATTTATGTAAAGTATCCATCAAAACATGCAAACCGGGAGCCACATTTGGTGAGTCTGCCTTGTAGTGAGTGACACTGTTAGACACTTCTGCCACTGCCTTTTAAAGGCACGGTGAGCGTGCACTTGCTGGTACAACCCTCTCTTAGATGCTGTAGATCAGGGGTGCCCAATCCCGGTCCTCGAGAGCTACCGTCCTGCAGCTTTTAGATGCATCCTTGTTCCCACACACCCGAATCAAATGAATGGCTTGTTATCAGGCCTTTGCCAAACATGACGGCATGCTGAAGAGATCAAACCATTCGATTCAGCTGTGTTGGAGTAGGGATGCATCTAAAAGCTGCAGGATAGTAGCTCTTGAGGACTGGGATTGGGCAGCCCTGCTGTAGATGCTTCAGTAGCGACATGACAGTTAACACAGTTTTACAGAAAACTTTATGATCAATCTTTGCACATGTTTGAGGTTCTGATGCATTTGCAAGTTGTCAGAACAGGGGTCACACCAAATGTGAGACAACACCTGGAAGTGGTCAAGAGGTGCACAGAGCAACAGGCTTAAAGGAAAGATCAGCCAATCTTAAAACAGCTTTTCTCTGTGTTTTTAAGTCTGGATTTGAGGAAAGCACTTTGTATTCAAATTACTTTGAATTTAACTGCATATAAAACTTTTTCGCCACTGTGTTTTCAAGTCTGTGTTTAAATAGATCTTCAAGTGTCCTTGTGACATTTGGAATTTGAAAATTCAACATTGCAAAAACATTTGAATTTTCAGATCATCATAAGACAAAAGGAAAACTGGCCCACACGCTAGAGGTGGGAATCACCATACATCCTACGATACAATATTATCACAATACTTAACGCACGATACGATATTATTGCAATTTTTTAAAATATTTTGCGATATTCAGATTCTGTACATAAAGGTAAACTTTATCAATATTCATTTTATCTAATATCAAAGTCTCACACTCAGTCTTTCTCTCATTTCAGTCAGTTTTATTGTTGACAAACTGAACGGTTTGTATTACAGTCTAGTCCAACTTAACTGAATGCAACCATCTGGTACAATTATAGCTATTCTGAACTATGCAATTTATGAAAACTATGCAGCCCATTCAGCAACTGAAGAATTTGAAAGTAAATTAAAACAAAATATAATTTTACATTAAATAAAAAAGTTTTAAACTTAATTAAAATAAAACAAATAAAACAAGCAAGAGGAGTGAAAAAGTAAACTGTCATGTTTATTGCTGCCAAAAAAAAGTTAAACACATTTGGACAGTGAAGGAATGTCAGGATTCTTGCTCAGAAAAAGGATCAACATGCTCTGAAGTCAGAGCAAAAACCTTTTTGTAACAAAATATTGATTTCTGCTGTCCCTGTATCGATACATTATTAGCAAACAAAATATCACGATACTACACAGTATCGATTTTTTCCCCCACCTCTACCACACGCCTTAGTTTTCAACCAATAACTCTGTACCTTGACTGTGCGATTTGAATGAATTCAAAGGATGAGACGCAGGCTGTGAATGAGTGGGGCCAAGATGATGTGAGGAATCAAATTTACTGCCTGTGACAGTTACAACGAATGAGTGGGCTTTTGTAAGCTAAAGTATGAACGTCATATTTCCATTTATTAACCAGGATGGGTGTTGGCTGGTCATGAACTTTACACAGCTTGTAACCCACACAGATGTCTTGTTTCTGAGTTGTATAGATGGGTAAACTCCCTGTGTTTAACTTTGATACACCTTTAAATGTTACAATGATACATTAAATACACCTTTAAATGAAGTGCCCTTCCTACTTATCACACACAAAGTGATTTTCTTTTCAGTATTTTGTCAGTGGGTTCTGTTTCTAATTAATTAACCATCTATACATTTATAAAAATCTTCAGGAAAATGAATTGAAATTGATTTAACAGCTGGGTACAACAGTATTTTCATTAAACTCATCCCAATCTTTTAATTTAACTTTTTCTTTATATGCAGTGGTTTATGCAAAGGTTAAATTACATCCTGGTTTTTATCAACACTGTCTGGAACCGGATTTCTGTGAGCAAATAATAAATCTCCACTTATGTGTTTAGTGTGGCACATATCAGGTTAATCTGAAAATGATTTAGTGAATTCCTCCATCTACCTTATGCTTTAAATAGCCACAAATAAATAAATAAATATATATATATATATATATATATATATATATATATATATATATATATATATATATATATATATATATATATATATATATATATATATATATATATATATATATATATATATATATATATATATATATATATATATATATATATATATATATATATTTATTTATTTTTTAAATCCATCACTTTTTATCTGACCAACAGGCCAAGAAAGGAATTAGATAAGTAACTTTGCTTATGAACAAAGATAAACCATCTGCTCCATAATGATCATTTCTCCTGATTGTTTTTCGGTTATACGTCAAAAAGACTACATACAAGTTAAGACCTCTGTGGCCCTTGTTTGGAAACATGTATTAGACACAGTCTCCATTGAATCCTCAAAGCAAAAGAGATTGTGGTTGTCCTGCACCCCTCCCCAGAGGGACAATCAACACTAGAAATATGAACCATATGAGCCTAGCGTTGTGGTACAAGCAGTGAGATTCTGTTGTTACTGTAGCAAAGAAGCTTTTCTTGACTAAATGTAGCCACAACTTTTATGGGTTTTGTTCAGTACTTGCATGAGATGAGCACATGAGCTGGTATTTCTAAAGCCCTTTTCCACTCTCAGTGAGCACTCAAACCAATTCGACTACAAGCCACGTTTACAGTCATGTAATGCTTTATTCTGCACACAATAAGCACTTTTTGAATCAATCCCACTCTGGCAAGAACCTCAAGTTTCCCTTGATACATCCATCAAAGGAAGCTTCGATGTTTTGACTGCAGGAGCCAGAAATCAATTAGTGGATGACCCGCTCTACTTCCAGAGCTGCTGTAGATATGCTGATCGTGTGTGTGTCTGTTAACAAAGCCCTAATTGTTGTGAAACTGCATTATTAGAACCTTTATTTTACCAGGACGTCTTCTACAAGAGAGACCTGACCCAGGCAGTAACTTTACAGGTTTTCCCTCTTTCACACATCTTTAACTGAACTTGCTAACTTAACAAATCTGCTCTTGAGGGAGGCACTCAGGTGAAAGCTGTAAATCTTCAGCAGCCAGGCGGCGCCTGAGTCGGAGCTTTGTCCGACCTTGTTACGTCCGCTCTCAGTGAGAGGGTACATGCTTCAGCTCTAAATTAAACATGCATGATTCAGCGGGATGGCTGAGAGGTGTGTTCTCCTGCAGGAGGGCCTGGTTAAGGGGGTCTGTGTGTGCGTGTGTGTGGGGGGTATCCATTTTTCCCCCTTTCTCAATAGGTCGATTCAGTCAGCATGTAATCTGACCAGACTGAGCAGAAAATGGAGAGCAGTGCCTCTGACACAGAGAGCAGTGTGCTGGGAGAAGAGGAGTGTCCCCGGAGGCTGTTATGAAACACTGAAACACTCCGGTAACGTACAGCTCCCAATTAAACTGAGTTATACAACACTATGAAAGACTTTAATATTACTCACAGTAGATTCCCTTACAATGGTCACAACTAACGCAAACCTCGTTTAGAAAATAACTTTTCTTCCTACATCCCCCTGAAAGGCCGCTTGAACATGTGGTTTACTGTTTATTGAGATTAACACAAACGAACTGAACGATTAAGTGCTGCAGAAATAATGCAGGATCGGATCCAAATAATCACACCAACTCCTCTCCTCCAGCACACAGACATCTCTGTTTCCCGGCCAGTCGCCAGCACTGGCCGGCACCCTGAGATTTCACACTGAACCCCTTTCAGAAGCCCCTCAGCTCTGGTTCACAGAAGCACATGGCTGCATGAAGCCAGGCTTGTCTCTGGAGGATGATACGCATGCCGTGTAAGACTGGAAAAAGGCAGAGGTAAATCCAAACCCACCCCCGTGAATCATCTGGGTTTTTTGCCGTGCTCTATAGTAAAGTAAGAAACATCGAGACAACACAAACCCTCAATACACAGAGAAAATGTTTGTATTACATCAGGCTACACATCACTTCCTACTCTGTCTACTCTGATGTCTGAGCCACATCATGAGTGCTGGTGTGGCTGCAGACCAGAAGGTAACACCCAGCTGTTCCCAAATCTGTGCCACACTAACAATTTAATATGAAAGAAGGAGCTCTCAGTAATTATCCACACTGATGGACTGAATCTGCAACTTTAGTAAGAAAGTTTTAAAAAGTTGTCAAAAGTGTTCCTTCTGCCTCAACTGAACCACCATTTAATACCAAATTACATTTCTATGAATAGGTTCTTGTGCCTGAAAGTCACAACTGAGGTTTGATTTCAGGCTTTTCAGGAATACACATTGTTGCAACACTATTGTTATCGGCGTCAGGGCTGCCTTACTACAATGAGGGGCGGTCCTAGTAGATTTTCACTTTACAAAATAATAATTAAAATTGAACAAAATTTAACAAAAATCATCACTTTAAAATTTTACTAGCTGTTAGTGGGAATTATTATCATCTTCTTCATCTTATTTAAATGTTGATAATTCAGTAATCTCAGTATTTTACGTGCTTCTGCACAGCAAACAATGGACAACCGTACCCTCAAACACACAATAATAACATGGACTGAACCACCACTCACAACCACTAGCACTTTATATACCTCTGTAGAAATTATCCACATATCTCACTTATCTTAACTGCACTACTGTATAGCTCTGTGTAAATAATCATTCTGTACATACGATAATTTTTAATCCTACAACTGTTTATAACTTGCATAGTTCACATTTCTGTATAACTGTATATCTCAGATTTCTGTATAGTTTTTTTATTTCATATTTATAGCCTGTTCATAGCCTGTACTCACTACAGCCTGTACATACTTATAGTTATAGAATATTCATAACATACTTCATACCATGTACATTATAACATACCATAATAGACCCATTTCTGTAACCTACTTACATATCTATATTATTGCTAACATATATTGTAATATATCTATATCACTAAAGCACTTCTAGATGGATGCAAACTGCATTTCGTTGCCCTGTACCTGTGCATGTGCAATGACAATAAAGTTGAATTCTATTCTAATTCTATTCTAAACAAACAAATGAAATATTGCACATCCACAGGGAAAATGTTAGTTAGTTCTTATTGTAAGACAACCTTAGTCTGCTATCACTTTACTGTTAAATGGTATTACATTGGCAATTAGCCTACATGCAATCCGTTTGTGAGGTAGTGTGGCTTTGTTGCTTGTGGGATATAAAAACACGTCTCACAAAATTTCTTTCAATCAAGGCTTTTAGAGTGGAGCTTTTCTACCTCTATCTGCTGCACTGTGAGGTCCAGGAAGGTGTTCTCGTTACGGACGCTGATCAGGCTCTTGGGGCCCTTACATCCCATGCTGGTACCCAGGCCTCCATTCAGCTTCACCACCACCAGTTTGTTCAAGCTGTTGGCCACATTGTCCGGCAAGCCTCGAGCGGCAATCTTATCATACGGCTGAATCTGGAGGAGAGAAAGGAGATGGCTGCGGGTCAGGAAAAAAAGCAAACAAACAAAAATAAAGCAAATAAATTCTTTTAATTCTGAAAGTGCATCCAAATGCACAGCCTCTGCATCTTCTCACAGATCACCTGTGACTGACCAACCTTTCTCGTTCTTTTACATTTTTCGGTTTTTGCAAGCAAACTGATAGTCTTAAGTTCTTTACAAAAGCAAAACAGAGACATTAACAGCTTTGAGCGTGGGCGGACTAATTACCAGCTGAGCAATGAAACGGGCTGACGTGATATGGAAATGTGAAAATGTCAGAAATTGTTAACTTGATCTGCAGCAAACTGCTTTTGGGAAAAGTGCATACAATACAAACAGACATTCTGCAACTGCTTCTCGAGCGAATGGTGCAGAAAATAGTCATTAACAAAGCTTGATACACAACACAGCAAGTTTATACATACAGTACACAGCAGTTCTGTTGATTTATTGGAGTATGGTGTGTAAATGTACATTAGAGGATCAGCAATGCAGCTCTCACATCGGCGTTTCTACCCAACTGCTGTCGCCCACAGATGATGATTATATAAATATATTGTGTCAGCTAGGAACATGTAAACCTGCAGTTCACCCCTTTTCCCACCATTATTTCTTCTCAACTTTAATCAAGAAGCTAAATTTTAACCATATGTCGTGATATTTTGCAATGTTCCAATGCGATCGATCCCGTCTGTGCTTAAGTCGTGTTCTGTGCAGTTTTATCATGCGATTAATGCGTCAGCACTGATAAGGCCGGATGTCATCCTGCCTGCTCTTCCTGTTAAAATAACAGAGTAGCTGATCAGTGATAGTGGACAAACAGCAGACCTCCTGCTGGAAACGGTCTCTCTGCTGTTTATCCCCTTTGCTCGCCACACACAGAGGATGAGGTTACAAAACACAACACACAAAAATGATGCAGCTGCTGCCCGCTCTCCGTCCTTCACAGAGACGGGCATCGTAAAGGACAAATGGATGGCTAGAGGCGGTAAAATGTGTTTACTGACTTGCATTAAAGGAATGGAGATGATTATTGTGCATAACAGCGCAGACAGATGAAATCCCTGCAAGTATTGGGTATCAAAAAAGTCCAGGAGTGAAGGAAGAGAGGCTGTTGACGTGAGGTTATTTACAACGAGTGAAATGTTTTCAGCCGATTTCCCCGTCCTATCCCTGTCCCCCCGGAGGGAAATGTCTCCCACACGCTGATGTTCATTTCCCTTTCTGGAGAAAACAGACGGGGGTTACTTTTACTTTTGACTCCTGCGTGTGTGTTGATTCCAGCTACAGCCAGGCAAGTTAAAACCCCATTTGTTGACCAGGGAACATCTCACTGACCACTGACTGAGAAATGTGCTGAATTTGCTCTTCACCATTTCCTCTAACTGAAAAGCTGCTGTCAGAGGTGAACACCTAAAAGAAATCTGCAGAGTATTATATCGACCGCAACGAGCCCACTGTTCGATTACAATTATGAGGGCGTCAGCAGGATTTGTCATGTTACACAGTTAAATTATGGTTTTCACGAGTCGAAGGAGAAAGACATTTTCTCACTACACTGAGATTACTAAGCACAGTGGAAGCGCAACACTACTGTCACTAGGAGACAATATTAGGAGACAAACACTGGAAATATTTTTGTGGGGACAATCACTCGTCTTCCTTTTAGAAAAGGTTCAAAGAAAACAATTCAAACATCCCCGGACATGAAATTACTTTCAGCTGTTACTGAGTCAGAGTTGTGCATTTTCCCATCAAGTCGTTTAAACATTTGTATTTTTCCATTCGCCCATCATTCAAAGTTTCTCTTTTTTTTATACAAATGAAAACTCACCACTGCCATTTATGCATAAAGATATTCAAGATGTTCCAAGCCACAAACATCTTCTACAGAAAACAAACCTCGGGATCACAACAATGCACGAAATAATCCGCAACCTCATCTCATCTTTTGCAAACCGCACGCACACAAAACAATATGACCTCTTACAGCTCCAATGCTGTGTGGAGCACAGCACTGAGTCTGACTTTTTTTTATCCAGCATTTTTATTACCGTCAGCAAATAATCTTGAAGATGAGATTTAAACGCTCAGCCCAAGGGGGGTAAGCGGTGCAAAGTTCACAAGTTTGTCCTTGTAGAAATGCTGAAAATGTTTCATACGTGTGCATGTCCATGCTGGGAAGAGACTCAAGGGGTAACAATGAAGGTGACAACCAGTCTATTTAGTTTATTCTTGAAAAAGAAAAGAGAAAAGAAAAGAGAAAAAAGAAAAGAAAAGAAAAGAGAAAAGAAGAAAAGAAAAGAAAAGAAAAGAAAAGAAAAAGAGAAAAAAGAAAAGAAAAGAAAAGAAAAGAAAAGAAAAAGAGAAAAAAGAAAAGAAAAGAAAAGAGAAAAAAGAAAAGAAAAGAAAAGAAAAGAAAAGAAAAAAGAAAAGAAAAGAAAAAAGAAAAAAGAAACTTCCACAATTGTGTTGTTTTGTTTCTGGATGACTTGTCTCTCTGTCATGTTTTTGCAAGTCCAGCATGTCTGAAGCGCTAATAATCACACCTCCAGGTTGGAGTGAACAGAAGTTAGCTAACCAGCACTGAAGAAGAAGATTTAATTCACTAAACTGCCACATTAATAAAGCTAAATAATAATGATCTACACTTAGATACATTTATATGTAATAGATGACTTTCTTGCAATATATTGAGTATTGCAGTAATTCAAGTGCTTCCTTTGGCTGTAGTTTTTAGGAAACGTTAGCTAACCATGTGCCCTCTTATTTCAGTTCCTCTCTGTCTCGTATGCATATATCATCTCCACAGTCTCATTACAGTCTGTCACTGTCACGACTTTGATTTCATTTTATGTTCTCCGTTTCCAATTCTTGCCTCATCACTTTTCTCTCCCAAACCTTATCATCTCTCTGTCTCCGTCTTTCTTTATGGAAGCCTTATCTTTCTGTGAAGCCACATCCTTTTGCTCCTTATTCCTATTTTCCTGCCCTACTCTCCCATCTTTAATCTTCTCTCTCTGTGTCTGCAGCTTCTGAGATTGTTAAGGACAAAAAAGAAGAAGAAGGAAAAAGCAGCTAAGAACTAAAGTAACATCATCATTTACTTATCGTGTATAAAAACATATCACACAGAGACAAACCAAACTGGCTTATCCTGTGCTACTTCTATAAGAAAAGTATTTCTTAAGAAGAAGCCAAACATTTTTACTTTGTTTGTTTAGCTTGCAGAGTGGCGTAACAGCTGACAGTGAGAAACAGAGTCTGTGGTAAGAAAGATCAGGTTGTGTTCTTTGAGCTACTGTACCGAAAAACACTTTCCAGAGTTCTGTTTATTCCATTTATTTTGTGACACCTGATGAACATGAAAGCACGCATGAAACTACTGGAATTTTAAAAATGTTATAGAAAAATCACTGTTTAAACACAGCTCATGAGTAGTAACCAATGTTTTAATAAATCCTTTGCAAGGTTTTGTTAATCTATTTATATATGGTTCATAAGCTAATAATAAATGGATAATAAAATTCCTGCACAAGATAAGTGCTCCAACTGTCCAACCAGTCAAAGATACTTTTTTTTTTTGGCTACCAAAAAGTGGTGATAATCAGAGTGATCTGCAATAGTTTGCATCAAAAATGCCATGCCTCCACACATCTTCTCCTATCCAATTCAGGGACATATTGGAGGCTGGAGCATAGGGCAGGCTGCTAGTCCGATGCTGGGCTAACACAAAGAGACAGACAGCCATTCAGGCACAGCTTTACATCTACAGCCAATTCATCAGACATCTTTGTCTTTGGACTGCATAAGCAAGCTGGAGAGAACGTGCAAACTCCACAAATAGTTTCATACTCAAGAAATCAGCATCAACACGGCACTAATCACTGCACCACCACGCTGCCCACCCATTAAAAATACATTAAAATAATATCAGATTCAAATGTGACTGAATCTGTTTGACTATACTTTTACTTTGGCGTGCAACAGTCGTTTCACGCAGGAAGTGAGCAACTTCTGAGATGCAGTTTGGGTAAATTATTTCATAACTTATGGCACAGATATGTGTGGGTGTACAACTATGCACTCTTTAAAATGAGTGCAGAGCTCCGTAACCTCAAAATGAGAGGAAACAACAGGAAGAGATTACTGTGGGTCGTTAATCCAACTATAAAGACAAAAAACAATATACCAATAATCCAATAATAACCAATAATACTAATCCTCTAAAACCCACCCTCAAATTAACAATCCAACAGAGGAATGATAGGACGGTTGACTTTTGAGAAGATTTCCTAACCTTCCTTCCTAGTTTAATAACAGTTTATGACTGATCTGTAAAACAGCAGTTAATAATTCACAAAACACTAAAAAAAAATCATAAGTTACTACTTACAGCGCACTCAAAGAGTGGTACAGAAAGTAGAAGGAAGCTATAAATACTACGTTTTCCAGGGTGTTTTTGTCAAACGCTAATTAGTTTTATTCACACTGAAAATGTATCATTATTTAAAATGAACTCAGCTTGTGTCCACAAGTACAGATTTCAAAGAAATTACAAGGAAAAAGCAGGTGACAGGCGTGAACCTATGACGCACAAGAAAGTCTATAAAGGAAACACTTGGGAAGCTTCAGTAACCAATTCTTTTGTTACACCTGAGTGACTCGCTCTGAAATTCATTCAAACTAATTCGGTGGAACAGGACAAGTGACTTTGCACGATTATGCGTGTCAGTCAAACACAAGAAATGAGGAAAAAAACTGTAGAAATAAACTGCAACACATTGACAAACTTTACCACAAACTTCACAAACAAAGCTCACATGAGAAACTGACACATGGCTTTCATAGCCGTGACGGACTGCAATGTTAGGAATGCACACGTGTACGCTTCATGAGTCTCTTTAGCTATTTAAGCTGTGAGGCAGCTAATTTAAGCAAGCTGGTGTCGATGTGGTGTAAATGAAAACAATCTGCACAAAATATTTTAGCTCTCCAAATCTGGCGAGTACGAGGAGTACAAAGGTGTGGTAGGAGAGCGGGGTGTGACACAGAGCGCGGATGTTGTGGTTTCCCGGTAAAGGGTGTAATCATTAGCTATGGTTACGTTCAAGACATGTGGCTCTCCATTTTTACAGGTTAAACTAGATGGCCGCAGCGACACTTAAAAACAGAGACCTTCAATTTCTATACAAACTAGTGTTTATTATTAGTTTTGTAAATGGCTTAAGGTAATAAAGAAATAAATAAAACAAATCACATAATAGGACAAGCACATACTTACATGCAATTCTTCAGATGCTCATTGCTGCATCATAACCACTATTACTGAGAATATTTATTGCTCTTTGCACCCTTGCCTGCACACAACTATGTTTTTATGCCTTAGTGACATCTTAACAGCTAAAGGTACTTTTCACTGTTCCCTTTATTTCCCCAAGGGATTGTCGCAGTGGATCTGCATATTTGAGTTGGCAAATTTCATACCGGATGCCCTTCCCGCCTATATTATCCGGGCTTGGTGACAGTGTTGTCCCCAAAAGTGATGCCCAATGTTTGCATTTACTTTTAACTTCCAGTATTCTTGTTTGGTAAATACACAGTAGACGACAGGACTTACAAAAAGGTTATAGAATAAAAAAAACGAGCTGTTGTGCAAATATGCTTATAGCTAAATTATAAAGCAATCAAACCTTTTTTTGCCTAAACACATTTATAGAGCTGCTATGCTATGTTTTGCAATTTTTCCTGCCCTCTTGGCCAGAACTCAGAAATGACCTATAATCTTTTCTGACAGATTATAGGTCAACAAGTCATTTACCAAAGTTCAAATACCAGTAATCCTTTTTTGGCACAACACCAGCACCAGAACACTAGATTGTGACACCCTGCTAGGCTAAATGTGTCAAATTGAGGTGAACACGTTGCTGCTGACATTGATGCTTTTGTAAATGAGCATCTAATCCAACTAATTCATCATTTAAATTTTCTTTTTTCTTCCCCTGTGTTTCACAAGGTCTGATGTTTTGCCTTAACATGTTTGTGCAATCTCATCTTACAGCTCAACAATTCATTACTGCAGTTTTCATTTCTGTTATTAGTCAGACTTTCCACTCCATCAAAAGAGAAAGAGAGAGATTAACTTCCACAGAGTTTCTCCAAAGAGAACGCAGACTGAAAGCCAACTCTCACACTCATCTGATTCTGCAGATCCATTTGCTCACTGGCTGCACTCAGGCGCTGCTCCTAACTGCTCAACAACAGCTCAACGAAAATGGAGTGTTTATATTTCAAAGATCCTCCTTTTGAGATTAAACTAAACTTCAATCTTGCACTATTAAGTTAACACAAAAACATGCAGCACTGGGGAAACTGGAGGGGAGCACTAAAGGCATCCATCGAAGCTCTACAAAGTGGGCTTTTTTTTTGGTGAAAGAGAAACAACCTCTAGACACCCTGACAGTTTCACACTTTGACTATGTAAAGTGACTGGTGCACACTAGCGCCATGATGACGTCCTCTGGCTGGTGTGGTTGGTTTGTTTGGTTTCCTGCTAAGACGACAGTGTAGAGTTAGAGGTGTAAATGCTAACAAAAATTAACAGCTATTTTAAAGTCCCCTGTTAAAACGATATGTGCTCAATAAAGGGCACTAGGTATAGTTAGATAGAAATTACCCATGTCATTGATCACAGAGTGGTAGAAAAGAGAAGCTGGTCAACTTCATCTGTAGTTTTATCCACAGTAGAAAGAGGCTGACTACTGCAATCCACGAGGGGGCCTTCAGGATACAAACAAACAGCTCAGAAATGTGGGTGTTATCCTTGTAAAGTCTACAGTGGTCCATTAACATTTCTTTAGAATCATTCTAATAAGATAACCCTGTGTCTAAAAATGTTAACAGTCACCAAGATTACATTATAATGGATCTTACTGTAATGGCTTTACTGTAATGGAATAAAGTAAAGCCAGGAGTACTGCACTGGTGTTCGTTTGCAGAAAGAAGGATTACAAACAGACAAGCAAACTATGGAGGTGCACTTATAGATTGTATAAAACAGACGTAGACACTGGCACACACTGGGATGACATAGCTCTGCTTTCGCACAACTTGATGCTAACAAACACCCGATCACAAGTAGGCCCCAACATCCAATATGATGGACAATAAGACAATTATAAGAATCAATGTAACCAGTGCCGAGTCAGTCATACTTGGACCTGGAATAGTGAAGTCATCATTACCAAGCACAGTGGTCCAGATTTAGATGTCAAAGCATGGGATCAAGAGAAGAACAGTCTTTCTACAGCTCAAGAACTGCTGGAGGTCCCGAGTGCCGTTACAAAGAAGAAAAATCTGACTTTTCAGTTTCAACAGTAAGGCTTTGACGTCATTTGTGGATGACACATAGAAGAGAACAAAGACTATCCTTAAAGTGTAGAAAGACGAAACCCCACTAAGAAAATGTGTGGTACTTGGAGCTAGCTAGAGGCAAAGGCACAGCACAAAGGACTCTAAAGGTCTTGTGTTGCTGGCCCATTAAGGGTTAATGAAAGGAAAAATGATTCAGGTTTCCACCATGTTAGTTTTTTGAACACAAAGTCACTACGCTTTTTAAGACAAGAGGGGGAACAACAAACCAACCAAGCACACACACACAAAAAAAAAATTACTGGTTGATCCGTATATTTTACAGTGTCCCCCGGTGCTAGCTGACAACACCTAAGCACTTTCTATGCAGCAGCCTGCAAGCGTACAGAGAAGTTTAGCAAGAAAAGGAAACCTATTCTGTGTAATTGTGTAATCTGAACCCACCCACTTTGAATTTTGGTCACTCAATCATCCAAAAAAATGGCCTCTGTTTACAGACTTGGATTATTCTATACATTCATTTTGTGTTTTGTGTGTGGTGTTCATTTCATTGTTGAGTAAATATGTTTCTAAAATGATGTGATATTCCATATATCATTCCTTCTACTTCTATATGTTGTCAGTATAAACAATGGCAGTAAGAAACAGTTTTAAATAGCTCTGAATAACATTATTATCACTTTGACCTTGAGTCCAATCTATCTGACCTTGAATGTGTGTGCGTGTGGTCAAATGTGACATGACATTTCCAATCCTTATATAGAACTTTCTATATGTTGACGATACACGCCACATCTGTAAGAATCACAGGTTTTAAGTCACAAGGTTTACTGTCAATTTTATGCAAATTAATCATTATGTGGACCTTGAACACATTAGTGGATGCAAGTCAAATTTGAATGGATTATTAAGATGCTTCCACTCTACGCCCCTACAAGGTTCTATCAAAATTCACTCAAAACCTTTCGAGCCATCCTGTTTACAGACAGAGTGACACACATGCAAAAGCTACCAAAAACATGACCTCCTTGGTGGAGGTGAAAATAATAGCTGATGAGAACCACACATCTGTTTTCTCTCTCTTTGTTGACTCTAACAAAGGTTTTCATTGGTGCAGGAACTCCTTAGTTCATTGTAAATCTTGAGGCAAGCTGAATTTCTAGTTTGTCCAGAGTGTAAAAGTAATTTTCTAAGCGGAGCATTTTTAGGCAAACAAACTAATACAATCGTCTATTCTTGCCATTGTTATAAAGAGCTCCAAAGCAAGCTCATCCAACAGCTCTGAAGCTGCTGAGTAATGTTAGTCACACATCAGACAGATTCTTGAAGCACTAAAACAAACTTTATTACCGACTGTGTTAGGCGTTGTTAGGAAAACGTCGCTGTGCAGAAATATAAATGCAGGTTTCACGACAGGTTTAACGACACCAACGCGCTGGTATTAAAACTTGCGAAACACCAACTGTTTAAATGGTTTTTCCCCCACAATCACAGTGAATGACGAATATCTGGGATTGAAATGAGCGATGCTTTCACAAGTTGAAAAGAAGAACTTATCACTGCAATCTTTTGGTGTCACTTAATCTCACAAATAGTGAATTCATCACCAAAATCGTATTTCCTCATTTCACTTGTACTTTCAGTGGTAAGGGTAAAATCAAATCGAATCCGACAACCCACCGATTACAAGTTATTTTATTCTGTATTCAATATCAGCTACTTTTTAAATATATGACATATCTACCATTGCTGTGGGGTCGAATGCCCCCTTCTGCAAGGAAAATAGATGCTTTAATATTTTAAACAAAGACAAATCCAGAGTCGACACAGACAAACATACAATTAACCGCTAAAACCAAAAAAAGAAGACTTACAGAGTCTTCTGGAGGTCGCTGTATCTTGATCCACTCCACTGATGGTCCCTTCACCTGCAGAAATCTATGGAAGAGATTCTTGAAGCCCCCAAAGTCTTTCTTGGATACCTGAAAAACAAAGATGTTATCTTAACCTCCTAAGACCCGAGCTCTTCCACGACATGCATTTTTAATTTCTCTTTGATATTTGGGCACATTGGGGCCCGATGAATGTAAAAACAAAGAATTACCAGATTTTTTTTTTTACCTTATTTTTGTTTTTAAGAAAAATAAGAGCCACATGAGGATATTCGTTTAAAATTTTGATAGAACAGTAGCAGTATAATGTCCTCGTAAGTGGATATCAGGCCCTTGTAGAGCAAAATTGAGTATTTTGGTCTAAATAACCCAAAATGTGATGTCCACATATGTGGACGCCAGGTCCTAGGAGGTTAAACTAAGGCTGAGGTTTGCAAAGTCAATATGAAGTGGTTTCTAGAAAGACATGAAAATGTTGAAAATCACCTCTGAAATTGCCTCAGTTATTTCAGAGTATTATCGTTTTGAGGGCAGAAGAGAAGCTGCACGCCTTGGGAAAATGGTTTGACTAAAACCACTATACTTAATTTTACAGGCATTTTACGGTTTCTTTAAATGGGGCTGGTGTCTTGAATTTAAAAACTTCCATTCATCAAAGTCATACTGGAAAGCTTTAAATATAAAAGATGAGTTTGAGAATTCGCGATACAACATTGTAGACGTCTGTATTGCAATTTCGGTCTCAGTTTCATGGATTGTTACACACATTAAGCAGTGTGCTTCAAAGGCCCCATACCTCTCATATAAAAAGGATCATTATTGTTCTATGCAAATTTATGGGCGTGAACTTCATTTAAAAAGTGTTTATTTCTTTCCTGTGGGTGATTTAGCATATTCTTTTAGCACAACAGTATAGTGCAAAACTGCAGCAAAGGACCTTTTTTAGATTTCCACATTTGAAGCCTTAATCTGTATTTGTTTTAATCATATAGTTATTATATTTTTAACAAAATAGCCAAGGTCCCGAAAAATATTTAAACACCCTTTTTTGTCCTGAATACACATTAATTGTTTTACTTGAAGGTTTGATACAATTTGTCTGGTCCACTGTGACTATATGAAATTTGTTTTGAACTTTTCTTCAGAAACTATTTTATACACAACTTTAACAGATGTGCACACAAACAGATGAAACAGCATCTGGACATCAAAGACAAGAATCATGTATTTATACATTCTAAACTTCACCAGCCAGTGGGAATAATAACAAAGTGTATCTTATTTTAAAAAGTGAAATCTACAGTATAATTGCTTCATTTCAGCCACACATAGCTGGTTGGATTTATTGAAATTAAATTGACATTTGTTTGCTTTTACACAAAATATTTGGATTTGTACAGTCCAGACTTTGTCACGTGCCACGTAGCTTTGTGCTTTTTCATCTTTTAATTTAAAAAAAAGGAAAAGAAAAGGAAAAGTCCCATTTATGGGTGATGAAAAAAAGTCAAACACCCAATGTGGAGCAAATAACAGTTTAGGTGGCCGTCACTGTCTCGACTTTCACACTGGTATCCAATTACACTGGAGACCTTCAAAGTTCAATGAGTAACCCATTGTGTGTGTATGCGTGCACATGGCGTTTTATACGTATAAGTTACAGCAAGTACAAAAGCGATTCCTGTTAATATATTTGAAAGTGTGTGGGAATTACCGCTCACACCTGCATGTGACCGACTTCTCACCTCTTTACTCTGAGTGTTTTAGTCCCTGATTGCTTGCAGTTAAACAAGGTTTGGTTAATGCCTGAAAGAGTTTACTGCTAAACACTGTGCGTTTATTTCCAGTTTTGTCCCATGTTTTATGCTAGTTTAAAACCAAAGAAATCACACAGAGGAAAGACGAGTCTGTAGAGTGTTAATGCTGCCATTTTAATTTGGATTTTAGTCTTACATTGGTGCTGTGGGCTGAAAAGAGCTCACTCGGGTTCATTTAGGGCTACTGAGAAAATCTGCCTTGTCTCTTAGGGCCTGCACCCCTCTGCTGACGCACTATGTCTGAATAAAACCAGACAAAAATGGGCGAATGTTGCTTAAGAAGTTTGGCTGCTAAAGTGTTATGAGATATGTAGGTGGAACCCTTTTTGGCAGTGTGCTCCAGTATGTGTCACTTTTTGTGTTTTCCCAGCATTGTGACCCCACCACCCTCTGAATCACAACCAGATGGTCAGAGAGGGAGGGAGAAAGACAGCGAAGCAGACAGTTGGTTTACCTCTCGCTCAGCCCCTGTGGTGGTGTCCAGCAGCTTCTCCAGCTCATCGTGCATGGAGCTCTCCAGTTGCTGCCGCATCATTTCCTGGAACTGAGCCATCCCTCCGTTAGCCACACCTTTACTCAGACCTAAGCACGAAAGACGGCGAGATACGGAGTGAGACGGGGGACAGTTTTAACGTCTTTGATTCGTATCATATGCTCAATCCTCAGAGTGAAACATTTCTCGATTTTTTTGCTGATTTTATTCATTGTTTATTTTTGTGTGTGATAAAATTACGTCTGATTACGCAACATAGAAACATAAATTCCTGTAAGGTTTTTCCTGGCTCTAAAACTTTAACCCACTTTAAAAGAAAAAAAATAAGGCTGAATATATTATTTCAGTTCTTACCCCTTTTGTAGCCAGCTAAAAACTCCACCTTAATGTGCAGAAAAGATAAGTCCATCTAAAGCGTAACTGGCCAATCAAATCAAGAGGTTGAATGCTCTTTGACCCTGATTCTGTTTATAGTGTTTAATGGACAGAATTTCTACATGTAGCCAGACGACTTCCATTTTGGTGGTAGCTACAGTATGAAGATGTAAGCCTGCAAGCACTGCATAGCACCCACAGACCACCAATGGGTGCTTGAGAAGTCCATATTAAGGATATCGCCTCTCTCTGACATCATACAGATACAACAGTAAAAGAAAAAAATAGTCTGAAGTGTTAAAGCACTTATAGCTTTTAACTCACTTGCACATAAACTCAGGTTTGTAAAGTTACATCTGAACAAATCACAAGACTTCTGGAACGATGTCCTTTCAGAGGATGATGCCAAAGTGGAAATGTCTGGACATAATGCGCAGCCCCACTTTTGCTAAAATGCACAACTTGCCTCCATATAAACACCTCATACCAACTGCGAAGCACAGGGGGTGATGAATTGGGCTTGTTTCGCACTGAGGATCTCTATAGCACATGGACACCTTGTGTTCCTTGAATCGTCAATGAATTCAACCAGACTGAAATGCTGTGGCAGAAACTTCACGGAGCTTTACATAAACATATGCCCACAAACCTAAAAAAACCTAAAATACAACCACAATGAGTGAGAATATGAGAATCTGATAAAGTCATAAAAAATTTACTTCAACTTATTGTGGCTAAAGATGTAAGCTACTGAATAATGAGGGGTACTTTTTCCCTCCCACAGGATCTCCCAGTCCTGTGAAAACTTTTTTTCACATGACAAATGTGACAGAAAATAAATAAAAACCAAACAACGAGAATTTGTTGCTTTGTTATTATTATTATTATTATTATTTATTTATTTTTTTTTACTTGCAGTCATTTTAGACCAAACGATTTTATCCTCAGTTTAATCAACAGCAGCCCTGATCTCAATGGAAACACCTGAGTGACTGATGTACAAAGAAGTAAACACAGGCTCTTGTATCATTATTGTAGCATGAGCACACTCCAGTCTTTGAGTCAACAGCCATCTGCGCCGTATGATAAAAGCAATGACATTTAAGAGGAGAGCTGTCATGCTTCTAGTTAGACTTGACGTAAAAGGGTTGAGGTATACTTAAAGAGTCACTGTAGCACCCGTTATTCCAAGCAGTGACACCCTCGTGATTATGTTAGCTTGTGTCTAGCAATCTGTTCCATAGATAAGTAAACAATACTAAAAAACGAAACCTTGGACTGTGAGAGGTATTTGAGAGTCTCAAAGCGGAGTTTTAATGTAACTTCCTTGCATCACAGGAAAAAATTGACAGCTAGGTGATTACATCTAAAGTTACAGCAGATCACTGTAATTCAGAAAAGGAAAATATAGCTTTTAAATAGTTATGAAAACAGTTTTTTAACAGCAACATGCCCAACACAGGTTCTATGTTGTTGGCATCTTAAATCAACTTAATCTATGGCTAATTTATCTCTAAAATGTCAGTTTATGTTGTATATGTTAAGAAATGATTATCAAATATCAGTCCATCTGTTAACATCGAGCATAAGGTAAACAATAGCTCTGCATGTGCCAACAAAACCATTAAACACTGACCAGTTAAAAAGCTTTGATTAAATAAAAAAAGACAAGGCAATTATACCTGCTAGCACAGCAATTTTCATCCTAATTGTTGTTATGGTCCATTAGTAAAAGCAGTTAAACATGTTCACTGCTTGTTAAGCAAAATGTGACACACAGACCTGAGAGTTTATAAGGAAGGTTTAAAAAAAGGTAAATATGACAACAGAAACTCACTTTTCCAAAAACAAGAATAAAGATCTGAAGTTATTAAAAAACCTACATGAACTGTAGCTCAAATATAATGAATGGCAATGACAAATATAATAATATTCACAGAGAACGCCTTGATAGTACCATTTGTTGTCATTTCTTTAAAAATGAGAAGCATACGAGTATATAAAGACGTTAGAAATTATTAACCTGCTGTGAGATATAGTTTATCAATTCCTGATATCCTGCCTTTCAGACTTTTTATTGCCAATTTCCCCAAGTAGCGCTGCAACTAACCGTAAGTGACCTTACAACACAACAATCAACTGCTCCTGGCACAGAGACATATGAGAAATATGGCTACAGGAAACTGAAATGACAAATACCACGACATACTGTAATAGCAGACAGTAGCAAAGGGAAACAGTTTAACACCATTTAAAGATTTATGAAATCAGGTGTCAGTGTTACTGTGGACAAAATTACTCTTACTTCTCAACAAGAAACAGGAAAAGCGGATTCAGCCATGTGTAACTACTTTAAGTCATGGGAAGTATTGCAGCATTAACCAACCAGTTAATTATAGCATTTTAGAAGCAGAAACCTATGTAAAATATCCCAATGAGGTGTTTGAGTCACCACATGTCAGCAGAACAATGATACCAATGATGAAAAAAAAATCCCAACTGTGTTTATAACTGCTATAAAGCAGTTCAAGGTTGTGTGTTCATGTTAAGTAGGAGGAATTGAATGAAACCAGTGAGTAAACTAGTAAACTGTGAGCAGACGGTCTTCCAAGAAGACCTTGCTTACAGACAGATTACTGATAATCTACTAAAGATTATGTAAAGAAAACTCGTAAAGCCTCATTTTTCACATGAAGGCATCAGTTAACAATCACTCATTGTTATTAATGCATTCATTTATTGACTTCAACATACATTTATCATACTATTGCATATTTTATCACAGTGGGGCTACTCTACTATAGTAGTGAAGATTATTTAATATGATTACTAAAAGGTTTAGGAATAATAGTAGATTTATGAAATTTAAAAAAAAAAAAAACTTTTCTTATTAGTCAAATGAATGATGGTAAACTCAACTAAACCTGTAACAGTCTGGCAAAGAGTGGATTTTTATTTATTTTTTTAATAATCAGTGATTTAAATTAAAATGTGATAAATCACACTTTCTCATATGCGGGGGAAAGTTAAAGTTGATGTAAATAATGTTCTGAAATGAACAGGAAAAAACACATAGATCGTTAAAAAAATAAACATAATCCTTTAAGCCTCCCTCTCCTAGAGTCACAATGTTAGTAAAATAGAGATCACTTACCTTCGACATAAAGTGCCATGGTTAAGCTGCCAAGTAGTGTTTAAAATAATAGTGGACACGCTTTAAGTTTTGTATCCCAGAAAAAACCAGATGTCATTGAGCAAACATCCGGTGAATGGATTTAAAAATATATATATAATAATGATATTAAAAGTTTCCTTGAGGTATCCTTAAATCACCCGACTGGTCATTCTTTCATTGGTGCCCAAGCCTTTTAAATCGATCCAGCGTTGAAGCTTTAAAGGATAAGACGCTGTGCCTGCGAGTAAAACAAGGACACATTCATCCGACCACACTTATCTCTCTGGACACCAGCCAAGTGGTCCTCCCCTCAACGTGAAGTTGGATCCGATGTACCCAGCTCTTTTACTGCTCGTACCGCCTGTATTTCTCCCCCTGCCCCAACCCTGCAACCACGTCACAAATCCTTACTGTGTCTCACAACCTCTGGACACTTCTTTCCCCCAGCGCCTCACCCCCTCCCCCTCGAGTGCTTTCATTTTTATCACCTTATGGCTGCCACAGGGATTTTTAAAGTCAACTAACACACACGCCGTCAATAATTAACCGGCGAGATGTGCACACATACACAAAGACACACC
Source organism: Neolamprologus brichardi (assembly GCF_056152115.1). NCBI lineage: Eukaryota > Metazoa > Chordata > Actinopteri > Cichliformes > Cichlidae > Neolamprologus > Neolamprologus brichardi. The sequence continues at coordinate 6,763,315 of NC_142116.1, read as the reverse complement.
CGGGCACACAGGTACAGCCACGCTGTCTGTATGACCTGCTGCCTGCGGAAATGAATGAGTGATGTACAGACAGAGATGAACGCCATGCCCTCCACAAACAAGCCACACGCAAGGAGACAACTATAATCAACAACGGTGCCGTGAACGTAACACTGGAGGAGGAAGAGGAACGACCTTTTTCAGCTGAAAAATGTCAAAAAGAAAACCCGGACATAGCGCCTCAACACCAGCCGCGTGTGCAGTCCTACCAATGCCTAATCTAGAGAGGGAAACACGTCATATACACAGACATTTGAAGCCATTTTCTTACTGTAGAATACTGGCGGAAGAAAAGTCGATGGGGTCGGCCTGGTCCTGCAGGTCTGGAGGACCACAGAGATCCAGCAGAGGAAACAGCAGGGTACACAAAAATATGTATGTGTTTTATTTACACCTTAATTCAAGCCGCTTCTGCTGCCCTTCGACATCGCTGACTGGGTGTTACAAAAAGCACAGGACGTACAAAAAAGGTGCAGAAGTTAAAAAGGTGATCGGATAGTTTTTGAAGATATTTTACACTCCAGTGCCATTCTAGGCAACGACGAATCGGAACGCCGAGGGAGGATGGGAGCCAATGACAAAAGCTGTTTTTGTGTGCGTGATTTTAACAGCCAATAGGATTCTGCAACGTGCGATGTTTCTGGCAATGTCTGATTGAAGATAGCTCAAAATTAGGGCTTTTTCGATATAACGATATATATTGGATGACAATATAAAAACGTCTATCGTTTAATTTTACGCTATCGTTTATTTCGTGGTGTCGCAAAATAAACTGTTTACGGCAATATTTTTTCATCGTTTTGATGGTCACTGTAGTGGCTACATTAATTTCTTAAAGTTCTCTCTCTCTTATATTTAATATAACCACACTACGGACGGACAAGCGCCTGTATTTATGCGTTGACTTTAGCAACAACGACGGTAAAACCATCGCGTCACGTGTCGGATTGTTTATTTTTCACATAAACCTTTCACAATAAAGCTGAAGATCCTGTTGAGACTTTTCAAAATAAACTGAATCACGTGAAAGAGTATGCAGAGTATTTTCGGATAAGAAGCAAAAAAAGAGCCGCCAGGTGCTAAAAAGTAAACCTTAGACTCAAACGTTAGAACAGGCTTTTTCCCGCAGCACACTGTGTAATAAATACTCACAAAGAAAACGGTGTTACAACTTAAAAATGTATAGTTTCATGCAACACTCGACTCCAGGTACACGACGCCCAGCTGGAAACACTATGCAAGTCGAGCTGCCCGAGATTCACAGAATTTACAAAAAAAAGTAGAATTTTTGTGATTTCGGGCGTTATCGGGACGATAGATGTCTTATATCGGGATATGAGATTTTGGTCATATCGCACAGCCCTACTCATAATATTGAAAATAAGTGATATCAAGAAAAAGAAGTAACGTGTTCACATTGACATGTGTGACATCTATGAAACACCGGCGAATGATTTTTTTTTTCATGTAAATTTAATGTAAAGATTAAAACGAGTACTTTAACTAGGATTTTCAAAATGAAACAGTTGATATGGGAGTGGTGACTGTTTTTGGTAGATTTGCCCCATTTAACGCTTATCCTCAGTGATCCGCTGAGAATTTATTAATTGCAGATGTTACATAATAACTCTTCATACAGTAACTGAGTAAAAAATAAAACAGGAAATGCTGCCCCTGCCTGGTGAAACTGTGTCATTTCACTGTAAGTGAATCACTACTTTACTTACTGTCCCCCAAGTACCTGCTTTACCTGGGCTGCACACTGCAAGCAACAAGGTATAATCTCTGTAATGGAATAATGGTAACAGTCTCCACGCTACTCTGCATGCCACTGTCATGGCAAGCTACAGTCTTTCCACACTCATTTTAACTGCAATTTCAGCTCCTGCTCTGATGGTAGTCTTTGGGTTTCAGTGGATCTCCTGTGAGCCACATGTGTCAAGTCTTAATAAGTTAACTGTATATTTTATCAGGACCCCATCTGTCTCGACTCCATCACAATCAGGTTGTGCCTATAGGAAAACAGAAAACTACTGAAGTCCAAACAGAGCTTTCAAAAATACCTCAAATTACTCACCATGCAAAATGGCACATAATAAAAATATGCATGCATAACTAATGTTAATACACCATTTAAATGTGGCAATAGGACCCAATTTTAGTTACTTTATATACACATACATAATATGTTAAATATACTACACTACACAACTACAGATCACAAACTGATCGAGCATTTGCATCAAATTATACTTAAACAAAATTGACTCATCGAGGCCCATCTGGTAACCTAGGGGATTCAAACGGCCTATTGTGAGTGCTTTAAAAGGTTGTGGCTCAGGTAGGAACTCTCTCCTCCCCCCCACAAACAAACAAAAACAAATCTGCATAGGTTTAGTGGCTGAAGTTTACCAACTCAAGGCTTGTATTGCCAAAACCTGGAAAAATGACAGCATCCATGTATGGAAATCAATAATCAGACAACCTATTGTTTTTTTTTTTATTAATTTTTAATTGTTTCAGCATTAATATTCCAGTGTTTTAGGACTTCACTAGCTGTAAAAAGGATCCATGTAATAATCAATAAAGGGAAAAAACAATGGAGAGAGCTTTAACCGGTATAGTGGAGTTTCAGTGTACTGTATACTTATGGTGAGTGATACTTGTGTATCATGACGTACAACAACTGCTTTTGAACTTAGCCAGTCATATGTTGTCAAAAGTATGACACGTTTTTGTGATCTTGAATAACAATAACAATCAGATTCACATCGTTTGACATACAAATGCAACTTTACACCCATAAGCACCGACTCGCTCACACACAAGCACACAGTAATGGAGGGGCTGGTGGAGTGCTTCATCACAGGCGTGCATCTGGAGTTTTGAGGCTGTCTAAGTGCTGCTGTGCAGGCTCTAGTCATACTCCAAGGAAAGCCACAGCTGTGTCCCTCTCCTCCACCAGTTCAGCTGCAGTGGCATCCATCTTTGATTTGGAAAAATCATTGATTGCCAGACTGTCCACGATTTTCCAGGTCTTGTTCTGGAAAAAAAAAAAAAAAAAAAAAAAAAAAAAAAAAAAAAAAAAAAAAAAAAAAGAAGCACCTTCAGTTTTGTTCTTTGATCTATAATGTTTCTAGAAATCCCCAAAGTTTAATTTAATGCAAACTTTAATTTAAAAAGAAACAAACAAAACAAAAACCCTATTCAATATGAAATCCACATCCAAAAAAAGACAATGGAGGGTAATGCTAGTCTTAAGCTGCACTGAAAAGAAAATGCTAGCTGCTAGAAGAATGGAGAAAGTGAGATCGAGGCTTACCTGGATCTGGACAGGGAATGAGTAGATTAGGTCTTCAGGGACTCCATAGGAGTTGCCAGTTGAGTAAACACCCATAGAGGCAAACTCACCCTTAAAAAGGAAAAAAAAAAAACTAATTAAAAGTGAATTTGAAATAAAATGCAGCCTTTCCAAATACTTTGCATCACTGACAATAGAACCATATGTAACCTGTCAGAAATCTGAAGGTGTTTTCACACCTGCAGTATTTAGTCCATTTAAATCAAACTCTGGTTTGTTTTAGCCCTTTGGTGAGGTTCATGTGTGCTGGTTAAAACACAGTAATGGCACTCAGGTGTGGACCAAAACAACCGCACCACAACCTTTTGGAGGAAGTGGTCTTGATACAGTTCCAAGTGAACTCCAGAGCAGTTTGTTTATGGTGTGAACCTGAGCTGACCACGACAAAAAAAAAAAAAAACCCAAAAAACAAACAAACAACGACCGTTTGTCCAAGTTTGACATAATGCTTTCCCTAGCCCCTTACCCTCACCATCAAAAATGAATGCCTAATCCTGACCCTTACCCTAAACCTAACCATAACCTAATTGTAACCCTGACACTAAAACCACATTTTGAGCCTCAAACATGCCTTTAAATATGTGAGGACCGGGTTGTGTGTCCTCACAAGTGACTGCTGGTTCTCACAAGTATAGTAGAATGCAGATTTTGGTCGAACGAACGACAGACAGACACGTACTACTGTGCAAAGGTCTGTGCAGACTAGTAACCATCTGTGAAATGAATGCAAAGTCTGTGTCCAGAACACAGGACATTCTTTCTGCATTTACTTGCCGCAGACACATCTGGCCAGTGACCAGACTGAATACTCAGTGGTTTGTAGTGATCCATTTTGGTGTCCTTGGAGTTCTCTTGTATCTTTTTCTAGTGTTTTGATTTGTTTTCACACAGAGAAAAATCCAAGTTTATAAACTCAATCGTTCTGCTACGATGAAGGAAGTATAAATAAATGAAAAATAATCTAATTTGCTACAGTGCATCTTGAGTATAGGATCTTGTTAGATTTAGGAACCTACAGTTTGTCAAATTAGTTGCAAATTAATATCAATGGTGCAAAGGGGGCATCATCCTAACATGTCAAAAATAATGGTGGTCACCAGTGCTACCCCTCCGTGTTCTAGCAAACGCACTTATGGTGTAAACTTGAAAATCCTCGGTGAGGACCTTTGACCTTGAGTTTTAAACTCATCTGAGATTTTTAGTAGATGCACCTATGGTATCAATATGAAAAGCCTACATCCCCCCATTCCAGTTATCGCATTCACAAACTTGAATGTCCATGCCACTAACAAACAGATGTAGGATTTACCTCATGGGTGCCTGACCAGATGTCTCTCATGTGGTCACAGATGGCCTTGGCTGCAGACATGGCACTAGAAAGTTTCCTGGCCTTGATGACTGCAGCACCTCTCTGTTGCACAGTCTGCAAAGTAAGAACATGGGCCATTAAATGAAAATGCAGGAGTGTTATTGAGCTCTGTGACTAAGTTTGATTTTGAGAATCAGTTCTCTTTAGCAACTGGACTCATGTAAATGCTGCCCCTGCCTACTACTATACTTACTGTCCCCCAAATATCTGCTTTACATGTGCTGCACACTGCAAGCAACAAGGTATAATCTTGTTCTCATAAGTGGCAGATTGACACAAGGACCGGTACACTGTCTGTAGCGATGCAGAGATTGTTGTAATGAAGAGAGCTGATCATGACAGTGAAGCTGTCAGGTAAGGACAGGAACATAGGGTATTGCTACAAAATGTGTGAAGAATAAGATTAGAGACAAGCACCTTCTAGGTAAGGTGTTCCAGGCATACCTACCAGAAAGAACCCAGGATAGACCCAACAAATATGACTTTTGGAGGTTTTGGAAACACACCCTGAGGATTTTTGACCAGTCTGCAAATCTTTGAGTTTTTTGGTTCACAAAAAAAACCAAACATGTTTTTGAATGTCTCCCAGAAAATATTTTGCTTGAAGGAAAATTACATGTTTGCTAGCAGAAAAGGGGCCTCATACAAGTACTTATAGTTTGTCTTTAGAGCAAGCTCAAGGCTGACTTCTCTGTAGCCATTATCACTTAAATTTTGTCAGTGGTGCTCAAGGCTCCAAAATAAATGTGGCATTTGAAAAACTGAACTCCAAACCTATAACCACATAAAATTAGACCGTTAGCTTATACAGATGAATAATTTTGCAGTTCAAATGGACTTGGAAAACAGGTGAGTACATCAGCTCAGCCTAAAAAAGGGACTTCATGTCTTACTGACATCTGCCCGCATGAACAGCGACTGGAAAACTGACCATTGTGCAAATTTAAAAAAAGAGCATTGTTAAACCACAAATGTAACCACTAATGTTCAGAACCATTAATCTTATTAGGAGCATCAGGATAAAGAAAAGATAGAAGAACAATAAAGTAAAATATGAGGATCATATTATGGGCCTTTTCTCAAGCACAGCCAAAAGCATCCGAGTGCGAGTACACTCCAGCTATAAAATATCATGCTTTCATCTAGAAATCATCAACTTACAGTAATGAAATCTCCTTTAAGCCAATCATCATCCTTGATTGCATCAAAGCAGGTCAGCTCACTGCCGGACATGTTGACCTTGCAGTGGTGAACATCTGGGTATTGTGTGGAGGAGTGGTTCCCCCAGATGATCACATTCTTCACCTGAGTGGCTGGAACACCACAGCGCATTGCCACCTACAGGATACGAAGAAAAGTCAGGTTTGCAGTCAGCCAAGATTAACAATGTGGCTGCCAAACGTCTGAGACCGCCATCAGAAAGTGAAAGAAGTGAGAGGACCGTACCTGAGAGCGAGCCCGGTTGTGGTCCAGACGGGTGAGGCAGGAAAAGTTCTCTTTGGGGATAGAGGGAGCAGACTTTGCTGCAACCAGACAGTTGGTGTTGGCAGGGTTTCCCACAACCAGCACCTGAACACACATAAACCAATTTAAAAACATATGCCATGCAGATTTTATGTCTTATTACTATCATGAGTAAATCGAGCAGACTTGTATTATGCAACACCGAGAAGGGAAAAATGTTTTGGCATCAGAAAATACTTCATTAAGATTTTGCCATTTTCCCCAGAAGCACAAAATGTTTAGGAAGCATTTCTATTTGGCAGAGGCTGAGAAGTTTCTTTCAAATTTGCTCACTTGACAGGAAGGGAGTGTTTTACATCAGAAAATATGCTTCTAATTACCTTCACAGTCTTCTTGGCATATTTATCCAGGGCAGCTCCCTGGCTCTTAAAGATGGCCACATTCGCTTTAAGGAGGTCCTTCCTCTCCATACCCTCCTTTCTGGGCATTGAGCCCACCAAGATGGCTGCATCCAGGTCCTTGAAGGCTACCTCCTCTTTGTCAGTGGGTATGATCTCTGTAGAAGGAGAAAATTAATTGCCAATAGGTTTTTAATACCTTACTCTTTGGCAATTTGTCAACTTTGAACCTTGAGAGGGATTATTAAGTTCATAGTGGAATTTGTTTCCCCCTGAAGGGAAGCAGTCAAATCAAATGTGACAATTGGAAAAAAATGAATTCATTTTAAATTAATGGCACATCAGATCTTTACTGCAATATGGGAACATTGTGTCAGCTCCTGATAAAAGTTGCATGAGTAAAAGTTGCTCACACACACTCCCTAAAACTGTTATAATAAAAGAACATGAGGTCCACAGGAAGTCCTTCCTGTTTGTGTTGTGCATCTGACATTTACCGTGTTGACTCTTTTTTTAATTGTTTGAGACAAAGCATCACTCTAAAGTGCAGTCATAAGATTTAGAAAAATGGTGACCAGTTTGATGAGAACTGCATTTATCTTTGTCTTGATGTGCATGAGGTGTTGTCTTTGCATCGTGGCTGGCTAATACAGGGGCCTCTTTCAGCCCCCGTGCAAACAAAAGCAAAGGACAGCACCATTGCAAAGTAAAAATTCCAGGTCACAATGGAGATGGCACATAGTGGCGCCTCATGACTGAGTCCATGACAGCAGGAACGAAACACACAAACAAACAAAAAACAAACAAAAAACTGGGTCCATACAAGAAAACGAGCCCATTTGTGCAAACAAAATCTTTAAAGCATTCAAGAAAAACCATCCACCCCCAACAAAAAGGGTGTAGGTTCCTCTTATTAGCTAACGTCTGCTCATGGATCATATGTTGGGATATGTAGGTATAGAAGGAAAGGTGGATTAAAACATTTACAAGGTGATACCTCTGCCAAAAAATAAATAAATAAAATAAAAATCCACACATGAAGAAATGGTATCTGTATAAATGGAAATAAAAACAAAAAAAGAATAAAAACACCATTGTTTGCCTCCAGCAAGGCATTCTTTTCATGAACGATGGGAAGATTGAGCGTGAGTTGGAACAGCAGATCTCATTTGTCATATGGTCGTTTAAGAATTTATTTAAGTGTATTGAAGTATCACAGGCAGTTCTATTATTAACAATAGAAAAGGCTGAAAGCAAAGAAAAGAAAAAACAAAAAAGATAATTTAGCTACTTCTGCTCTCAAATATCCAGTTTGTCAAAAAAAAGAAAAAATGCCTAAACAAAAACAAACAACAACACACAAATAAAAAAACAAAACTGGTATTGCTCAATTATTAAAGGACTACCTTTCAGAAGTGGAAGGGCACAGTCCTGCAGCTCCATGACTACACCTTCCAGGACCGGCAGCATGGGGGTGATGTCCAACAGGAGCAAAATGATTGGCTGCCAGAAGAAAAAGGAAATAACTGAATTTAAATGCAATTGCATAATAACCCCTGTATACAATTACATGTCAGTGGGAGACTTAGTTCTCTGCGACAGCATGGGAAGACCTAAGCCATGTACCAATTGGATCAAGTGCTCTTGGCACAAGATCCGCTTCATTCACTTCAAGGACAGTCCAGGTTGATCTGAGCGGTCATGAATAAGCTAGTGTAACCTGATCAATTTCCAAAGGAACAACATACAGTATGTGCAATGTCATCCCAAATATGACCTGGAAAATTTGTGACATTCCCAGCTGTCCGTTTTATGGGTGCGCCTGGTGACAGGCAGAAGGAACTGAGTGTTTAACAAGCGCAGGGCAAAACCCTTCTTTACCTGCTCTTGGCCAAACACATCTCCTTTGGCAATGCTGAACAACAGGGAATAGGCAATCTGCCCAGCAGCACCGGTCACCAGAACTCTAATAGGCTCAGCCTGCAAGACACAAAGTGAAGAAATCTGCTGTTAACAATCACAGCATTGAATTCTCTCATAAGACACGCATGAAAGTTTAACTGGAACTGCACGTGGGCTGGGTGTCCATTCTTGTCTAAAAGATTTAGTAAAGCGGGGGGTGGGTTCAAAAATAGACCTGTGCCTGCAGACACGACTTAGGGTTGCATAACAAATGAGTATATACTTGGGGGGGGGGGATCAGGTTCATCGCCATCTTTGACATTTATTCGATAGCATCAGTTTAAAATAACCAAAATAAGAAAAGTGTCACGTGACTTTGACACGAAAGGAGACTTTTTAAATAAAGTCAACTTTTGAGTCCTTTGGTTGGCTGCGTCATGCCGTGAGCTAGAAACAACGCATACCTTACTTTGTGAATTTCCTGCATTAGCAGGGTGAATATCAACAGTTTCATCTCCAGTGCAGAAAAAAAAAAGTTAACCAACAGATTTACTGTATCTACTCACCATACTGCCAAGACAAGCAAGACGTCCCTCACGCTTCTCTGTTTCTCCCACTTGTGGCTCAAGCCAGAGGTCACTCGTATTTAAGCTCTTTTGATTACGACACTTACAATCGCCAAACGGCAGCTTGAGGATCCATGTAGTTGTAGTTTTCATCGTTTGTGTAGTCTTTTAGGTATTTTTCAAATGCCACATAAATAAGCCAGCTTCAACAAGAAAGGTATTAGCAAGCAAATAAACAATCCTACAGACTGCAGTATCGTTACCGATGCTATAAAAAAGGCTTCTCCATGATATCGATATTTACTGTGCTAGCTGGTTAGCATAGCCTTGGAAGATTCGCTTACCGTTGCTTAGCGACCTTGCTAGTAGCGTGAGTGCAGTTTGTCATTAGCTTAGCAAACAGATGCACAGAAAAACAGATGGTGCAGTTAATTTGGCAGAGCAGTGAGATGATCAGGTGAGACTATCTTTATATATCGGGGTATAGTACAGTTCGTAAGTCTAGGTTAATGCTAGTAGCTATCTATCTGTAGTGAACAGTCAGTATGAAAGTTTTGTAGTAGCTATTAAGTTTAAGAAAACGCTGAAGTCAATCGGGTGGAGAAAGAACAGACACTGCTGCAGCCCTCGTCAATGAGATAATTGAGGTGAGTTGTTAATAACCTGCTTCTTTCGATATCCCCGTTTCCTTCATGGCGGCGGTGTTATGGACCATTCTACAATTGCAGGATATTTTCTGTTTCTCACATGAATTTGAAAACAATTCATGCACAAAATACTAGAACATTTATTTGTTGTGTAAATTAAACCTGCACTGGGACAAAATGTAAACCTAGTAGTTGAAAAAGTGGTCCCACAATATTTAAAATGCAAAACAGCCTCCCCCCTGCGTGTCAACAGTTAAAATACTTAAAATACGTTATAAATCTTTTGTTGTTATTGCTTTTCTGTGTTTGTTGACATATTGCTCCTATAATACAGCAATAACTCAGAACAATAATTATCCTCTCCAAATTTTGTCCCACCGTATATGCACAACCCTGATACTGAAACCTATTCAGTCTGGAAAGGGAAAAGACAGAACCAAGACAGTCCCGAAAAAAGACGAAATGACACGATTGAGTTGTGTGTTAACAATATGGGTCAACTAAAAGTCAGACCTCTTTGATACATTTAGCATTTTTCCCTTGTAGTATTTTCTGACTAGACTGAGTCAATGCAACCTTGTTACCCGTGTAACCAAAATAATATTAATTAATTTAGGTTTCCTTCCTTTTATATAACTACATTTATCCTTGACTGTCACAGTGCATTAGGTTCCAGAGCTCACATCTGTCAATTACCTGTTTTGCGTCACTATGTTAAATACATATAAAGCAAAGGATACAAACACGTGTTAACAAAGTAATATTTTATTGAGAAAAACATTTCTGTTTACCTGAACATTTTTTTCTAATCTACAAATTCAAACTCATATATCCATCCATCCATCCATCCATTCGCTTCCGCTTATCCTTTTCAGGGTCGCGGGGGGCGCTGGAGCCTATCCCAGCTGTCATAGGGCGAGAGGCGGGGTACACCCTGGACAGGTCGCCAGTCTGTCGCAGGGCCAACACATAGGGACAGACAACCATTCACGCTCACATTCACTCGCACTTTCACACCTAGTGACAATTTGGATTTTCATATATCCATTCTGCATAAAAGGGTTTAATCTGTTGGCTTTGTAATGAATAGTATTTTTAAGATTTCAAAATAAATGCTGAAATTCCTAATAAGGGTTGACTACTGAAACGTTGGGTATTTAGTATGAGGGTGACTATCTTTAATCTAATGGTCAAAGATTTATTGAATAATACTTTTAAAATCAACGTTTCAGACTGAAGTATTGGCAGCAGGGTTGTGCCAAGCATAGCATACAGTAACTAAAATATCTTATAAAAAGTGTATTTTTGATTTTGAAGCTGGACAGATACATTTTTTGACGATTTTTTTTTTTTTTAAATATATAACAGAAATTTATAAAATGAAAGGTTGCATTTTTTTAAGCATAAATTGTTCTTCAGTTGTAGTTGTGCTAACATAATCTTAATGGTTCTTTATGTAAATTCTTTTTGTAGTTTTTTGCCTTTAAAGTAATCGTCTGGGCCAATCATAGCCAAGGTATGACAGAGTGAAGTATTTTTTAAAGGAAAGTCTTTAAATGTGTCGTTATTTGCCCATTATATTTAAATTGTGCTTGAATATAAGTTATGATCTGTTTTAAACGAGTCTCCTGTTGTGATTCTCCTCACCTGTACTTCCTCAGGAAGGGAAGTGTTTCTTTCTGCTATCTTGTTTTAAGTTGATCGGTTGGTTGAGCGTGGGCATCAATATTTTATGGCTTCATTACACACTCATTACATGACTTGAACAAAAAGCAAATGAGATACTGTTACACCTGAATGGTATCAGACTTACTCCAGACTAAACTGAATACCAATTACATTCACAGCCCCTGTTTTTAGACACTTTGCTAGTAAATGCATCATATCAAAAAATGATATACATATTTAAACTGTTCAGTTCAATTCAGTTTTATTTTTTCCCTAATCACTTTTTGATACAATATCAGGTTGGACCTCTTTTACCTTCAGAATTGCCTTAATTCTTGATTTTTCTCTGTTGGCTGCACATCCATGATGTCATGCTCCCATTCCACACCAATCCAAAAGTGGTGTTTTGGCTTAGATCCAGTCCAAACACCACTGTGTTTTATGAACTACATCTCAAGATTTGATGGCTGTTGAGAACATTTGAGTTAAGTGAACTCACTGTTATGTTCAGGAAACCAGTGTATTTAGAAGTTGGGTACAATGCTCAAGTAGGATGTGGTGTTTGCTCAGTGTCCAAGGGCATGTGCAAAGAAAATATTCCCATTATCCCATAACACCATTAAAGCACCACCAGCAGCCTGAACTGGTGATATGAGATGGTTTGTATTTTATTTTCAGGAAGTTCTGATCACACTGTCCAAATGTTGAAACAGAAATTAAGATTCACCAAAGCATGCAGTGTTTTACAAACCCTATATATCCAATTTTGTAATTCTGTAGGAATAAATCACCTTTCTACCGCATTCTGATGCATGGTCTGAACTAAAGGAGATCAGCCATTGTCTATGTCTAAACGGATTGGGTTGTTGCCATGTGATTAGCGGATTAGATATTTTGGGCAAATGAGAAGTTGAACATGTGTATCTAATAAAGTGACTAGTGAGTGTATATTATTCTGATTGAGGTATTGATAGTTTGAGCACATTTGTTTTGGTTTGTTTTTTGATATTTGGGATTGTATTGGTTATTTGTAGATAGGAGTAGGCGTATTTAGACGGGTAAGGGATGACAAAGTGGCGTACTGATGTCAAAAGCTTTAGGACATCACAGTTTTCCCCCTTTTTTAAATTGAAAATGAAGCAATTCAATTTAAGTTATCATCTGTCTGTATAATGGCAGTGTGACCACTACGCTCGCTGATGTATTATTAAACTAGTGCTGTAGTCTGTGCTATTGTGAATTGTGAGAAAAGGTAAAGCAACAAAGGATTGACTTTCAGGTCAGAACTTCATCCTAAACCAAGACCAGAAAAAACAGTAGGTTTCAAATGATTTCTCCAGACTTAAACTCCATCGAGCTGGTTTGGGAACTGGGCAGAAGGTTTTAAGTAAGTAAACTACAACTGCAACAAAGCACTGGAACAAACACATCAGGAGTTTTATCCACATTAGAGACAGACTGCAATGAATAGACGTGTTTGACTGATGAATGAATGGATAAATTTGTCCAGCACCAATCAATAACATCTCAAATACGTGGACATATTCTTCATCCATACTTCTGTGGCAAAATAGTTTTTATCATCTTATAGGAATTGGAAGTGAAAAGCGATCTTATACTCCTCATACCAGTTTACTGTCTTAAAGATACATTTTTGTAATTATTATTCCATTGCAATAATGTTTGATTGCACACAGCTGCAGACTAAAGTTTGCAAAGCTGAAATCTTGCTTGACAGCGGTCTAGCGACTGATGGACAAGGGTCAAAATAATTAATCAAATTACATTCACATATTTTCCTCAGTCCAAAAGTGTCTGTAAAGCCTAAGGCACAAGATTAACCCAATGCACCACCAATTCTCTATCCAAAGCCTAAATCTGCCCCATCTGCTAGTGACAGAGGCCTACACCAATGCTTCTTTTCTCAAAAGGCTCTGCATTTGATAGCCTGATTCATAGCTGTTTGAAGCAGCTGCTGCAACCTGGCAGTGCTCCTCTGAGGTCCAGGAAGATTTTTACCCTTCTGCGTGATAGGTACTTGTGTCTTTGAATGATATCGGAAAGGGACAAACAGGTTTTCACAGCTTACCTTTGTGTAGGGCTGCTGTTTAAACACAATGTTTGTATAGTATTATGTTAGTTTTTTAAGAAGTGAGATATTGTATGGTCTACTTATTTACATATAGTTGTTTTTCTTCACTTGTCTTTTATTTTTAACATGAACGAGTGAGATTTCGGGGGGGGGGGGGGGGGGGGGGTATATATGCCGCTGTACCTGAGATAGAAGCAGGATGCACTGTGGGGAAGGGAGGGGGGGATGAATGGAAGCAGTGTAATGCTCTGAAATCTTTGACCGCTGCATTCATGTGTGCTTTAAGTTAAACCACGGGCTTAACTGTATAAGCTTTATAAATAAAAGCAAAGCTAATAATGCAAATTTGTTGAGAATTAATAAGTTAATACAAGTATTTTACCTCTCAGTGGATTGATTGATGGATTTCCCCCTCTTACAGATGCCCACTAGAACTCAGAAACGGTTCATTTGATGTATGAAAGACATTAAATCTTGATGGATTCAGGTTGGACTCATTAAAAAGACACAAATATCATTTTCACAAAGTGAAAGTTTTTTTGACTGAATATGGTTCATAGTTATAATTAAAAGCATAATTAAAAGTTTTCCTCAAAATGTGGTATTTGCAGCTGACTTTTAAATCAAAACTCTGAGCTAACCTGCTTCAGTCTAGTCTGTGTCCAGCATAAGTTACCGTATCACTTCTGACCCAATGAAAACTTTGATTTTAAGCCCAATATACCCCGTTAAGCCATTAATATCATGCGTTCCACTCCATACCTCTGTGCGATCGGGTGTTTTTAATATTGTTTAATATTAGGGCTAATTAACTTTTATGTGAATTAGGTCAAAATCACACTGTTACTGAAATTTGTCAGCATTGCCTTGTTGTATTTCTTTTACCTGCTTGATTTAGAAGTAACTCCATATTTTGCTAACTCAGTGATAATGTTGTTTACAGGATATTCACCTGCCTTTCAGCTAACCTACAGCGTCAAACTCGTTGACCCACTGAAATCATCCAAAATCCCCCAAAAGTTTATAATGACATGCCACGTGACCGTGATGACTGCGCATATTCAGAGGAGTTTGTTGTTGCTGTCACTCCCGTGTTTATTACCATGGCAGTCTCCACAGTCAGGTTGACATGAGGGGATTAGCATACTTTTCTTTGTTAAAAGGAAATCGGAATGAAACCAAGAAAAGCAGCAGCACACATGATAATATCTGGTGCCAGTTTATTTGCAGAGCAGGCTGATGTTCTCTCTGTGTGTGTGTGTGTGTGTGTGTGTGTGTGTGTGTGTGTGTGTGTGTGTGTGTGTGTGTGTGTGTGTGTGTGTGTGTGCACGCCAGGTGAAACCAGAGCACCAAAAGAAAAATAGAGGTGTTAAAGTTTCCCCGTGCACAAATCTTAAACCACAAAAACACACTCACACATGTGCAGTGTGACCACTCTCAGTGATGTCTAGATTTTATGAACATATATGTCCACACATACAAAGTACATTTCAAAATCTGGATAAGTGCTTGTCAGCATTTCCTTTGTCCACTCGATCACCTCCTCTTTTTTTGTTCCCTCACCTGTTCACCTCCCTCATCTCCACCCGCTCTGTCCTCTTCTACTTTATCTCCCCTTATTCTGCTCCTCCACTTGTCCCCGCATAGTGCACCTGAGTGACCCTGTTACATGGGAGGCTGATAGCCAGCACACCCACCGGCCTCTATATCACCCTCTTATCTGCGCTGCTAGACCAAATAGCCCTCACAGTGAACCGCCAGACACCGTGAGATAGCAGGCTGCATTCACACGAGTGCACATGCACACATACGCAGCAGATAACTACATCACTGTCACTGTTATCTCCCATCATATTCAATTTCTGTATCCTCGTGCCATCACCTTGCTTACTTGTTGGCATATCTGTCTCTGCAGTGTCATGTCTCTGTCTTAGATTAATTGATGAAGCTTTAGATCAGATGCAGCAGATGATGTTTGTTCCATTATTTGTCTACACACTGTAATGCATGCAGGTGCTGTGTTGTTTGAACTTGTGTGGCCCCATCCTGTTGGGATATTATTTGCAGTAACCATAATAATTCACTAGATGTCAGTATATGGCTACAGTTTACCTGTAAGTCATAGATGACTCTTCACGCAGCACTTGGAAAAAGCTGCTGATGGATTTGTATTGAAGACTATCCAAAAGCACTTGTTGCTGCAGCAGGCTGGCAGCAGAATGGGAACAGCTGTCAGTTTTACTGGAATTTGACATGAAAAGGGATTCAGACTTCTTTTTTAATCTAGACCCACGCCGTAACACGGCACTGCTCAGTTGTCTTAAACATGAAAACCATTTTTGCAACAGTGCATTGTCTAAACCTATTCCAAAAAATATACAAGGAAAGTTTAGGAAAGTTAGCAGCCACATGTGCTTCAAGCAAGAAGGTGTGGATTAAAAAAAAAAATACAAATTATACACAATTATATACACAAATTATACAAGACACATTCAATGCATCATTTAAACCCATATGATGAAATACAATTTAAAATATGAAGTAAAACAAGTAAGGACAATTAAGAAAAAAAGTTAAAATGGCAATTATTTAATGATATACTGGGGTTGTTAGCACTGTATAAAAAGAGCATACGTTTGTGAAAAGGGGTACATGTAAATGGTGTTAATGAGGTAGATTACCTAATGTAGAAGGTGACGTCTAAGCAAGGATTGTGGGACATAAAATATTAAAGGTCTGGTAACATGGCACATAAAGGCAAACAGAGAGAGACAAATGGTTAAAAAGAAGCTGTAAAGGTCATGTATGAATGCTCGAATCCTACACCCAGATTTGTTCTCAACTTTTTTTTTAATTGTGTAGTTTTTACTAAAAGTGCAACTTAATCATTCCACATATGATTTATGCTTTAGCTTTAAAAGTTAAAAAAAAAAAACAGTCTTTTGTTTTGTGATAAATAAAATAGAGTGAATCAGATCTTCTGAATCGCTGATAATTAACGTTCTTCCCCTGACCCCACTGATTTGAATCTTTTATTTACAATAAAAAATTATCCTAATTGAAGTTTAATTAAATGGTTGTAAATATAATAGTACCAGCAAATTTTTTAATTCCCCTACATAAAAATCATTTATGTTAACTTCATATTTCCCTCCCATTATCTGCACTTGAACTGCTGTAGGTCCGGGCCTATATATTTTCAAGTAAAAGCTAAATCGGTGTGTAAAAACATTTGATTTATGTGAAATTAATACAAAACAAAAATTTAGAAAAAACAAACAAACCCCTAACTTTAAAGATTTTGTGCACTTGCAAAACTAATATGAAATGTAGAGGAAATGTCACCATACTAAACTACATGTTTGGTATAAGTAAACATGTATGTTCAGGTTTGGGTTACTTTATTTGCTCCCTTTAGATTTGGTCTGCAGTCATCCATCCTCACATATGCGCTCCCAAAAACAAAAAACAAAAATGATCATAATTCTGAGCATCATCTAACCCACAAAGTAACAGCTATAATTTTCTAATTTGTGAGTTTCAGGTGTTGTTCTGAGGTTCTTAAATCTCGCCCTGACAAATGTCAGTTCTTGCATAATTTAGACTAAAACTTAAAAAAAAAAAAACTGAGCTATAGCTAAACATTTTCTAACTAAACTGAAATGGGCAAAACAGCTTTAAGTGGAAACTTACAGAAAGGTCTGACTTGAAAACAAAACTAATCAAAAATACAAGACTGTCATAACTTTGCTATTTCTTGAGCTGGTTGCTTTCACTGTCTGTGATTGAAACCTGAGAAGCACTCTGATTATGTTGGCTTGCTGTGAAAATGATGATGATGATGATGGTGGTGATGATGATGATGATGATGATATAAAAAAAAACAACAACTAAGCCCTCAATCAATAAGAACACAGACCTCTGCAAACACACTAACGTAACTTTTTGGCACTGATGCAGAACTATTCAATTAAATCTCATAATGTACACAGAGGTGTGTTTCATCCTGTGAGCAAGCCTCACCCACACTCTGCCAATCTCCCTTCCTCTTTCTCCCAGAGGTGTTTGCATAGGGAAATGGTCCGTGAAATGGGTTTGATGGAATCAAACTCTATATTAAGACAAATACATATTTCACAGCAATTGATGGACTGATTGATGGGGCTCCGTCTTCATTTCCTCAGAGAAGATCTTTATCAGAAACAGTAATATGAAGGATCATGGCTCGGCTTGTTTCGGAGGGGAGAGTTGTTCACTTGTCGTGTTATGACTTTGAATGATTCTTGCTAGAAGTGTCTGTAGGTGTATTTATGTGCTTCCAGAGCACCTTTTCTCTTTACCGTGCCCACAAGGGGGCACTAAACTGCCACATGTTGTGCATTGGGTCCTCACTGAAAACTTATTCCCTGTTCTCTCTGCTGTTGACGGCAACCAACGCATGGAAAACTCACTGAAGGATGACCAGAAATGCTGCAGCAACAATATCCTGGACCCACAGCCAGTTGACGTGGTGGCAAGCTCGCACAGGAGAGGACAGAGTGGAATGTGGTTCACATTTGTTTTTATCAATGCAACTGTTGTTTTAGCATAACAAGTCTGGCTCACAAACCCCCCTCTGACCCACCCCAGCAAGCCCACTCGCACCACCTTTCATTAACTTCAAAATCCAAATCCATCCAACTGGACCAGCGATGGCAACTTGCTGCCGATGCTGGCGGTCACACCCCTCTGCACAGCCATAATAGGCCGTGGCACAATTGGGGGCCACGTAACCGACAGCATTCCAGGTCCTTCCAAGAGGCCAGTTGCCTGCAGGTTACCAGCAACACCGCCTGTCCCTGTTTGTCTGCTCTTTCTAAAAGGAAAGAATGTTTTCCCCCACAACATGGCTGTGTGGGGATTAAGGCCCATTCTGAGTGGCCCCGGGTCGTGCAGCAGATGTTAGCCAGGATAGCACTCGTTGCCGTGCCGACAGTGAGCCGGCGGGATCGTCCCACCCAGACGACGTTAAGCCTATGGGCATGCATGGGAGAGAAGGGGGTGAAGGGAAGGTTCTGTCACACATTATAGAGAATGGCGTTGGGAAACTTGTTTCCACAGTCACATGATTCATCTGCACTGTTTCAAATACAGTGTAGAAAAATATTGGCACTCCTCAAAGAGCTTTTGATCTTCCCCTCAAGGAAAATCACAAGTAAAGCGAATAAAATATTGTTTATTCTGTTAAATAATTATTTTAAATAGGATTGTATTTACTCAGTCTGGTTTTAAGTTGATTGGACAGCTGATGACTAATTTCACTTTCCACCAATCACAGTTGTGACTTCACTTGTAAAGCAAACTGGCTGAAGCAAATCTATTAGGTTTTTATATGCCACAGGAAGTCCATGACATTGGATGACTTCAAATGATGAAAGGTAAAATTACTGGTAGTGACACAAAGTGGAGGCGAAGTAGTAGTAGTAGTAGTAGTATAGTATAATTATTTTACCAATCATGGCTATGTGTATAGCCTTTCCTTAGCCTGGCACACATAAAGCTGAAAAGTTGTGGATGGCAAGGTTTGTGTTTTGGATGCTTTTGAGTGACATGGAACATCTAGACAATAATTTAGCTGCTTAGTAAGTGGGTATTATATTATAGGTGTCTACCAGGAGCATGATGGCAAATACTTAAATTGTACTTATGCAAATAATAATGGCCCTGTAGTTAAAAGTCCAACTTGTTAAAGACTGTTAAAGGAGTTGAGACTTAAGGCTTTTGCTAGTGTTCTTTTTAACTTACCCACATAATGATGAGCAATTACTAATTGTACAGATGGCATTATATGTAATGGAAACATGAAGTTTTTTTGGGGGGGTTTAAAACAGGATGAAAAAATGGTTGACAGTCAGCTGTAGCTATTCAACTAATTGTGGTAAACTTTGAATTGTAGGTGTGTCAAAGTTTGTATAGCTGTTTGATGTGAAAGATGAGCTGTTTTCTTTAAGTCAGACAGGGCTAACTGCAGGGTGAATGTGTTTAACACGGGGTCCTGTGCAGCCCCTGTGCTACTCTTAACTGTCAAGCTCAATGGAAACAGGATACAGGGTCTGACAAGACATGACTTGACCCAACGATCCTGCATGTACAACAGAAATGAGTGCTGTAAAATTTCCCTTTATATAAAAGCTCCCAGGCCTCAGGTAGAGGACCCGAGCTTGAAGTATAACTGAACCTGTAAGACTGCATGTGTGTGTCAAAGGGAAGTAAAGATAGGTCATGAGTCTAAAAGAACACAACACTGAAATGTGTGTGCGTGCGCACGCGTGTGTGTGCATGTGTGTCATGGGGTGCAGGCCATGCCATTCAG
Source organism: Neolamprologus brichardi (assembly GCF_056152115.1). Taxonomy (NCBI): domain Eukaryota; kingdom Metazoa; phylum Chordata; class Actinopteri; order Cichliformes; family Cichlidae; genus Neolamprologus; species Neolamprologus brichardi. The sequence goes on along the minus strand of NC_142116.1, from coordinate 6,743,457 downwards.
TCCCATAATGACTGTACTCTTGGAGGAGTGTTGGGCAGGACAGTGCTGTTTTTACGCACGGCTGGATGCTTGGGCTCTCAGTCAGATGGAGAATAGCCAAATGTGTGTGTACGTGTGTGCGTACTTGTGTGTGCACTGTTGTCTTATTTTGCACTCTGATTTTAAACCTCCTCACCAGTTTCACTGACCTCTTCACTGCAGGCAGCAAATTATCAGACTCTGTGCTGATGGAAAGCTGAAAATGCGTCAGAAAACCGTAGAGATACAAAGGCCAAACTTTACCTGGGGTTTTTTGTTTATTATACAAACCCTTTGTAACCAAGGTAATGGCTTTTATGCGTATGCATAAATGCATGCAGTTTTTGGACATTTTAACATTTCGTCTAGCAGATAATGGTGAACAGGTATAGAAAGAAATTAAGAAACTGGTTTCCACTTAGGGCTGCTCGATTATGGTCTAAATAATCCTTACTGATTAGATTCATTAGATCGAATAGATTCATATCAAAAACATTATACTGCTTGACAGGGGATGGGCACTTTCACCAGAGATGCTTGCCTGGAAAAGAACCAAAGATAGCACCCCACCCCTAACTGCTTGGAAGTGACTGCAGACAGCTGGCAGACCTTTAGCGTTACCTGCTGAAGTTTTCACTTTGTCCCATTTCTGTTTCTTGTTCTTGACTTTTGGACAGCTATAGTCTGCTTTGGCTTTGCATGTTTCTTATGTTTGTACAGTAGCAACTAATGTTGAAGTTCCACAACACCTAGTAGTTTGTAGTATTCTTCTATTATTTTTGTTTATCTGTTGACACTAGAGCAGCGGTCCTCAACCTTTTTTGCGCCACGGACCGGTTTATGCCCGACAATATTTTCATGGACCGGCCTTTAAGGTGTCGCGGATAAATACAACAAAATAAAACTAGTACCGGTACCGAAAAAAAGAAAATTTATCCATAACACACGTGAAAAGACCAAGGAAAACCGAGTAAACGATAAAAACAATAACAAAATAACGCTGAAAACCGATAAAAACCCTGAAAACTATACATTTCACACCTGAGCCTCAACTCTCGCGGCCCGGTACCAAACGACTCACGGACCGGTACCGGTCCGAGGCCCGGGGGTTGGGGACCGCTGCACTAGAGCATTAGATTCTATTGGGCACCTTTAAAATCAAGGCAAACTGTACTATATATAGTCTAAGAAAAAAGCTAGGTAGCATGGTAATTTAAAAAGTAACCTAGTTACTGTTTATATATTCAGAAATATTTGGTTAAAAAGTTATTCTTTTTTCATTTGTAGTTTTTATGAAATTGTTAAGTTTGATTAACCACTCAAGTGATATTCCTGTTACCTAAACAACAGCAAGAAATCCACTGATGAGGACCTATACTTTTCCTACTGCTGTTTTATATTTATATTAGTACTGTGTTGATTTGTTGGCCTTCGTGACTTCGGTCATACCATTATACCATTATGCCAAGATTTTATAGTTAAACTTCACGGGCAATTTGTTTTCCTTTACCAAATACTTTATCAAATTTAAGATTTTAACACCATCTTTGACTAAATTCCTTCAGAATCTATGAATTGGACAAGCTGAATAAAGTTTGATTATTACAGCTGCTGTCATAGAATTGGTTTTAATCTGTAGATTATGTTCATTGCAGTCTCCACATAGTCCCGCATCACCTGCAGTGATGCTCATGACAGACAACTGCCAGCTAAAGAGAAGAAGAGTTGGGAGTCGATGCGAGAAAGGATTTTATTTCCTCTTCTAGGTTGACGGCAGCGGTGGGAGAACAGAGATAGGACACCAGTGTCCATCTCTGAGGTCACAGCAAAGAGAACAAACCTCTTGCTCTGAGTGTCATCGACGTCCGACCGCTCTGCGCCATGTCAACCTGTCAGAAAGACAGATGGACAGAGGGAGGCACTGCCTGCTGAGAGGTGTCCAAGGTGTCATGGCCTCGTCTGGGAGGTGACAGACAGCGTGTGTGTGAGTGTGTGACGGCGAAATAAGACCGCTGAGAAGTCTAGGGGACGTTCATTGTGACCTTTCGTTTTGCCTCGGTCTATCTCTCTCAGTGCATCTGACAACAACCTTAAAAGGCCCTGGTCTTCCTGAGACCTTGACAGGTGTGTATGTGTGTACCTGAGTGCGCATATGTGGTTAAGTACACAACAGGGAAGTTTCAGCTAAGGTCAATGTTTTCTGGATGTGCGCACAGACTCAAAAACAAATTTAACGCCTTTCTTGGTCTTGAAACTTTGCAAAGGTGCATTATACATCGACCATTCAAATCAAAAACTAGTTTCTCTGTATTGAAATTGGTTTGTGCTTACTGGTATTAACCCTGGAGAACCCATGGGGTCAAATTTGACCCCATGGTTTCCCTAGTAAACCAATGGGGTCGGATCTGACCCCATGGGTTCTCCAGGGTTAAGGTGCTTACACCTGCGTGTGAGAAGAAAAAATAGTTAAGTGGCCAATCACTTTTAATGAGTGGATATACACTTGTTAACGCATATATCTAGTCAGCCAATTAGATAACGACAAGTCTGTGCATTTAGGCACATGGACGCGGTCTTTTAAAGTTTAAAGTGAGCATGAGAATGAAGAAGAGTGACTTTGAGTGGTTGTTGGTGCCAGATGGAAAATGTTGTGATGTCAGGGATCATTTCTTGGCACTTTTTAATCTTCACAGCATACCTGAGTATTATTGCTGACCATGTCCATCCCTTTATGACCACAGGGAACCCAACTTTTTTTGTTTGTTTTTTAACATGATAATAAATCCCCAAAAGCCTCCACAGCCACCCAATCTCTGTAACAACAGAGCACCTTTGGGACATGGTAGACAGGGAGGACTGACATCATAGATGTGCAGCCAACAGATCTGCAGTAGCTGGTGATATTATCATGTCAATATGGAGCAAAATAATTTCTACAGTAGAGTAGCTGTGGCAATCACTGTGAAGTGCACTTTGTAGTGGTTACCAGCATTGCTGTCGGCTTTATGTTAATACTTAAGCACTTAATATTTAAGCAAGAATGATCTTCTGTGTCTTCATTATGAGAGGGATTTGCATCTCTGTGCAGGAGTGTACTTTTTATTATTAACTGATAATTTTGGGCAGGTAATTTGCTTCATAAATAAATGAAAAAGTAAGACACTTTTTCATGTTTGAGCCGTATGTTTTGTGTTTTTTATGAATGTGTCTGTGCACATTTAGTGTATGTTTGTGTGTTTGCTGTTTATGGTCAGAAGGTGAGGGGCAAACAACGGGGCACCAGACAGCTTTAAAAGAAGAAAATCCAACAACATAAACAAAACCACGGTCAGTGTGACACACGTCACCTTCGCTGTGACAGGGGACAGACACCAGAGAGGCTCCTAGTCCCCGAGAATCTGTTTGAAGCCGGGCAATTGTGCCGCTGGTTTGGAAGTGT